>NC_143042.1:36815000-37120000 GCF_057628025.1 Oncorhynchus mykiss
GTCTCTCTCTCTCAGCAGGGGTTTAGTGTGTGTGTGTGTCTCTCTCTCAGCAGGGGTTTAGTGACTCTCTCAGCAGAGGTTTAGTGTGTGTGTGTGTGTGTGTGTGTCCCTTTCTCTCTCTCAGCAGGGGTTTAGTGTGTGTGTCTCTTTCCCTCTCTCGGAGGTTTAGTGTGTGTGTGTGTGTCTCTTTTAGCAGGGGTTTAGTGTGTGTGTGTGTCTCTCCCTTTCTCTCTTAGCAGGGGTTTGTGTGTGTGTCTCTTAACGGGGGGGTGTGACTGACAACATTCCGCTTAAAAGGCAGCGCGCAAAATTTTTTGAAATATGTAACTTTCATACATTAACAAGTGCAATACAGCAAATGAAAAACTTCTTAATCTACCCATTGTGTCCGATTTCAAAAAGGCTTTACAGGGAAAGCACAACGTATGATTGTTAGGTCAGAGCCTAGTCACAAAAACACAACCATTTTTCCAGCCAAAGAGAAGTCACAAAAAGCAGAAAGATTAAATGAATCACTAACCTTTGATGATCTTCATCAGATGACACTCATAGGACTTCATGTTACATAATACATGTATGTTTTGTTCGATAAAGTGCATATCTATATCCAAAAATCTCAGTTTACATTGGCGCGTTACGTTCAGTAATGTTTTGCTTCCAAAACATCCGGTGATTTTGCAAGGAGCCACATCAATTTACAGAAATACTTCTAATAAATATTGATTAAAGATACAAGTGTTATTCACAGAATTAAAGATATACTTCTTAATGCAACCGCTGTGGCAGATTTAAAAAAAACTTTACCGAAAAAGCAAACCATGCAATAATCTGAGTACAGCGCTCAGACAACAAAATCAAGCCAAACAGGGAATCTGCCATGTTGGAGTCAACGGAAGTAAGAAATAGCATTATAAATATTCACTTACCTTTGATCTTCATCAGAATGCACTCCCAGGAATCCCAGTTCCACAATAAATGTTTGATTTGTTTGATAAAGTTAATCTTTGTCCAAATACCTCCCTTTTGTTCGCGCGTTCAGTACACAATCCAAACTCACGACGCTTGATCACTAGGGGCAGACGAAAAGTCAAAAAGTTCCGTTACAGTCCGTAGAAACATGTCAAATGAAGTATCGAATCAATCTTTAGGATGTTAACACATCTTCAATAATGTTCCAACCGGAGAATTCCTTTTGTCTTCAGAAATGCAAGATGACTCTAATGTGAATGCGCGTCACCAGCTTGTGGCACTCTGCCAAACCACTGACCCAAAGAGCCCTCATTCCCCCCTCCTTCACAGTAGAAGCATCAAACAAGATTCTAAAGACTGTTGACATCTAGTGAATGCCTTAGGAAGTGCAATATGACCCGATAGACACTGTGTATTCGATAGAGTTGAACTACAAACCTCAGATTTCCCACTTCCTGGTTGGATTCTTCTCAGGTTTTCACCTGCCATATGTTCTGTTGTACTCAGACATCAAACTTCAGAGTGTTTTCTATCCAAATCTACTAATAATAATAATAATCTTTCAACAATATTAGCAACTGGGACTGAGTAGCAGGCAGTTTACTCTGGGCACGCTTTTCATCCAAACGTGAAAATGCTGCCCCCTACAGGTTAAACATACATGTATCATGGAAGATCTACAGTACCAACAGGATGTGAGAGATAACTAGCAGCGTTAGTTCTGGTGCTTTGGGCAAATCACAATTTCACAAGGGGACATTTTTTTTTTTTTTTGAATTTTACCCCTTTTTCTCCCCAATTTCGTGGTATCCAATTGTTAGTAGCTACTATCTTGTCTCATCGCTACAACTCCCGTACAGAGTCCGTACAGGAGAGACGAAGGTTGAAAGTCATGCGTTCTCCAAGCCGCACCAATGTGTCGGAGGAAACACCGTGCACCTGGCAACCTTGGTTAGCGTGCACTGCGCCCGGCCCGCCACAGGAGTCACGGACATCCCTACCGGCCAAACCCTCCCTAACCCGGACGACACTAGGCCAATTGTGCGTCGCTCCACGGACCTCCCGGTCGCGGCCAGTTACAACAGAGCCTGGGCTCGAACCCAGAGTCTCTGGTGGCACAGCTGGCGCTGCAGTACAGCGCCCTTAACCACTGCGCCACCCGGGAGGCCTGGACCCAATTCTTAATCGAGCATCTGACCAATTACGCAAGACTTTAGTTCTGGGTTAACTGAGATTGCTACCTACAATTAATCAGTAGTGTTTATTTATGTAACGCTGCATTTTAAAGTCTTTTGCCAATAATTGTGCGTTGTAGATGTGAGGGTCATCTAACAGTGGTGTCTCCCATCTCTCCTCCAGTACTGGCGCAGATGAGAAGGACCATCTGAACAATGGATGAACAGACAGACAGGAGGGGTTGTATCCATAGTGACACTCCCCCTCCCTTGTGTGAGATTGAGAGGATCCATCCAGGACACTGCTGAATAGAGGCCACCCTCTACTGCAAAAACAAAACAATGACTGATGTTTTCATTTTGTATATATTATATATAGATATAAAACTAATGGCCAAATAAAAACCATGTTGATACAGTGCAACACTGGTGTTGCCTTGTCTTGGAGTTGTGTTTTAGTGCGTTTACACACATCGCATTCCCAAAATAATCTGTTGGGACTTGTGTGGTATAATGGCTAACGTACATGATTAACATGTATGGCCGGCTATATCCATTGAGCAGCAACACATGGGGGGGTGAGTTTATCCTGTGTAAGAGATGAATCACCAGGTCTTTATGTAGAGCTGAATGTCATTTATCATGGTTATAAAGGGCAACATGCTGTTTCTGGCTTTTGTATTTCTAGCGAAAATACGTTGTATTCCAACAAGATTACTTTTGAAACCCCGTCACCATACAAGGGCCATTTAGTTTAGAACACGTTGGTTTCATCCTAAATCTAGGTCAGTCGAAGACGCTGGAGATGACAGGTGGTTAGATGTGTGATAATGCCTGTGTGGTTCTGTCATGTTTGATCTGACACCCTGACCAAGAGCAACAATTTGTTTGAAGGGAATAGACTTTACTATTGTGATCTTTGTAAGTTGCTTTTTAGACAGATCTTTCTTATACCTCAAAACATGACACTACTACACATTGCATTTTAAGGTACCAGGACTATGAATTTACCATCGCAGGTGGAATTATAACAACCCTTTAGTTGCTTTTTATTTTATGTACAAAAGAACAGTAGTACTCATTGTATTTTTTTAAAGGTAATCCATTTACAACTGGTTAAGAAATGAAAAACAAAGCAAGATATTGTACATAAACACTTCAAAATGACAAACATTTATTGTTCACTCAATTTACATTTCCTTATGGTGTTGGAATGGGAACTATACATAAAGAACATCAGCAATTACACTTATCTAGCATTACACAACAAAGTCTTCAAGCTGATCTCATTGTTGCTCATTTCAAGCAGTTATTATTAGGCTTGTGGGTGGTGGTTTTTTTCAAGCTCTGCTGTGCTCACATATGCATCTTCACCACCCTCTCTGGTTAATATGAAACTTGACATTCACAGAACAGGATGCACCCGAATGGAAAGCAAGTATTCACTTTCAGACACTAGCAGACTTTCAGCTGACCCATGAATAAGTCATTTTCGAAAAGGTCACACTGTTGACAGTGGCGATTTTAGCATGTAAATCTTGGTTGGGGGACAAACAAAGAAAATGTGGGATGCATGCCAGCAAAGCCTCAACACTGAACAATACATTAATTGCACTATAACAGTGACAAACAAAGCTGTCCCAAAACCTTACCACTGCTACACCTGGCTATCAGCGGAGCCTTGTCTGCCAGCGAAACAATTCATTCAGCCTCATTTACTTCATTTAAAATAAACATGGCTGACTTGCTTAAAAAAAAAAAAATGTCAGCTTGCTTAACTGACAATTGAGATATACAAACTATGGCATAAGGGGACAAGTGGATGAGAGGCAATCTGTGATTTTGATTTTCTTTTTTATAAATGTATGACTAAGCTAGGATGGATGTAGTCATAACTACTTGTTTAACCCTTTTGAAATGTACAGTGACAGAATTCAGAACACGGGCGTTCTTAAGGTATTCTCCCTGTACACCAAGTCAGAACTTTTAGGATAAATAAAGGGGGCATATAAGCAGACAATGAAAGCTCTTACAATATTCAATGATTACATTTCTCAAAAACAGGTTATAGGCTACATGTGCACCACGAAGTCAGAACAGAATGGAAAATTCAGAGGGAAAAATTTAGCAAATGATTTCATACACTTAGTATTACTTTCTTAGCTACGGTATACATATCTCCCTGGCATATTACATCATTTATGCAGCAGCATATAAGACATTTTTGGGCTCAGCTGCAGAGCTAGCCAGCACACACCAGTGAAGAGTGAGCCACAAAGCGACCATTTTGGATCAGGTTTCCGGTGAATTGACTGCAAATACAGCAGAACGCATAAAAACCAAAGTTTGCTCCAAAAACCAAAGTTCAAGGTTAGATGCGATACCTGTTGGATGCCTGAGAAGTAACTTTTATGATTGGCAGACAAACACACGGCTTAGTTTGGACTCATGATCCAACCCCAATATTAGACCAACAACATGAATCAAAATCCTCCAGACAGTGATATTATTATGAGCCATACGCAGGCTATGTGGTTTCCAGAACTATAGGGCCAATCACTGTTTCCCATCCAATGTCTCCTCTGTCTCTCCCCCCCGAATGTTCTAATGTTCCGGAAAAAGTGCACCACCAGTGAAATGAGAGGCAGGAGAGAGATGTTCCCCTACCCTCTGCGCTCTTCCCCCAGAATGAGATGTCAGACACAGGAAAGAGAGTGGGGGTCAGGCCAGAGATGGGATGGGGCAACAGTGAGTCAGAACCAAGGCAGAGAGAGGGGGGAGAACAACCTATTATGACACAGAAAAAGAGCAGAAAAGACAGACTTGGCACAGTAGACAAAGGACATTTAAAAGGGGAGTCAGAATAATAAACCCCCCTTAGGAAAAATAAATAAATAAAAAAAGGTGCCATCTAGAACCTAAAAAGGTTTGTCGGCTGTCCCCATAGGATAACCCATTGAATAACAATTTTTGGTTCCAGGAAGAATAGTTTTGGTTCCGAAAAGGGTTCTCCTATGGGGACAGCCGAAGAACCCTTTTGAAACCCTTTTTTCTAAGAGTGTATGTGTTTATGATTGCACCGTCCAGTATTGTCCCTGTTATGGTTGACCTTGGTAAGGTGCTGGACCATACAACAGTCCTGTTGGAACTGAAAATGTATGTCTGTAAGCTGAGGGAAAAAAATTTCAATTTTCAACAAAAATGGTCAATAAAGTTTTTGAACTCCTCTCAGCACTGTGGAGTTCATAGGAATATGTTAAACATGGCATTGTGAGTACTGCAGTGCAACATGCTACAGGTTACACCACTGTAGTCCCTCAAGGTTCTCACCCCCATCCCCCTCACTCACCCTCCCAAACCTCACAGAACACAGCGGGACCACCTGGCCCTCCACGGCCTCTGACAAAGATAAAGAACCAGGGTACGGTAGAACTGGCACATTGGGCCCTGGATGTGGTTGTCGAGGTGAATCAAAGCTGCACTGGATCATATGCAGGCCTATAGGCACAGTGGAGCATGGCAGGGATATGGTGCTGGCTGAGTTTAGGTCCAGCTCCATTCTCTCAGTGTTCCAGTGCATGTTGCCTGACCTATAGTCACTGAGGAAGGGGTTGCTGTTGTACCCATTACCCAGGCTTGGGGCCTGGGCCTCGGTGCAGACACAGCTGGAGAAAGAGGACAGGATGGAGAGGTGGTCGTCTACAATGTCACTGGGGTCAACAGGGTCTGAAGGGGACTCCGGCAGGTCCTCGAGGAATGCCTGAAGAGATGCCTGCATTAAAAAATATACACAAAAACAGTGTAATGATATATCCAAGGACATTCAAGATAATACTGCATTTTATGTAGTACTATACACAAATGAAATACTCATGTGTTTGTGTTTCAAAAGAATAAGGACAGTTTACTAGAGACTTGGGGAGTCTGTTTACGTGTGGTACATCTCGTTTTTGTTTCAGCAGGTACAGAGCCAGAGCAAGGAGAGGAGAGAAGAGTACAGCACACACTCCTAACCCCAACAACACTGGCTGCAACCCTGGGAAACACAAACCACACGTCATTTTGTAATTAGGGTTGTATTCATAACCCAAGCTTCATGTCCACACCCCGACTCAACCTTAACCCTAACGTAAACCTCTAACCTAGTCCTGGGCCAGCATGGTGGACACAACTGGGGTCCGAGGGAGGAGACGAGGCCTGGGGGAAGGTGGCCGGACTGGTGGAGAAGTTAGCCACGACACAGTAGTCATGTCCTGGGACCAGGTTTGAGAACTCTGCCCCATACACCATCGTCTGGACCAAACCAATCTGCGTCTGCAATAGGACCAGCCAATCACAAACGCTGTATCAGACACATGCAAGAGGATCAGCCAATCAGAGAGGCTGTATCAGACAGTGTGTCAGAGAGCCAATCAAGGACACTTGTACTAACAAATGCACACAAAAAAATAATATATATGCAGCAAAGAAACAACCAGTGCTGGAAAAAGTACCCAATTGTCATACTTGAGTAAACATTTTTTTTAAAAAAGGTACTTTAAATAGAAAATGACTCAAGTAAAAGTCACCCAGTAAAACACTACTTGAGTAAAAAAGTCTAAAAGTATTTGGTTTAAAATATACTTAAGTATCAAAGGTAAAAGTATAAGTAATTTCAAATTCTTTATATTAGGCAAAACAGACAGCACCATTCGCTTGTTTTTGAATTTACGGATAGCCAGGGGCACGCTCCAACACTCAGACATCATTTACAGTGCCTTGCGAAAGTATTCGGCCCCCTTGAACTTTGCGACCTTTTGCCACATTTCAGGCTTCAAACATAAAGATATAAAACTGTATTTTTTTGTGAAGAATCAACAACAAGTGGGACACAATCATGAAGTGGAACGACATTTATTGGATATTTCAAACTTTTTTAACAAATCAAAAACTGAAAAATTGGGCGTGCAAAATTATTCAGCCCCTTTACTTTCAGTGCAGCAAACTCTCTCCAGAAATTCAGTGAGGATCTCTGAATGATCCAATGTTGACCTAAATGACTAATGATGATAAATACAATCCACCTGTGTGTAATCAAGTCTCCGTATAAATGCACCTGCACTGTGATAGTCTCAGAGGTCCGTTAAAAGCGCAGAGAGCATCATGAAGAACAAGGAACACACCAGGCAGGTCCGAGATACTGCTGTGAAGAAGTTTAAAGCCGGATTTGGATGCAAAAAGATTTCCCAAGCTTTAAACATCCCAAGGAGCACTGTGCAAGCGATAATATTGAAATGGAAGGAGTATCAGACCACTGCAAATCTACCAAGACCTGGCCGTACCTCTAAACTTTCAGCTCATACAAGGAGAAGACTGATCAGAGATGCAGCCAAGAGGCCCATGATCACTCTGGATGAACTGCAGAGATCTACAGCTGAGGTGGGAGACTCTGTCCATAGGACAACAATCAGTCGTATATTGCACAAATCTGGCCTTTATGGAAGAGTGGCAAGAAGAAAGCCATTTCTTAAAGATATCCATAAAAAGTGTCGTTTAAAGTTTGCCACAAGCCACCTGGGAGACACACCAAACATGTGGAAGAAGGTGCTCTGGTCAGATGAAACCAAAATTGAACTTTTTGGCAACAATGCAAAACGTTATGTTTGGCGTAAAAGCAACACAGCTGAACACACCATCCCCACTGTCAAACATGGTGGTGGCAGCATCATGGTTTGGGCCTGCTTTTCTTCAGCAGGGACAGGGAAGATGGTTAAAATTGATGGGAAGATGGATGGAGCCAAATACAGGACTATTCTGGAAGAAAACCTGATGGAGTCTGCAAAAGACCTGAGACTGGGACGGAGATTTGTCTTCCAACAAGACAATGATCCAAAACATAAAGCAAAATCTACAATGGAATGGTTCAATAATAAACATATCCAGGTGTTAGAATGGCCAAGTCAAAGTCCAGACCTGAATCCAATCGAGAATCTGTGGAAAGAACTGAAAACTGCTGTTCACAAATGCTCTCCATCCAACCTCACTGAGCTCGAGCTGTTTTGCAAGGAGGAATGGGAAAAAAATGTCAGTCTCTCGATGTGCAAAACTGATAGAGACATACCCCAAGCGACTTACAGCTGTAATTGCAGCAAAAGGTGGCGCTACAAAGTATTAACTTAAGGGGGCTGAATAATTTTGCATGCCCAATTTTTCAGTTTTTGATTTGTTAAAAAAGTTTGAAATATCCAATAAATGTCGTTCCACTTCATGATTGTGTCCCACTTGTTGTTGATTCTTCACAAAAAATACAGTTTTATCTTTATGTTTGAAGCCTGAAATGTGGCAAAAGGTCGCAAAGTTCAAGGGGGCCGAATACTTTCGCAAGGCACTGTATATCACTTACATAGCAGCAGGTAGAAAGGAAAAAGGATGTGTGAACAAGAGCGAGCAAGACAAAAGGAGGGTCAGCAAAAAGTGGTATCGCCGATGGCAACAGGGGTACCTTGTAGTCAGAGGGGTTCTGTCGGTCATATACTGTCACGGTGACCCAGAGGTCAATAAATTTTGACAGTGGACAGCAACTCTGCAGAGGAAGACACTCCCTTTTGCTAGAACAAGGTAAGTGCACCTCCACTCCCAGCCTCTCTCCAGACAGAGAGACCAAGACAGAGGGGCTGCTGAAGTCTGAAGAGGAGAAACAAAGCCACTTTCATTTCAAAAATCACGACAATCTCTTCATGCGAGTGCCTTTAGCCATTTTAGCCCTCTCTATTTGAACTCTGCAGTGTATTAAGATGGTTAAATGCTCTTCCTTTTTCTTTGTTGATTTGAACAATAAATCAGTGGCAAGATACGTGACAGGTCTTAGAGGAGAGACAGGCTACTGACTGAAATCACGGACGCCAAACCCCAGATTTTCTGTCCAGACTGGACTCCCCGGGCCCTGGTGGAGGCCCAGGCGGATCATGTTGTACACCTCGAAGTTAGAGAAGGCCTCGGACAGGTCACACAGCTGGGAGGAGAACCGCACACAACTCTCCACGTCCTGCCACGAATCACTGCAACACAGACACACACAGTCAAAAGTTCAGAGACACTCATTCATGGGTTTCTCTTTATTTGGACTATTTTCTATATTGTACAATAATAGTGAAGACATCAAAACTTTGAAATAACACATATGGAATCATGAAGTAACCAAATAAAAAGGTGTTAAACATATCAAAATATATTTTATATTTGAGATTCTTCAAAAAGTAGCCACCCTTTGCCTTGACAGCTTTGCACACACTTGGCATTCTCTCATCCAGCTTCATGAGGAATGCTTTTCCAACAGTCTTGAAAGAGTTCACACACAAACTGAATTGGTCCACCCAGACAGACAGCGTGGTGAAGGCGGCGCAGGAGCACCTCTTCAACCTCAGGAGGCTGAAGAAACTTGGCTCATCACCAAAAGCACTCAATCTTCTACAGATGCACAAATCGAGAGCATCCTGTCGGGCTGTATCACCGCCTGGTATGGCAACTGCTCCGTCCACAACCGTAAGGCTCTCCAGAAGGTAGTGAGGTCTGCACAACGCATCACCGGGGGCAAACTACCTGCCCTCCAAGACACCTACACCACCCGATGTCACAGGAAGGCCATAAAGATCAAGGACAACAACTACCCGAGCCACCGCCTGTTCACCCCGCTATCATCCAGAAGGCGAGGTCAGTACAGGTGCATCAAAGCTGGGAGCGAGAGACTGAAAAACAGCTTCTATCTCAAGGCCATCAGACTGTTAAACAGCAATCACTAACATTGAGTGGCTGCTGCCAACATACTGACTCATCTCTAGCCACTTTAATAATGGAAAAATTGATGCATCACTAGCCACTTAAAACAATGCCACTTAATGTTTACATACCCGACATTACTCATCTCATATGTATATAGTGTACTCGATACCATCTACTGTATCTTGCCTATGCCGTTCTGTACCATCACTCATTCATATATTTTTATGTACATATTCCTCATCCCTTTACAAGTGTGTGTATAAGGTAGTTGTGAAATTGTTAGGTTAGATTATTTGTCGGTTATTACTGCACTGTCGGAACTAGAATCACAAGCATTTCGCTACACTCGCATTAACATCTGCTAACCATGTGTATGTGACAAATAACATTTGATTTGACTCTGCGGTCCAACTCATCCCAAACTGGGTTGAGGTCAGGGGATTGTGGAAGCTAGGTCATCTGATGCAGCACTCTCCTTCTTGGTCAAATCACCCTTATACAGCCTGGAGGTGTGTTTTGGGTCATTGTTCTGTTGAAAAACAAATGATAGTCCCACTAAGCGCAAACCAGTTGGGATGGTATCACTGCAAAATGCTGTGGTAGCCATGCTGGTTAAGTGTGCCTTGAAGTCTAAATAAATCAGTGTCACCAGCAAAGCACGCCCACACCATCGCACCTCCTCCATGCTTCAAGGTGGAAATCACACATCCAGAAATCATGGTTTCTTTGCAGCAATTCAGCCATGAAGGCCTGATTCATGCAGTCTCCTCTGAACAGTTGATGTCGAGATCGGTCTGTTACGTAAACTCCGTGGAACATTTATTTGGGCTGCAATTTCTGTGGCTGGTAACTAATGAACTTATCCTCTGCAGCAGAGGTAACTCTGGGTCTTCCTTTCCTGTGGCGGTCCTCATGAGAGCCAGTTTCATCATAGCGCTTGATGGTTTTTACTTTCAAAGTACTTGAAATTTTCCAGATTGACTGACCTTCATATCTTAAAGTAATGGACTGTCATTTCTTTTTGCATATGTGAGTTGTTCTTGCCATAATATGGACTTGGTATTTTACCAAATAGTGCCATCTTCTGTATACCTCCCCTACCTTGTCACAACACAACTGATTGGCTCAAATGCATTAAGGAAAGAAAGACATTCCACAAATGTACTTTTAACGAGGCACACCTGTTAATTGAAATGCATTCCAGGTGCCTACCTCGAAGTTGGTTGAGAGAATGCAAAGCTGTTATCAAGGCAAAGAGTGGCTATTTTGAAGAACCTCAAACATATTTTGATTTGTTTAACACTTTGGGTTACTACATGATTCCATGTATTATTTCATAGTTTTGATGTCTTCACTATTCTACAATGTAGAAAATAGTCAAAATAAAGAAAAACCCTGGAATGAGGTGGTGTGTCCAAACTTGACTGGTACTATATACTGTACACATAGAAACATACACAAACACGGAGATTAACTATGTAGTATTTATTATTCCAATCTTCTAAAATGTATGTGGAAATGTCCTTTCTGAAAATATGCAATACCCACACAAGATAACAGGCACACACTGGTTGTTGGACGACATGGGTGGTGATGGTTATGACTGAAACCAGGTGGCAGGGGAGAGGAGCAGCCAGGGTGTTTTCACGGCTGTGGTAGAAAACAATAGTGCCCATCTATCGGAACCCATCTACCCATAAAGTCAACCAACCATGGACTCGAGTGACTGATTCATCCCTCTGATTAAAACCCTTTGAGGTTTCTCTGCAAAAACCACAAGTTTGAAATTCTCCGCTCTCACGCTACCCCTCTCGCTGGCTCCTCTCCGCATCGCTAGAGCGCTTTGTTCACACAATACATTTGCTTTCCATTTCCTTTCTAGGCTAGCTTTCCCCTCACAATCCCAACAGTTGCACTATCCATATTAGCTTCACTGTAAAGTAAATGACTAATCAGAATCCCATTGCTGATTACAACCTTCAATGACGCGATTTAAAAAATACTCTACTTAAAATGACTATAACATAGTTACACACAGAACAAAACATTACAGAAGATCCGTCAATGTAGTGGTTTTCTAGGAAACAATTCACTACCAATTCTAGAAAATAGCAAAACAGTAATACAGCATACTATTTGAGCTAGATCGATTAGGTCAATGGAGACAGCAGACAAGACAGAACCCCAAATCTTAGAACAGCATTTAGCTGAGAGGAACCTTAGAGCTAGATACTAGTCCATTAAGTCAATAGTGAGCAATGAGGAGTCAGACACACCCCTGAGTCTTAGTTTGGACGGTGTAGGTGGTGGTAGCGTTCGCCTGTGGACAATCCCACTGCAGGACGCAGTTTAAGTTCAGGGAATACAGACGGGTGGTACAGACGGCTCTAGATGATCCTGAGAGTTCACACGGAACACTTCAAAGTCAACACACAAACACACAGGAATAGATCACACACACGCTACACTTTCATATTCAAGATCTCACATAAACAAGGATAACCATGCGTGAACAATTCACAGACATAACATGACTGACACCATTTTAACCAATAGTTGGACATGTAATCCATTGAGATCAGACCATATATATGAGTAACTCTGGTGAGCCCCCCCCCCCCATAGATGGTGTAAATTAGATCAGTCACTGTCCCCAATATGGAGGGTTCGGGTTATTTAATAAAGGTGGGTTTGAGGGAGCAACAGACTTACCTGTGAGGTGGACACACAATCCTGTTAACACAAGGGTCGTCAGTACACCTGGCGCCGTCACCATGTTGACACAGGTAAGCTAGACGCCAGGCTGAGAAAGACTGAGGACACACCCTAAATCTTTTTCCAAAACAAAACCCCCTTGAGGTAGGGGATAACACATTGATGCAATTACCCTGATGCACACAATGTCACAGAGGACTACATGACAATAAAATGCATAACAAATCATTTTCCCAAAGTTGAATAGGAAAGGAGTAGCGTAAGCAGTCACTTACCTACATTGAGAGAGAGAGAGCGAGAGAGCGAGAGAGAGAAATAAAAATAATAGATAAGGGATAGATAAAGACGGGCAGGGGGTGGAAGGATCAGGACGTGACACGGTAGTCACGGGTGTGAGAGGAAATGGTATAACCTGAAGCGCAAAGACAATCAGTGAGACAGGAAACAGAGGGAAAAGAACCACCTTGCAAGCTCTATAGATTAATATATATATATTCATTCAAGTACATAGTCTTGAGTCACTATTTCCAAAGTCACTACTACTTGATGCTTCCTAGTTATTCATGGCAAGTTTGGGTCGATAGTTGGCTAGAAATCCTGCAATCCAGCTAGAGAGAAAGCAGACAGTCGTCCCATTCTATAGTTTTATTCAATGCCATTTTTTAAATAATATGAATCTGTACATCTCTTTGCTGAAGCAGGTCTTTGACCATTCATTTGCAAAAACAAAACAAAAGTCCAAACAAGTCCAAATAAAAACGCAATAAGTGCTTTGTCCCGAGGGCCGTAAGAGATGTCACAGCGAGATATCAGTCAACAGAACAGTGTACGGATCACACACACACACACCTTTCATTGCCCTTTTCGTACGTAGCATCTCCAGGTTGCACCGTACAGCTGTGTAGCAGCCTGAACACAAAGCAAACTGCTGAGCCTTCGACCGTTCAGACAGTATCAAACGTCTAAATAATAACATTCATATTTCACAACATTTCATAAGTAACACTATCCCATAACATTCCTCATAGAAGCAACACCACCACCGTTCAAAAATAGTACTTACAACTGTGACCGTCAGAAAAGGAGCCATGGACCACAGCATAGAAGAAAGTCATAAAATACATATCCCACGGGATTGGTCCAATACCAAAGCCATGTTTAGCTTACATTTAAATATGGCTCTGACCAATACAAGTGCCGTCATGCTGAGGGGGAGTATTGTCATTGCTTCTTTATTAAAATCAGTTAGTTTACCAGCCTTCCTCCACTGTAGGGATCTGTGAGACCTCAGCTCACTCCCCTTATCAGTATAGCGTGATACTGGATTATACAGTACAGCATTATCAATACCGCCTCAGTCCAGCAGAGGGCATCCCACCACTCATAGACCACTAGCACAACAGTGCCTTCCCACCAGCAGCTATGTAAACATCTATATGTAAGAATGGAATGAAGTAGCCCATAGGCACTGATCCAAGGTCAGTTCCCAGTCTCTCCCTCCTAAGAAATAAGGTTAGAATAACAGGGTTGGGTAATCTGATCCTAGATCTGTGGTTAGGGCATTATTTGTCTCTTATGTCTGAGCCACAGGCAGGGCTAGACCAGGGCCAGGCTCGGGGTTGGTAGGAGAGGACGGTATCCCTTTAGGCCCTTTATAGAGCAGCCCTCGGGTGACTCCAGTACTGTCTCCGTTCCCGTTCAGGTTCTTATAGGGGTTCCGGCGAGGGGGCGTGCGGAAACACAGAGAAGGGAACCGGAAACCCACCAGACAGCAACCGGGACACGAGATCATCTCCTCCTGCTCCAGAGAAGGACCAGAACCATTACCGGACCCGAACAGCGATGGAGAGCCCCCACTGGGCCTACCAGGAGGTGAGTGGTTCCGGTTGGTGCCCCGCCATCCCAGAGGCCGACTAATGACCACCGTGGTGCTGTTGTTGTTGTCCATGTGGGGGGAGGGGAGGGGGGGCAGGCATAGAGGACCATTGAAGACGGGGGGAACATTACCCCAGCCGTTGTTGAATGTGGTGGAGGGTTTGGAATAAGGTGGAAGAGTAGGGAAAGAAGAGAGTGGAGGGAGAGTGCCATCTAGAGTGTCAGGGGAGCTGGTGCAATCCATAGGTTCCACTTCCTGGTCAGTTTCCTCTTCCTGTTCCTCGCTCAGCTGGTCCAATGACAGCAGCTCTGGATCGAGAGGAAGCCCTGAGTCATCGCCCGTGAGGCCCTCGCTGCTCTTCCTCCTCTCCACATCCTCCTCGTCTACGAACTCATTCGACTCAAAGGTAAATCTATCTTTCACGATTCCCCGCTCCTCTCTCTCGTTCTCAACATTCCCCTCATCATTCTCAGCGTCTAGGTCAGTTGGCAATACCCCCATTTTTTCTGTGGTATTGTCTTTGGTGGTGGGGGGCAGGAGATCTGGTGGGGGGGTGCAAGGAAGGGATAAGCAGCGTCTGTGGAGCCTTCCTCGGGGGGTACCCCCCTCTCTGTCTGAGGGCGAGGGGGTGGTACAGGGATCCGGGGGTTTGGGTAAGGTGAACGTTAAAGAGATGACAGACTTGCTGGGCGTGTCGAACAGTTTGATCTTGCCTCCTTTTAGGTCCTCTCGCAGGGAGAAGGGGTTGACACGGGTGGGAGGCGCCAGAGTGGGGAGCACAGCCGGAGGGAGCACGTCTGATTTGCTGCGGCAGAGGCGAGGGTCGCCGGGGAGACAGAGGAAGCGCCTCCGCAGTGGGCCGAGATCTAGAGAGAGAGAGATTCAATAAGAATAATACACGGCTGGCAATCTGCTGAGACTAAGAAAAAAACATACAAATCCTGAGATTTGAGCCTGAGAAAAAAACACAACTCAGTTTGACAACAATGCGTTCAACTGAAATGTGTCTTCCGCGTTTAACCCAACCCCTCTGAATCAGAAAGGTGCAGGGGGGCTGCCTTAAAAATGGACATCATCAGTGCCCGGCTCGGGGATTCGAACCTGCGACCTTTTCAGTCACTGTTCCAACACTCTTACCAGTCAAGCTACCTGCACACCCCGAATCTATCCATCTTTCAATCTGTAGGAGTCTAGAGAGCAGAATATCCCCAGGATACCACCCCATATAACCTGCCGCCTCAGCTCAATTACAACAGTTTTAATGACCCCTGCCTGAATACACAATGCAGATATAGAACCCCCCCCCCCCCCCCCACTGACTAAGACCCCCCCCGGTGTTCTTTAACCCCCACACACAAAATCACACACCCTTTAGTGCAGCTTCATCTTTCTGTGTCCTCTCGGTCTCTCTCCTCTGCAACTCCATTACAATCTCTGAGAACGATGGACGGCACTTTGGATCCATCTGCGAGAGAGAGAGAGAGAGAGAGATGGACGGAGAGTTAGATGAGCGAAAGAGACGGGAGGGGGGGGGGGGGTAAGTTCCTCAATAGTCAACAGTACGCAGGAGAAGGAATAAGGGGAAACGATAGAAGGGGACAGAGAGGGAGCGAGAAAAGGTAGAAGAGGATTTGTGTGTGTTACATTGCAGCAGGTGACAGCCAGGCTCAGGAAGGCAGGTGGACAGTCTCCCACCATGTGCTGGAACGTCTCGACGTCCAGGCCAAAGTCCTACAGACAGACAATCACACATCTCCCTGTGAAACAGAGCCCTAAGGAGACGCAAAGTCACTAATTTGCACAATAGAATAGAGACTTCAATGAAAGTCCTGCGACTTACTGCCCGAGAGGCTTTTATACTGCAGTTGCATACAATGGGCAGAAGAGGGAAAAGTTTTAACAAAGTCTACACCACACAATAATATTGGGGGAAATGATTGTGTGAGGTAGTGTGTGTGTGCACACGCACATGTGCATGTTGAGTGTGATGAACATACCTCTGTGCGTGGGAGGAAGTCAGGGTCAGCCTGTATCCTAGCGATGACCTCACACAAGATGATGCCGTACGCAAATACGTCCACCTTTTCGTTGTAGATCTCTCCTCGCAGCACTTCAGGTGCCATCCAGTAGGGGGAACCCACTACGGCCAAGGGCTGCTGGTCTGCCCCTTCACTGAGGACAGAGGAAGACAGGCATGAGGCGTGATGACAGGCGACGACGTTAAGGTTAGGATTGGGGGAGGGGAAGCTGATCCTAGACCTGTATCATACCGAGGGGAAAGTTCCACCCGGAGTCATTAACACAGGCACGACAGCTCACACAGAGAACAGCAAGTGAGACAGACCGAAACCAACAAGACTGGAGCTAGCAGCTAGTATCATCATGCTCTAGTTCATTAACAACCATATGGGGTAAAACTAGTGTGTGTGCGTGTGTGTGTGTGTGTATATACACACACACGGCAAAAACGGGCAGACACCCTGCTGGCAGTCACTTCCTCTCTGCTATTTCCATCTCACTGTGAACCATGATTTTGCAGAAATAGATTTGCCCGGGGACCTCACGATACGATAACATCACGATACCTTGGTGCCGACATGATGTGTATTGCGTTTCTCACGATTCTATATGGATTGCGACTCGATAGTGCAATTCGATGTCCCAAACATATTTGCTCACCATGTGTCTGCTTCAGAAAGACGAGAGAGCATGAGAAAACAAGTTTTGATCAGTCAGGGAAATACATTTTTAAAAAGTGCTGAAAACATTTTGTCTCACAATTTACAAAAAGATGAGCGAACAATAAAAATACCGGCATTTCGGCGCCAACTCTACCTACAGTAGGAAATGTTTACTAATCGATACTTGGAGTCAAATATTGATATATCTTCCCAAATTATTTTGCAAAATGTAACTATCAATTCCCCCCCCCCCCCCCATCATCATAGTAAGGGAAGTTATGGGAGCTGAGAAAGAGTGAGAGAGCGATAGAGGAGAGGAATGCAGAAAGACATTCATAGCTCCCAGTGTAAACCATTTGGGGATGTGGAAGAGGGAGGGAGAGTCTCCGGTCAGGCGGTGTTAGAGGACGGGAGGACGAGAGGTAGAGAGGGAGAAAGAAAGAGAAGAGAGAAAGAGTGTGCTGGAATAGTTTGACCTTATTTGGAAAGCTTTCCTGAACTCCATCTGTGTCTCTCGCCCGCTCTCTCGGAGGCAGAGCTCACACACACACACACACACACTATGTATAAAGGCAACACACAAAAAAATACTCTGACAAGTGTATGCATGTTAATAAACGCTACAATAGAGGAAGTTCAGTCAACACACAGCAGACATTTACTGGTGCCAAATACTAACATGTTCCACTGTCAAAATCAATTTACTCACACCTAAAAGCATGCACGGTACACAAGAACTTGTTGTGGGGTACCAAAACAAAGTGCCTGTACATACGCAAAAAACACAAAGGTAAACACTGGGTTGACCAGAAGACAAACAGAGTGGGCAGCAACGGCACACAGTCTGTTAAATGCAACAGCTGCCTCCCGTCAGACACAGGATACAGACCCATTTACCACGGTAAAGAGGCCAGCGGGGTAAGAGTGTTTGAGCCAAGCTCAGTTTCGTGTTTTAGCCAAATAGTTCAGGTTCGGATTGAGGGAGCGTAAGCTGCTCCTGGATCTGTAGCTAATATGAGCTATAGCTACCAGGACATTAACTCCTGTCATCAAGGAGAAGCGGAGAGGTTGAGAAACACGCGCAGGCAATCTGTGTTCAACGCAGGCTGAAGCGATTAATAAAATAGGAGGCGGAAATGTCAGCGTCATTAACAAACTGGGGTTGGGTGCGAACGAACGCCGCTCGAAACATTCCTTCGCCCCTGAAACAGGGGCTTACTCACCCAGTCCGATACAGCGGGTAAAGCGCAACTTCTTCAGGTGAAAGAGTCTCGCATTCTTTTGAAAATCGGACTGTGCTTTAGTGGGATTAATGGCCCTCCTAAGACACTGATCTAAGGTCAGTGTTGTGTTTTTTTTCCTGTACACATAATGGTTAGGATTGGGGAAGAGGAAACTGATCCTAACGGTAGAGCTGTGTCTACAATACTGTGTCTACAATACTACAACACTAGAGCTTACATTAACATAAAATACTGGCTGAGCGAAAGAGAGATGGATGGATGGATGGATGGAGCAAAAGAGGGAGCGAGCGAGAGCAGGCGAGCGCTAACAAGCTATTGAAATGGAGCGAGCGAGAATGGTAGAGCGAGAGGAAGCAGCCATTCAAGTGTGTTATCTAAAATCAGTGCATGCTGATAGCTGGATGATTTATGAAGCCAACCGACCTGTACTCTGGTATTTTCTCTGCCAGGCCTAAGTCCCCCACCACAGCCGTACACTGGCCACTCTCCCAACGCACCAGGCAGTTCTGCAGGACAGACAACCAGGAAGACAAGAGGTCAGGGTCCGTATTCACAAAGCGTCTCCGAATAGGATGATCTGGGATCGGGTCCCTCCTATCCATATTATTTGATTCATTATGATCACGAAAGCTAAAACGATCCCAGATCAGCACTCCTACTCTGATGCTTTATGAATATGGACCCTGGTAAATCCATGTATTCTAACAGTTAACTGTGTACTTCAGTAGGCACAACTGTGTTTTATGGAGTGTGTGTATGCGTGTGGCTTGCTGCATGCCTAAAGATGAGACCGCTTATAGGGAGGAGGTCAGAGACCTGGCAGTGTGATGCCAGGACAACAAACTCTCCCTCAATATGAGCAAGACAAACGAGCCGATAGCGGACTACAGGAAAAGGCGGGCCGAACAGTCCCCCATTCACATTGACGGGGCTGTAGTGGAGTGGGTCAAGAGTTTCAAGTTCCTTAGTGCCCACATCAACGAAATACACCGAGATAGTCGTGAAGAGGGCACGCCAACACCTTTCCCCCTCAGGAGACTGAAAAGATTTGGCATGGGTCCCCAGATCCTCAAAAAGTTCTACAGCTGCACCATCGAGAGCCTGACTGGTTGCATCACCGCCTGGTATGGCAACTGCTCGGCATCTGACCTCAAGGCGCTACAGAGGGTAGTGCATATGGCCCAGTACATCACTGGGGCCAAGCTTCCTGCCATCCAATTGTCAAAGACTCCAGTCACCCAAGTCAGACTGTTCTCTCTGCTACCGCACGGCAAGCGGTACCGACGTGCCAAGCCTAGGACCAAAAGGCTCCTTGACAGCTTCTACCCCCAAACCATAAGACTGCTGAACAATTAATCAAATGGCCACCCAGACTATTTACATTGACCCTCCCCCTCCATTTGTTTTTACACTGCTGCTATACACTGTCTATTATCTGTGCATAGTCACGTTACCCCTACCTACATGTACAAATTACCTCAACTAACCATTGACTCGGTACCGGTACCCCCCCTGTATATAGCCTTGTTATTGTTATTTTATTGTGTTACTTTTTACTTTGGTTTATTTAGTAAATATTTTCTTAACTCTTATTGAACTGCACTGTTGGTTAAGGGCTTGTAAGTAAGCAGTTCACGGTAAGGTCTACACTGTTGGTTAAGGGCTTGTAAGTAAGCAGTTCACGGTAAGGTCTACACTGTTGGTTAAGGGCTTGTAAGTAAGCAGTTCACGGTAAGGTCTACACTGTTGGTTAAGGGCTTGTAAGTAAGCAGTTCACGGTAAGGTCTACACTGTTGGTTAAGGGCTTGTAAGTAAGCAGTTCACGGTAAGGTCTACACTGTTGGTTAAGGGCTTGTAAGTAAGCAGTTCACGGTAAGGTCTACACTGTTGGTTAAGGGCTTGTAAGTAAGCAGTTCACGGTAAGGTCTACACTGTTGGTTAAGGGCTTGTAAGTAAGCAGTTCACGGTAAGGTCTACACTGTTGGTTAAGGGCTTGTAAGTAAGCAGTTCACGGTAAGGTCTACACTGTTGGTTAAGGGCTTGTAAGTAAGCAGTTCACGGTAAGGTCTACACTGTTGGTTAAGGGCTTGTAAACAAATAACATCTGATTTGAAGTATATACAATTACTAGTGTGTGTGTTCCTACGTGTGTGTTTATATGCGTGCTTCCTACCTTGGAGGTGAGGTCTCTATGGAAGATGCCTTTGGTGTGGAGGTACTGCAGGCCCCTAGCGATGTCTAGAGACAGGCCCATCCTGACTGACCATGACAGGTACCGGTCACTGTCCAGCAGCTGCTCCAGGTTACCCCCGTTGATGTACTGGAAGTAATCATGACAACCACACTCAGCCAAGTGTCAATCAAATCTTTATTTATACAGGTTATTCTCAATTGGAGATCAAATCTATTTTGGAAGAGAGATACAGGTCGCTGTATGGTAGCCATGACAATGGCACCCGTCAATCAAATGATTGCCTCAACTTCAGATTTTCCTCAGCCTAACCATAACGACCATTCAGAAGTGAACCGTCAGTGTTAAAGTATACTAAACAAAAATATAAACAGAACATGTAAAGTGTTGGTCCATAGTTTCATGAGCTGAAATAAGAGATCTCAGAAATCATCCATACTCACAAAAAGCTTATTTCTCTCAAATATGGTGCACAAATTTGTTTACATCCATGTTAGTGAGCATTTCTCCTTTGCCAAGATAATCCATCCACATGAGACGTGGCATATCAAGAAGTTGATTAAACAGCATGGTCATTACACAGGTGCACCTTGTGCTGGGGACAATAGAAGGCCTCTCTAAAATGTGCAGTTTTGTCACACAACACAAATCCACAGATGTCTCAAGTTGAGGGAGTGTGCAATTGGCATGCTGGCTGCAGGAATGTCCACCAGAGCGGTTGCCAGAGAATGTTATGTTCTTTTCTCTACCATAAGCCGCCTCCAAAGTCATTTTAGAGAATTTGGCAGTACGTCCAACGGGCTTCACAATCGCTGATCACGTGTAACCACGCCAGCCTAGAACCTCCACATCCAGCTTTTTCACATGCGAGATAGTCTGAGACCAGCCTCCTGGACAGCTGACGAAACTGTGGAGTATTTCTGTCTGCAATAAAGCCATTTGGGGAGGAAAAAATATAATTCTGATTGGCTGGGCCTGACTTCCTTATATGAACTGTAACTAAATAAAATCGTTGCATTCATATTTTTGTTTAGTATAGTTCAATTTGTCCAGTGTTCTCTAGATCCTAGTCAGTCTACCAGAGTTTAAAGAGACATCTTACCTCTGTCAATGCATGGAGTTGTCCCTCATTAACACACACCCCTACAAACCTGAGACAGGAGAGAGGAAGAATATTAGAAGACAAGAAACTAGGATAGATTTATTTGACAATTTAAAAACTCAATTCAACCAAATGTGGATAATGCATTTACATTCAGAGGATGGCAAAAAAAAGTTTGTAAACGCATTTCCATTGTGGTCCTCTTAAATAAATGGTTATAAACTTAAACATACTAAGCCTCTATGCTACACAGAGTATCCCTGGTTTAGAGCACTACATGCAGACGTGAAGAAAAAAAATACATGCTTTGAGTTGCTATAATAGTTTGTTCCACTCAACAGCGCCGGTATAGAGAAAGGTGTTACCAGACACTCTTCAATTTCAAAAACAGGTAATATGAGTCTCTCATGACAAGTTTCCCAATGCGTTATAACTGCATGGTTCAAATGTGTATACTGAGGATTTGCCCTGTTGACTAAAGCTTTCATATGGAAAGCAGGTGTGTGTTTTAATACACGTCTGAAGACGGACAGACCGGAGTATGTTGGGGTGAGACAGGCGGTTCATCAGTTGGACCTCCCTCAGCATGTTAGCTCGGTTACTGGCCATGGTGTTCATCTTCAGCGCCATCACCTGGCCACTGATACGGTGCTGCACCTACACAGAGAGACGGGGGGGGGGGGGGGCATCACTAGGGTCAGACCTCAGACAGACGATATGACACACAGTTAAGTTCGATACACCATTGGACACCAGAGATTGTACTTGTACTGATTGTACGAGAACTGAACATGTGAACTCGTCAATTGGATCTTTGGTTCCCAGTTCTAGTATGCATTTCCACCCAACTGTTCTAGTGTCTTGGCCTGTGTTCTAGAGTCAGGACAATATGGCTCTACTCTGGCCAAGGTGTTGGTGAGTGTCTGGTGGTCACCATGGAGATGTGTTGTCTTATCCCCTATATGTGAGTTCTGAGAGGCTTTGACTCCTGCCCGTCTAACTAATAAACCATATAGACAACCACTAAGTACCCTAACAGTCCACAAAAACAACCCACTTAGTACTGTGAGTGTTACTGTCATGTTTGTCCGTGTGTGGGAATTTGTGTGTTACATTTGGTAGTGCGAGTGCCTGAGCGAAAGAGAGCACGAGCAAGACGGCGAGTGTTCATAGAGACTAAGTGGGTCTGCATGCTTCCCAGCAGAAACAGTTCAGAAGAGTTTCTGCATAATGTGATTAGGTACGTTTTTAGCCTTCAGTAAGGATTTTTTCGGTTGTTCGGGCACATTTTCTTGAGGCAAACCTAAAATCGGTAGCCGACGTCTACGCCCCTTCGTCGGGGATTGGTCAACAGTAGGGATTCTTCAATGAGGTCTGTCATACAGCGAGTGACGACTCGTTTTCCTGCAACAACAATTCATTCAGAAATACTACACCAAACTACTTAGATGTAAAATTGCTCGACTAAGATCTCCTCGGCAAAAACGTCAACTTAATTACAGATTTGAGTTTTTGGATGAAGTGTATTCTGACCGCAGCGTCTCAAAATGGACAAACCATACTATTGACCTTGCAAAGTTCGGCATGCGGACGCCTTCATACACACACGTGTCGCCAGCGTTTCATGTTAATGTCAACTCTGGTGTCATTGTGTTTCCATCAGGAGTGTGACCCTTAAGACTTGTGGCAAGCAGAATCAACAACATTTGCATCATTCAAGACTGTTGCTTTGTGAGGTGTTAAAGTTCAGTTAGCCATGATGTAAGCTGAAAAATACCCAGGGCCTTGCTTTGGCCCCAAGTGAGAGCCTATCCGCCTATCCCCCAACTTCACTCGACGACACTAGGTTTACTGCTTGAACACAACCAAATCTCCACTTGGCCCAGCCGCTGCAGTCTATCCCTCAAGCAGACCGAGACAGATAAAAAGAGAAGAGTGAAAGGACTAGAGAGACTGAAGAACACACTTTCTCCCTCCCACACACACAGTTTCACTCCTACTCTGCTGGCTCGCACGCACTTACAGTAAGAGCTATGCATTGTACAATGAAGATTAGCTCTATAGTTTACCCCCTGATCAGATTTATAACATTTCTACAGGATTTAACCACACCAGTGGATTTACAGGCCTGTAGAACAGGACAGTGGCTCCCTCACACAAAGATGTGCACACACACTCACAAATAGGTGCGCACACACACACACACACCATAATGCAGACATGAGCCAAATGCTGAACAAGCAGAACTGAACTGTGTTAGGTCTCTCTGGGCTATCCGTCTCATCTCATCCTCATGCAGAATTTCAGCTCAAATAAACAAGTGCTCAGTAAAGCATGGTTATAGGAATGTGTCCAGAGGCCACAAGCTAAAAAAGGAGTACCATGGCAACGTGGTGAGAGAGTCTACCTCAGGTGTGTGTGTGTGTGTGCGCGCGCGTCAGAGCTCCATAATCACAGGTAAACAGTGAGCATGTGTGATATCAGCATTCCAGTGACAGGAACACGGAGACGCCCAATAAAGCTGACTCAGACACACTTGCATGCGAAGTGCTGGTATTTAGCAGATAAAAAGGTCAGGGGCATCAGTGGACATGTGCAGGGCTGTCTGTCATTGGCTGACGAGAGAGTCTGAGTTACGGTGACCTCTAGTCACCCTGGAGAGAAACACAAGAGAGAAAAATTTGTGGCTGAACAGACAGCATTTAGAAATGACCTACATGCATACGCTCTCTTTGGTTCTGTTTTGACTGCAAGCTTTATTCTCTTGGTGACTTGGAGACTTTTTATTTCACTAGGCAAGTCAGTTAAGAACTCATTCTTATTTACAATGACTGCCTACCCTGGCCAAACCCTAACGACGCTGGGCCAAATTGTGCGCCGCCCTATGGTACTCCCAATCACACGGCCGATTGTGATACAGCCCTGGAATCGAACCAGGGTCTGTAATGACGCCCCTAGCACTGAGAAGCAGTGCCATAGACTGCTTCGCTCCTTGGGAGCCCAGGGGATACATGTGGGGCTGCTAGCTAAGAACAGGTCCATCATAACAGGCAGGGAGGTCCTGACTGACTTCCTGTGGAGCCTCCAAATAGAACATGACCCAGTGTCTAGACTCTCTAGACCGGGACATGATACACAGATACACTCCTTACCTACCGGGGTAAACCACTTAGTGTGTTACACAACATCAGCACTGAGCGTCGCACGCATGCAAATTGTGTACACACGCAAAAACATACACCCGACAGACAACTCCTGTCTCTAATGCTATGACAGCCCTGCACCTCTCTCGCTCCGTGTCTGTGGTAGGCCTTACAGGAACAAGTAACAGCATGCAGCTCCATGACATCAAAAGAAGCTCTTCCCCCCCACACTTTTCTGCTTCATTGTAAAAAAAATAATAATAATCCTACTGCTCTTCCACCCTTCCCCACCTCTCTCTGGGATTACTACCAGTCCCGGTCCCCCGACACAGTCACACCTCTGGACCACATCGTAGCAAAGCATTTCGCAATGGAAAACAAAAACAACAATTTTTTGTTGGCCAAGTCCAGGTAGTCACTCCCTCGCCCCCCCCCCTCGTTTTGGAGCCAAATTAACACATCACTGGCCTGTTTACATACCTACTGTACTGCTGAGGGAGGGGCCAGAGAGCTGAGGGAGGGGCGTAGCGGGTATAACAAGCTCTTCACACACTACATAACATGTGGGGACACGGGGCTTGTAAACACACACAGAGCAAGGAAAATGTCAAGAACGGCCAAGTATTCTGATCAAAAATAAAACTATTTCATGGATTTTACCGAGTCAGTTCATAAGGAAATCAGTCAATTCCAATAAATTTATTACACAGGAGTGATGGTTGCTGATAATGGACCTCTGTACACCTATGTAGATATTCCCAAAAAATCTGCCGTTTCCAGCTACAATAGTAATTTACAACATTAACAATGTCTACACTGTATTTCTGATCAATTTGAAGTTATTTTAAAATACACAAAAGTTGATTTTCTTTCAAAAACAAGGACTTTTTAAAATGTATTAAGAGACCCCAAACTTTTGAATGGTAGTGTATGTGCTGCATGCATTTAAACCACACCAAGTACGTTGTAATGGGAATTTTAATGTTTGTGCTTTTCTGATAAATCATTTGTGTTCAATGTATGTGCTGTTCTATAAACCAATTTCTGTGTTGATGCAAGTGGTTGACTGAACAAATCCTCACTATCAATAGCTGCATTTTGGCAGTATGCCCAGAACTTGTTTTGAGAACGAAAGATATATCGCAGTTTCAAGGTCTCAGCTGAGAGAAGAGGTCTCGTGAGGTATTGGACTGTCACATGTTATGAACCAGTATTGATCGGTCACATGAATGAAACAAAACTAATGATTAATTAATGCTAAATCATAAAAATATAACTTGTCTGTGTATAGCCGTATTTAAAGACAACTGCTGGGACTGCCCCAGCAGAGCTCCTGATTGACATGTGTGCTACGGTGCATTGAGTTGGTTGGAACCTCTCCAGCGCGCTGATAATATACAATGATCAACTTCGAGTGACCCTATGTAAGAACTTCCACGACAATGTGTTACATGCATTTAAAATACCAACTATGTTCACATGCATTTCAATACCAAGTATGTTCGCCTCTCCAGAGTCTAGGGAAGTTGCAACGATGGGACAAGACCAACTACCAACTTGATATCATGAAATCTGGGCAAGAAAGGGGCACAACAACGTGTTTAAATAACAATTATGTGCACGTGTGTATAGTCTATTACCACATGTGAGCTCATGTGGAAACAAAAAGGGAATATACACACAGCCCCAGACAGACAGCCCCAGACAGACAGCTCTTGATTGACAGGAGAGCAAGTCCTGACTGGAAAGGAAAGGTAGGAGGCGAGGGACAATGAAGCAGGGAAAGTGCTGTGTTAGCCAAGCCCCTGAATGGGAGGTTCAAGTCAAAACTGGTAGTGTCAGCCCATACCACCCCTCCTCCACCACAGTCTCCTCCTTTCCTAACCCCACCACCTCCCAGTCTTCTCCACCTCCCCCCTTCCTTCTAATCGCAGATCCTCAGCCAATAAACACAGACTTACTGACGTTTAATGCTCACTTACTGTAACAGATCACAAACACGAGTGACAGTCGAGGATGGATCGGTGTGGGTGTGTGTGCCATGCATGCCTGTGTGTGCGCATGTGCAAAAGTCAGTAACACGTAGTAGATCCTCAGTATTGTTGTTGCGCTTTTCCAAAAGGGTAGACTTTCCAGAACCTGTCTATTCTCCTCTGACAAACTTCGGTTCAGCTGGGACAACAGGACTCTAGAGGGGAGCATTGCCCATCAGCGCTTAATCCAGGCTGTCAATCACACACACTTGCTCACAAAACACACACACACTAATCTCCTCTGTGCAAATGCAGCAGTGATTTTATCCAGACTGACAGACCTAGTATCATCATTCTCCTCCTGCGTAGAAAGAAAGTGTGAGGTGAGAGGGACAGGAGAGAGACTCAGCAAGAAGCTACAAAAACCTCACAGAAACTACCACTCAGCAGGCTTGCAAAGAGACTGATGCAATATATAATGAACAGGCCAATATATTGATAAGAATGAATTAGAACACAATCATGTTGTAGATCAATCTGTGGTGGTAAATTAAAAGCAGAGTTCAATTTTAAATACACTACATGACCAAAGGTATGTGGACACCTGCTTGTCAAATATCTCATCCCAAAATCACCTAGATGTTGGAACGTTGCGGGGACTTGCGTCCATTTCAGCCACAAGGCATTGGTGAGGTTGAGCACTGATGTTGGACGATTAAGGCCTGGCTCGCAGTCGGCGTTCCAATTCATCCCAAAGGTGTTTGATGGGGTTGAGGTCAGGGTTCTGTGCAGGCCAGTGAAGTTCTTCTACACCAATTGACAAAACATTTCTGTATGGACCTCCATTTGCGCACGGGGGCATTGTCAGGTTGAAACAGGAAAAGGGCCTTCCCCAAACTGTTGCCACAAAGTTGGAAGCACAGAATCATCTAGAAAGTCATTGTATGCTGTTCCCGTCACTGGCCCTAAGGGGCCTAGCCCGAACCTTGAAACACAGCCCCATACCGTTATTCCTCCTCCACCAAACTTTACAGTTGGCACTAAGCATTGTGGCAAGTAGTGTTCTCCTGGCATCCGCCAAACCCAGATTAGTCCGTTGGACTGCCAGATGGTGAAGAGTGATTCATCGCTCTAGAGTGCGTTTCCACTGCTCCAGATTCCAACGGCGGCAAGCTTTACATCACGTTTGACGCTGCTCTGCATTGTGTTCTTAGGCTTGTTTGACGCTGCTCGGCCATGGTAACCCATTTCATGAAGCTCCCGATGAACAGTTTGGAACTCGGTAGTGAGTGTTGCAACCCGAGGACAGACGATTATTGTGCGAAACGCACTTCAGCACTCGGCGGTCTCGTTCTGTGAGCTTGTGTGGCTTACCACTTCACAGCTGAGCCGTTGTTGCTCAGACATTTCCACTCTACAATAACAGCACTTAGTTGACCGGGGCAGCTCTAGCGGGGCAGAAATTTGACGAACTGACATGTGGGCATCCTATGACGGTGCCACATTGAAAGTCACTGAGCTCTTCAGTAAAGCCATTCTACTGCCAATGTTGGTCTATGGAGATTGAAATAGGTGTGGTGGAAATAGCCGAATCCAACCATTTGAAAGGGTGTCCAAATACTTTTGTATATAGGTGTATCTGATTGACATTTGAAGCATTTAGATATGGAAAATGTCTGCATGTCGTTCTAGCAAAACCCAGCTAAGTGTGAAACACACATCGACACGCACACACCACTGTTATGTGAATGTTGTTGACAGCAGTGTGTGGCTCTCGCCGTCACCGTTTCCACTTGGTGTCAAAAGCAGCTGGCAGCAGCTTGGTACTGACACACAGACTAGTTATGCCCATTATTCCCCAACTGTCCTTATTACACCCCACATACACAGCTTTCTGATTTTACATTTGTCATGTGTATATTTTCCTATGACTAGGAAATCATTAACCAGTATTGAGTGCCTTGGTTTTTCTGTTTGTCTCAGAGTTACTCTTATTTCATATATTTTTTTAAATTTTAGTTTGGTTTATTTAATTTTTGATCGTCGTATGACGTATGCACTGGGAACTGCATGCTGTCATCTAACAAGCTCCTGGGGTGTATTCACTAGGAACCAAATGCAAGAAAACAGGATGAAACAGAGAGGGACCTATCTGAATTTGCCCAATAGAAACTCTTCTGTTGCAAAACATTTTGCTACGGTTTGCACTAATGAATAACCCCCCCCCCCCCCCGCTGACTGCGTGTGCCCTAAAGGTGTTCGCATGCTTCTCATCGGAAACAGTTTGTGCATATATTATGACAACATTGTGATGTTTTTGTTAGCCGAATTTCAGTAGCCGAAGTCTACACCCCTTTGTCGGTCATTGGTCAACAGTAGAGATTATTCAATGAAGTGTTTATCATTAAATGATAGACGGGTTTTCATGCAATTCTTTTCACGTGAAATACTGCACCAAACATCTTAGATGTAAAATAGGCCAACTAAGATCTCCTCGGCACAAACGTCAAAATTAAAAATGACATTTCTTGAGTCATCTTAAAATTAATCTGACTAGTTTGAGAAATATTTGCTACGGTGACAGCGGTTTTTTTCTCGCTCACGTGAAGTCCTTTTAAGGGAGTATGCGAGCACGCTCGTTAGGTTCACCTAGGTGAGTTTGGCTAGGCGCCAGCCGAACAGAAGCATGTGGAAGCCTTTAGTGTCAATTAGTGCTCGTCATTAGGGTGATGACTCATTGACTGAGTGACTTTTCGCCACATGACTCAGAACTAGCTCCATCAGTCACAGGTCTGATGTCGCCCCGGAGGAGATGGCTGCCGTTTTACGGGCTCCTAACCAATTGTGCTATTGTATGTGTCAGTCTGCTGTGCTTTATCTTGGACAGGTCGCAGTTGTAAATAAGAACTTGTTCTCAACTAGCCTACCTGGTTAAATAAAGGTGAAATAAAACACATTTTAAAAATAATTTCCCAAAAATTCCAGCCACCCTAGTCAGACTGTTCCCTCTGCTACCGCACGCCAAACGGTACCGAAGCAGCAAGTCTAGGTCCAAAAGTCTTCAGCTGCTACCCCCAAGTCATAAGACTCCTGAACAGTTAACCCCCACACATGGACACACTACTGGTACCCCCTGTATATAGCCTCATTACTGTTATTTTATTTTTGCTCTTATTTTAAAAAAAATGTTTTGTTTACTTCAGTTTATTTAGTAAATACTTATTTTTCTCAACTGCGTTGTTGGTTAAAGGGCTAGTAAGCTAGCATTTCACTGTAAGGGCTACACCTGTTCAGTGCATACGACAAATACCTTTTGATTTGATCTGATTCCACTAAGGACAAACTCCAACCCCAGCATTACAGTCTTGTCCCATTGCTGCAACTCTCCTACGGACTTCCGGGTTAAGCGAGCAGTGTGTCAAGAAGCAGTGCGGCTCGGCGAGGTCGTGTTTCAGAGGATGCGTGGCTCTCGACCGTCGCCTCTCCCGAGTCCGTAGGAGAGTTGCAGCGATGGGACAATTGGATATCATGAAATTGAGGAGAAAAATTGGGTAAAAGTACAAACAAAAACATTTATCCTCTCTCTACCAATCTTCTATTCCTACCATCCCTTCCTCTGTCAATCTCCATTCTTTCATCCTTGAGAAGGACAGTTATGACACCTGCGCCTTCCCATAGAATTAGAATAACTAGAACGGAACATTGTAATTCTAGTTCTGTTTCAGTTAGATTTGAAGAGGGGAAAAAAACAGCATTCCTTCCTGCCTCTACAGGAAGTAATTACTTGCAGTACTGCAGGCAGGCAGGTCTAGGGAGCGCGCTCTCGCAGTTCTTTGAAAATTATTAAAGAAAAAAGATACAAAGCAGCACCTGAACGATTTGTCTTGACACGCGCACCCCTCCTTGTCTTGCACAATGGCCGTGCGGAGGTGTACATGTCTGCCTGCCTGACTGCCATGAGGAAAGCATTAATTGAGCTGGAGAGTGTGAGAGAGAGAGCAAGAGTGTGACACTAGAGATGGCAGGATGCCAAGTGTCTTGGTGGAGCTCCATTTGTATTTAATTATTAAGAGTCAATGCTTCAGAGTGTGTGTGTGTGTGTGTGTGTGTGTGTGTGAGGGACTGAGCAAAAAAAACAACTCCTGGTCTCCTTATAACACAGCATCTCTGTGGTCTAAAGCAGATGTCAAAGGGCAGAGCGGAGAGAAGATCGTTTATGGAATGTGCGCACACAGTTGCGAGGTAAAGCTGGGCTATATGGACAAAAACATACATTGCGATAAATTGCCAGATAATGATAAATAGAACGATATATTTATAACATTAATGTTCACCAGTTTTTTGTTGTTTGTTATTATCCTTGAACTACTATTAGTAGTTTGATTTTTGTAGCCATCAATTGTCCCATTAACACATCACCCATATTAGCAAACTTATTTTACTTCAAACTTGACATTTCTCTAGTATAGGCTACTTATCGTAATGAATGATGTCAGCAAAATGCCTGCGATGAGAGATCTGTATGGTCGGTGTCGATCATTGTCCGTTTATCTTCGCAGATTTATTGCGAGGCTCATTTCTGCCTCCATTATGGTCATGTCATCTGAACTTAACAGCTAGATCGGAACGCGTATTTGTAATCACTGCAGTAATACATTTGCGTTTATACGCAGTTTATCAAAGGGCAGATAACGCAAATCAAGAGAGGCATCTTTACAACCAGCACCTACAAAAGACCAAATCATTTGCATGCCAACTGCACATCCAAAGGGCACTGTGTGACAGTTGTGTTACTCTGCTCCTATTATAAAGAGAGGTCAAGGAAAGCCCCTGGCCCAATGTTATTAATTTTTTTTTTAACTAAGATGTTTTTGTTGTCACATACACTGGATGAGTGCAGTGAAATGTGTTTCACAGAGTCAGCCATAGTAGTACAGTGCCCCTGGAGCAAATTAGAGGGAAGTGCCTTGCGCAAGGGCACATTGGCACAGATTTTTCACCATGTCGCCTCGGGAATTCAAACTGTCAAAACTTTCGGTTATTGGCCCAACGCTCTAACCGATAGGCTACCTGAACACTATAAGGCTCAGTGAAACAGGAGAGGAACCAGGAATAAGGTTAGTCCATAGCTGTGTCCCAAATAGCACTCTTTTCCCTACGTAGTGCACTAATCTGGTCAAAAGTAGTGCACTGTGTAGAGAAAAGTGCGCCATTTGGGATGCAACCCAGGCTGAACCCCCTTGACTTCCTCTCATGTTGTTTAGACAGAGTAAGGTTACCATCTACCTCTGCATGTGCAGTAGACCTACCATCCAGGAACAGGTATAATTTTCACACCAACACACTTCGTTCCCTTCCCTGTAATGTGGGCTATGGGCTTGGGGTCAATTCCATTTCAATCCAAATTTTCCTAATTGAAAAGCATGGAAGAGAAAAGGAAATTCAGTGTTTCACCGTCACTGGGTTCTGGTGGGGGTCGATGTGGTGCTGTGGTCACTACTGGCAAAATAATCCTCCTATTATGATCCATCATCATCGCAACTGTATGTATAAGCCTACCTTATCTAACACCTTGAATGTTAGATAGAGTATTTAGGAGCTTGTTTTCTACATGCCATTAATTTCAGAAAGAGATTTTGTGGAAAGTGTCCTTCCAAAGAGGCCCAAATACTGAAGCCTCCTTCGCACACACAACCCTACAAGAGTATAGGCCAATAGAGAGTATAGTAAAGGCCAACTAATCACTTGCCTACAAAAACACCTGGTGTCAGGTAACAATGGTCATTCATGTTTCATGCTTGTTGTTAGTGATGACCTCACCAGGGATGCTCAGATGTCCAAAGGCTATCCTATCCCACAGTGTTAAGCACTAAGCCTAGATTTCCTTAAACACGTCAATAGGCCAAGTCAAACTACTTTGGACCAATATTCAAAGCATTTCAGAATAAAGGTTCTGAATAAGAAATAAGAATATGAGTCTAGGATTTGGGACCTTTCTGTCTAGGCTTATAGCTAATCATATTCATTATGATTAATAAGTGAAAGATGATCATAGTTCAGCTCTCCTTTTTTATTTGATTTAACTAGGCAAGTCAGTTAAGAACAAATTCTTATTTTCAATGGCGGCCTAGGAACAGTGGGTTAACTGCCTTGTTCAGGGGCAGAACGACAGATTTGTATTTGTCAGCTCTGGGATTCGATCAAGTCCAACGCTCGAACCACTAGGCTACCTGCCGCCCCACCTCTACTTTGAGACACTGAATAGAATACAGGACAGGCCCTGATCTTCAAACTCTTACATGTAATTTATCTTACCTTGAACACTTCTGAGAAGAAGCCCGAGCCAATCTTCTCGCAGATGAAGTCGTCTATACGGGCCAGGCTTGACACGGCGCTGCGTAGAGCCCGGTAGGACGAGGGCCTGATCCGGTTCGGCCCGTGGACGAGTGGCTCCGCCGCCTCCTGGTCCTGGTCCATCTCGACCCGCTCCATCTCAGTTATCCCAGGATGCGGAGGGGGGAGGGACATGGACGCAGTTCAAAATCCAACAGCGTTTACATTTCCCATGTCCTCCACAGGAGCGAGAGGATCCGGTAAAACGGAGGAGCTTCCCACGGGATACTGAGTATCAGAACGAGGGAGAAACAAGATTAATTCACGATCAAAGCACCCTCGATCTCTAAAGCTAACAGAAAACGGCTGTCTGTCTTCAAGTCTGTGTATTTCTTATTTTAGAAACTAAAGCCGACACAATTTCCATCATTCCTGCCGTATCCGACATAGCTTGTGCTCCGTGTTCGATTCCGTCATGCTGTAAAGATATAGGCAGGCTTATCCACCCCCTTCTCTCTCTGTCAAATTCAGTTTCCTCCGGTCTGCTTATGCAGTGGAAAGGGCACCCATTTTCTACCAATCGAAAACCCAGTTTCGCATGCGCATAGCCGCAGGAAGATGTTTGGGAAGGGGAACAAAATCAATTCCTGCTACAGACGGCTATAGAGTACCACACCAGGAGTCATAATACCCATAAAATCTAGCGTTCTAACAAGGAAATGGTTCCAATCGTTTTCCCACCATTTTTCCCATAGGGGATTTTAGAAACACTTAAAGGGCTGTGTTTTGTGTAGGCTTACCATGGCGTGACATTTTGATAACTGTAAATCTCTCTAGGACAAGGTGACTTTTAACAATATATTCACCTGTATTTACCCCCCCCAAAAATGAAACGCTAATTAGCTACTAATGTGGCTATTCTAAAGAACTACAAATGCCATGATCTGGATGAAACTGATGAATCGAGGCAAAGTGAAGAATCTCTGGATTAACTAGCTAATGTTAGCTAAATGTAGTAATTAATAAATTGGCACAACACCTATTAGCAAAAGTGTCAGCTAGAGATGACGTGCAGGAGCCATCTACAAAATGTAATAATAATTGCCTGCACTACAGAGGGCTATATCAGTCTGCTAATTCAGGAAAAGGCCCAGAGCACTACTTGTGGAAATAAATTATATATATATGATTTTTCAGGGGGTGCTGCAGCACCCCTATTTCCTGCGGCTATGCCCGTGCGTAAATTACCCTTGTCTCTGCTTCCCCCTGACAGAAGGAAGCCACTAGGCTATACAATAGAAAAGAGGCCGTTTACCGTGGTTCGCCGCTGTTATTTGTGTAGCCTACTTATCTGTGGCTGGTCTGTCCTGATACAGGTCATGAAAGCAGCGAGATATCGCCGCTTCATTGTAGAACAGAATTTGCACACAGAGCTGCTATATAGCCTAACCTGATCCAATCACATAGCTGTAGCCTTTTCAAAGGGATCTTGATTGATCATTCAATAGAACAGGACTACCAGGCTGCACAAACAAACAGGCAAGTGCGCAGGTTGAAAACAACCCGTGGACGGACGAAGAGAGCTTCTTTGGGCACGTTTGATTCTTTCGGTAGACAGAAAACGAGAGAGTAGCGCATTCGTGACAGACTTTATTCGACCACTGTCAGCTTGACTGCAGGTCATCAATTATAAATGCAGAGCTGGGCTTCGTCTGTCACTACTCTCCCACACAACTAAATATGCACAAAAATATAGCCTATGCCTACACAAGTGGAAAATAATGGCACAAAAACGCTATAGGGTGGAATCACGCATGCATAACTGCACTAAAACATTGATACGACTTACATACCCTTGATCAAATCTGCAGGTAGCCTAGCCAACTGTGTCCTCTGCCTCTCGCGCCCTGACCCGACCGTGGTATTGGATTACCGTGCCTTTTATTTCTCTAATTAATCAGCCTTGTCTACCGTCCCGCTCCTGCACGGTCCTCCGTTTCAAGTCCTGTTGCCTCTGTTTGTCGTGGGTCTGCTCTGCAGTGCACTGAGAAAGCAGTGCGACTTTTAGTGTTGCTTCTTATTGGCGAAAAAGCAGCTGGGCGGGTCCACGCGTCATCGCGGTCATCACCTTCAAAAACTTCACCTGCGGCTGCTTTCAAACTAACAACAATGTTCACCTATCTCAGAAACTCAAGGTAAACACACATAGCACGCATAGTCTACCTGCAGTACCCTAAGTGCAACTCGACATAGCCTCACCAGACACCTATTTGTCAATTTTGACTGTCAGTTGACTGTCAACATTACAGACTTGTCTCATAGACTAAACGTAACATAGTAAATGTAGATCTGAGATACTGAAATTACTATGACACAGTGCATTCGGAATGTATTCATACCCCTGGACTTTTTCCACATTTTGTTACTTTACAGCCTTATTCTAAAATATACACAATATTTTTTTCTCCCTCTTATCAATCTACACAAAATACCCCATAATGACAAAGCAAAAACAGGTTTTTAGACAAAACAGAAATAAGTATTTAGGCCCTTTGCTATGAGATTCAAAATAAATTGAGCTCAGGTGCATCCTGTTTCCATTGATCATCATTGAGATGTTTCTACAACTTGATTCGAGTCAACCTGTGGTAAATTCAATTGATTGGACATGATTTGCAAAGGCACACACCTGTCTATATAAGATCCCACAGTTAACTGTGCATGTCAGAGCAAAAACTAAGCCACGAGGTCGAAGAAATTGTCCGTAGAGCCCTGAGCCAGGATTGTGTCAAGGCACAGATCTGGGGAAGGATACCAAAACATTTCTGCAGCATTTAAGGTCCCCAAGAACACAGTGGCCTCCTTCATTCTTAAATGGAAGAAGTTTGGAATACCAAGACCCTTCCTAGAGCTGGCTGCCCGGCCAAACTAAGCAATCGGAGGAGAAGGGCCTTGGTCAGGGAGGTGACCAAGAACCTGATGATCCCTCTGACAGAGCTCCAGAGATATGGAGATGGGAGAACCTTCCAGAAGGACAACCATCTTTGCAGCACTCCACCAGTCAGGCCTTAATGGGGGGAGTGGCCAGACGGAAGCCACTCCTCAGTAAAAGGCAAATGACAGCCTGCTTGGAGTTTGCCAAAAGGCACCTAAAGGACTCTCAGACCATGAGAAACAAGATGCTCTGGTCTGATGAAACCAAGATTGAAGTCCTTGGCCTGAAGGCCAAGCGTCACTTCTGGAAGAAACCTGGCACCATCCCTTCGGTGAACCAAGGTGGTGTCAGCATCATGCTGTCGGGATGTTTTTCAGTGGCAGAGACTGGGAGACTTTGTCATTATGGGGTACTGTGTGTAGATTGATAAGGGGAAAAAATCGATTGAATCTATTTTAGAATAAGGCTGTAACAAAATGTGGAAAAGACAAAGGGGTCTGAATATATTCCGAATGCACTGTATGTAACGTTTGGTATGGTTACATAAGACAGAATGTTACTTAAGACAAAACCAAAAGTGAACATCTAGCAACCCAATGGCTGCGTGTTCGAATCTCATCACGGACAACTTTAGGATATTAGCAACTTTTAAACTACTTTTTAGCTACTTTGCAACTACTTAGCACGTTAACTAACTCTTCCCCTCACCCTAACCTAACCCTAACCTTAACCCTTAGCCTAGCTAACATTAGTGTTCGCCACCTAGACTCCTAGCTAACGTTAGCCACAACAAATTTGAAAACTCATATATATATATATATATATATATATATATATATATATATATATATATATATATATATCTCTTTTTACCCCTTTTTTGCCCCAATTTCGTGATATCGAATTGGTAGTTACAGTCTTGTCCCATCCCATCGCAACTCCTGTATGGACTCAGAAGAGGTGAAGGTGGAGAGCCATGCGTCTTCCAAAACACGACCCTGCCAAGCCGCACTGCTTCTTGACACCTTGCTCGCTTAACCCGGAAGCCAGACGCACCAATGTGTCAGAGGAAACACCGTACAACTGACGACCGTGCATGCGCCCAACCCTCCACAGGAGTCGCTAGAGCGCGAAGGGACAAGGACATCTCGGCCGGCCGGCCGGCCAAACCCTCCCCTAACCCGGACGATGCTGGGCTAATTGTGCTTCTCCACATAGGTCTCCCGGTCATGGCTGGCTTAGACCGCTGCGCCACTAGGGAGGCCATTTTGCAAATTCTTGATATATTGTACGAATTGCAATTCATAACATATTGTAATAATTGCAATTCGTAACATAGAAATTGTAATTCGCAACATACTGTATCATATGGCGGACGTCCATAAATTAATACATACCATACGAAACATAACATACTAATTGGAGTGTCTCGGATTTGCCTTTTACTATGTTACGTCTACCCCTGAGTCCAGGTTTAACATGGAGGAACACAGCTCAGTGCAACCTCAGGACCACCCTGTGACAAATTGCTTCTTACTGTAGCGCCATCTCACACCACATACCGATATAGTTCACATAACAGGCTGTGGTCACATTCGGCCCCTGGTAAATGCTTTGTGCCATTCAGTAGGCTACCCACTGGCAACACTTGAATAGTCTCTAGGTTCTACTATAATGCATAATTTATCAATTTGTTTCTTGGGGTTTTTATCCACACATACACCCCAGATAGTGACTGCCTGAAACATAACCCTCAAGTCACACCATTGTTTAGATAATGACATATCCCATGTATTATTTAGCGAATGTCTCAGAATAGACTGATCTTGCATACTAAATGGCACCCTATTCCCTACATAGTGCACTACTTTTGACCAGAGCTCTAAGGGGAATAGAGCACTAGGGAATAGGGTGTCATTTGGGACGTAGCCTGTGTGACACGGATGGGAGGTGATTGTGTTGACCTCACATGACCCCATATGTTAGTGCTTCATAGTTCTGTAACCAAACAAATATGCATAGGTGAGCATTAGGCTATTACATCTTGGTCATTGATTATAGTTTATATGCTCCTGACACATAGGTTATTGTTGTTGACCTTTTAGACTACATATTCATATAAAGAAATGTGAATATAGGTGGATAGGCCTACATAAACTAAACATTGGACTGTAGCCTGCATCTTACGTTTCTACCAGTGCAGCAACAGACTGTGTACACACGCACACAGGTCATGGCAGGTAGCCTATTGGTTAGAGCATTGGCCCAGTAACTGAAAGGCTGCTGGTTTGAATCCCTGGGCCAACAAGGTGAAACATGTTGGGTAGAGTTGGGATATGCAAAGGACAAATATATGCACCCACCAAATTATTATTATCACAGAGCGTCCTGCAGGTACTAAGGATCCCACTCACTTCCCCCTAGTTTCTCATTGGCTGTCCAGATCCGCACGGTAGGATGGCTCTAATTGGTTTTTGGAACTCACCAGCTGTTTCACGCACCCCCACATGCCCCACAGGAGTAGAGGGGTGGGGTAGACTGAGGAGGGGGATGCCACATGTTCCATGATGAACCCCCCTGATCACCTCCAGGAACCAGCTGCTGCTGATACCCCAATGGAGGAGACATGGTGGTGAGTGATACCCCCTTGGGGGACCGACAGGGCCAGTCACTAGAGTACACTGAAGTAGCAGGATAGTGGATCATAAGGAAGTGTGTATGCTCTCATCCTCTCACCCATTGGAAATAGAAAATAATTACTAAAATTACTAAATGAGTGTGTTTGTTTGTACGTGTGTGTGTGTGTGTGTGTGTGAAGTACATTACACTCCATTTACTAAATGACTGACCAACTGGCACCTGGAATGCTTTTATCCTACCTTGATTATTGTCCAGTCATATGGTGAAGTGCTGCAAAGAAGGACTTAGTTAAGCTGCAGCTGGCCCAGAACAGAGTGGCACGTTTGGCTCTTCATCATAATCAGAGGACTGATATCAATGTTATGCATGCCAGTCTGTCTTGGTTAAGAGTTGAGGAAAGACTGTCTGCATCACTTCTTGTTTTTATAAGAAACATTCATGTGTTGGAAATTCCAAATTTGTTTGTATAGTCAACTTACGCAACACCACTGACACACATTTACCCCACCAGACATGCCACCAGGGGTCTTTTCACAGTCCCCAGGCCCAGAACAAATTCAAGGAAACGTACAGTAATATACAGAGGCATGATTGCACGGAACTCCCTTCCGTCTTATACAGTGCAAGTGAAGAGCAAACCTGGTTTTTTAAAAAACAAACAAAGTGGCACTTCACGGCACAACGCCTCTCCCCCATGTGACCTACTTGTTGTGTGTATGTACTGACATGTATGTGTAACTGATAGATGCACACCACATGTTAATGTTTTAAATGTATGTCAATTGTAAAGTCTTTTGTCTGTAATGTCTTTTTCGTTATTATGCCAAAGGATCCTAATAAAATCTAAATCTAAATGCTGGGGGTGGATATGATCGATTGCAGAATTCGAATCCTTTTGTGTATACATTCTTGTAAACATTATGCAGAAAGTATAGGGTCTTATTACTGTGAAGACCTTATGAAGCAGTCAGTGGGGTATCGATATATTGAGGATCTACAAGAAAAAGACTGAAAATAAATTAGATGAGATGGATGTCCTGGCTTCCATCCATTAGTGTCTAAATGGCTTAAAGATCAAAATATAAATCAATGTAAAGAGCCCCTCTGGGGGTCTTCTGTGTGTGTGTGTGTGTGTGTGTGTGTGTGTGTGTGTGTGTGTGTGTGTGTGTGTGTGTGTGTGTGTGTGTGTCCGTGTTATAGAGATAAATCCATATAATTTTACCCATTAACACACATAAAACACGACAATGTGGTATAGCTATCTATGCCTATACAAACAACTCAGGATCTCAAACTTAAGGGACAAGGACATTCAAATACAATGTTCTATCCATAGAAATGGAATCTCATTCTAGTTCTGGTTCTATTCTCCATGTAGATTGTTGATAAAAGAAGTGGGTTGTAGAGACTAGAGACACAAACAAAGTAAATTGGCAGTTTTAAAACCCACCCACTGCTTTCATTTTCAGTGTGTCCTGTCTCTACACGTCCCAAAATGTTAACTCTCTTTACCCTACAAGAGGGAGTGTGTGGGGGTGTATCTCAATTTACAGATGAGGTGCAGAAACGTATTATCTCCTCAGGTTTCTATGACTGTGTGTGCTTGGATTAAAGCCTATTGATAATTAAAATATTGGTTAAATCATTTGATCCTCATAAGACATAGGGCTTTGTGTGCTGCTAAATTGATGAATTTCTAATGAGATAAAAGGGTCTAGAAATTGCTTTGATTTCTAGTTGTTTAATTTCACACGTCTTTTGTAGGACATAAATCACGTTGTAAGCTATAATGTTGCAGGTTTTACAGGGGTGACTGATTTGGGTCATAAACACTATAGCCTTTAGGCATAGGCCAACAATAAAACAATCGTCTTAAATGCAAATGCAGAAACATTTCATTTCAATGTAATTAAAAACAGGAAAGCGAATAGAGGCTAAACATTCAATCAATGTACAGTATGTCACTTGCATTGCAGATGAGATATTGATTTGGCCTAGTTGTCATGGGAATTTAAAAAATCACATGCAACCCTAAAAGATTTGTGGCCTATGCAGTTTGGCCTAAGAAAATGCACTGCAATTCATGCAACAAAATGAACTGATTGCATACAAATGTAGCCTGACTGCTACATATAGAAAAGGAAGGATTTCTTTGTTTATTTTATGGTTGTATTTTACCCCCTTTTTCTCCCCAATTTTGATCTTGTCTCATCGCTGCAACTCCCCAACTGGCTTGAGAGGTGAAGGTTGAGTCATGTGTCCTCCAAAACATGACCCGCCAAACCGCGCTTCTTAACACCTGAACGTACCAATGTGTTCGGAGGAAACAGCGTTCAACGGATGACCGAGATCAGCCTGCAGGCGCCTGACCCGCCACAAGGAGTCGCTAGAGCGCAATGTCCACTGTGCCACTCAAGAGGCCCACTGAGTGTAGAAAACATTAAAAACATCTTCCTAATATTGAGTTACAATATTACCCCCCCCCCCCCCATTTTGCCCTCAGAACAGCCTCAATTCGTCGGGCATGGACTCTACAAGGTGTCGGAAGCGTTCCACAGGGATGATGGCCCATGTTGACTCCATTGCTTCCCACAGTTGTGTCAAGTTGGCTGGATGTCCCTTGGGTGGTGGACCATTCTTGATACACACAGGAAACTGTTGAGTGTGAAAAACCCAGCAGCACTGCAGTTCTTGACACAAACCTATGCACCTGGAACCTACTGGACATTACTGGACATTCCCCCCCTGAATGGCACAAATACACATTCCATGTCTCAACTGTCTCAAGGGTTAAAAAACTTTCTTTAACCTGTCTCCTCCCCTTCATCATCACTGATTGAAGTGGATTTAACAATTGATATCAATAAGAGATCATAACATAGACTGACCAGGTGAAAGCTATGGAAAGAGCAGGTGTTCATAGTGTTTTGTACACTCAGTGTACATTCTCAACTATTGGTTTAAATTTCAATTCCCAAGTTGATGTCAATTTCTTTACATCAAGGAGTCCCAACAGTTAGTAATTTAGTATAAACCGCTGATAGACTCCCTTTTGCAATTGAGTTGGTTTTGAATATATAGTTGAAAATGTTGCGAGGTGGCACCTGTGGGAAATCATTTATTTGTTTATTTTTTGGCCCAATCGCAGGCTTGTAAGTATCTACAGAAGTGGCAATTTGGAATGTTTAATGTTTTTGAGAGATATTAAAATGATGCAAAGGTGCCAACTTTATAAAGGTCATAAAGTGATTTCACACCATTTTGTCTCCATATATCAAAAGCTTTGTCTAAAAAGGATGGTGGAAATAGATGGTTATAAACCAGGGAGGGATTAGGGAAGTATATCTCTAATATCTAGGTTCAGCCTTAAGTTATTCCATATCTTTAGTTTGTCTAACTGAAAGTAGCAATTGGAGCTGGTAGGGGATAGCATACGATGCCTCTTAAAACCTCTTGGTACTAGGGGGCAGTATTTTCATTTTTGGAAAAGAAACGTTCCCTTTTTAAACGGGATATTTTGTCAGGACAAGATGCTAGAATATGCATATATTACAGCTTTGGATAGAAAACACTCTAACGTTTCCAAAACTGTAAAGATAGTGTCTGTGAGTATAACAGAACTGATGTTGCAGGCGAAAGCCTGAGAAAAATCCAATCCGGAAGTGCAACCAGGTTTTGAAAGCGCTGCGTTCCAATTAGTCCCTATTGAACTGTGAGTGTGCTATGAACCAGTTTACGCTTTCTAAGTATTCCCCAAGGTGTCTACAGCATTGTGACGTAGTTTTACGCATTTATGTTGAAGAATAGCCGTAGGCGGCCACATTGCAAAAGTGGTCACATGTTGGCTCCGAAAGAGATTCTCGCCTAAAATACAGAGGTAGCCATTATTCCAATCGGTCCTAGTGAAAAACGAATTGTCCCGATGGATATATTATCAAATAGATATTAGAAAAACACCTTGAGGATGGATTATAAACAACGTTTGCCATGTTTCTGTCGATATTATGGAGCTAATTTGGAATATTTTTCGCCGTTTTCTTGATTGCAATTTCCGGTCGATTTCTCAGCCAAACGTGGAGAACAAACGGAGCTATTTTGCCTACAAAAATAATATTTTGGGAAAAAATGAACTTTGGCTATCTACCTGGGAGTCTCGTGAGTGAAAACATCCGAAGTTCATCAAAGGTAAACAATTTAATTTGATTGCTTTTCTGATTTGTGACAAGGTTGCCTGCTGCTAGCAAGGCATAATGCTATGCTAGGCTATCGATAAACTTACACAAATGCTTGTCTAGCTTTGGCTGTAAAGCATATTTTGAAATTCTGAGATGACAGGGTGATTAACAAAAGGCTAAGCTGTGTCTCAATATATTTCATTTGTGATTTTCATGAATAGGAATATTTTCTAGGGATATTTATGTCCGTTGCGTTATACTAATTATTGTCAGGCGATGATTACGCTCCCGGATCCGGGATGGGGAATATCAAGAAATTAACGATGTGGACATACAGAATTGAGATGATATAACTCACTGATTCAGTTGGAGCCTGTAGAACCTTCTAATAGTGAGTTCCTGTTGTAGAAATACCACTTTTTGTTTGACATTTTACAATATCGTGTGTGATTGCCCCCAAAAGGTTCTTCCAAGAACCTCATAGGAGGTGGGGTTCATCGAGGAACCTCCTTAGTTGGTGGGGGTTCTTGCAGGAACCTAACTGCCCAACGGAAACATTTGGATTTGAACGGACAGCATATGCAGGCACCTAACTGAAAAATGTAAAGATCTCAATTTAAGGTAAGTTTTGTACCTTTTATGATCTAAATTGAAATTGTTTTATAACGATACCATCTATCTTTTCATATTTGTGCAACTCTTTCTAAAACAGAAAATGGACACAATTCAATGGATATCAATCAACAAAGAGGTAAGAATACTGTATGTAGGCTATAAGAATATGTTGAAGGCTAGCTGTATAGCGTGCAGATGACTGAACTGCTCACTTTTGTGTCTGCAGTTATACAGAGGAGGCATACAAAGGTATGTAAAATTGGTATGTTATGCAGATCACATTTACCATCCTCCTCCCTTACCTCGTCAATGAATATCCCATAGGCCTCTACATTATGGACAAGGTATGTGTATGAAACCATTATCAAAACAGTTTTTTCATTTGCATTTACCACAAAATACTGTAATGTGCATGTTATGATAATCTGTAAAATGACTATTTTTTTAAAAATTAACCCCAAAAGGTTCTTCAAACTTTTTTTGAGAATGCATTAAAAGGAGTTCTTTGAAGAACCCTTTTAAAGGGTTCTCCGAAGAACTTATAGGGGTTCCCCCACAGTTTCAATTTGAAGAAACCCTAAAGGATACTCCAGAAACCTTTTCTTTTTACAGGGTAGTATGTTCCTGTCTTACAATTAGCACTTTTTGTTTAACATTTTACAATATTGTGTGTGATTTAATAAGAATGTTATAGATTATGTGTAAAGTGGCAATCAGCAGTAAAAACAATAACAAAGCATTCTCCCTGCCCCTGTTTCAGTAAACCATTGGTGATATCAAAAGGATAGTTTTAATAATGTTTTCAGGCTAGTGGTTTGTTTTCATTTACAAATATTGGAGTATAAAAAGCTTTATTTTGGGTTGTGATGGGGTACGAACTAGCTCAAGCTAGGCAAAAGTTAGATAACAGGAAATCCGATTGGCTAAAGTACAGGCAGGGAATAGGCAAAAGTCAGCGTTAGTGAGGCAGGCAAAAACTATCATACACAGGAGGAGTAAATCACGGGGGAAACCAGCGCTCTGAAAGACATGTGCCACAAAACAAACAATACCTCACAGTGATGGGGTGCAAATAACTGAACTAAATAGTGTGTGATAATAACATACAGGTGTGTGAACAGGTGATTAGAATTCAGGTGATTGGGATCTGGAGAGTGAGCTACGTTCAGGGGATCTCGGTGTTTGAGAGTGTGAGCTGGAAAGTGAGCTGCGTTCAGGGGATCTATATGTTTGAGGGTGTGAGTTGGAAGCAGACGTTACATCATGAGGTATTTAAGTTACAGTCCCTTCAGAAAGTATTCACACCCCTTTAATTTTCCACATTTTGTTGTGTTAAAGGTGATTTTATTGTCATGTTTTGTCAAAGATCTACACAAAATACTCTGTAATGTTAAAGTGGAAGAAAAATTGTAACATTTGTAAAAAAAAAAAGATTATGAAAAATAAAACACAAATAAATCTTGATTACATAAGTAATCAACCCTCTGAGTCAATCCATTCGGATCGCCGTTGGCAGCGATTGGGTAAGTCTCTAAGAGCTTTGCACACCTGGATTGTCTTTTTAAAATTCTTCAAGCTCCGTCAATTGGTTGTTGATCATGGACAGCCACTTTCAAGTCTTGCCATAGATTTTCAAGCCGATTTTTAAGTCACAACTGTAACTAGGCCACTCAGGATAATTCAATGTTGTCTTGGTCAGCAACTCCAGTGTATAGTTGGCCTTGTGTTTTATGTTATTAACCTGCTGAAAGCTGAATTTGTGTCTCGCAGTGTAAGCCTGTGCTTAGCTAAATTTAGTTTATTTTTGTCCCCCCCCAAAAAAACTCCCTAGTCCTTGCCGAAGACAAGCAGCCACCACCATTCTTGAAAATATGAAGAGTGGTACTCAGTGATGTGTTGTGTTAGATTTGCCGCAAACATAACGCTTTGTATTCAGGACATATCTGTACAGGCTTCCTTCTTTTCAAATCCAATTGTATTTGTCACTTATTTAAGAAAAATAAGAGTTAAGAAAATCAAGTTTAAAAAAGTAATAATAAAATAACAATAGCAAGGCTATATACAGGGGGTACCAGTACCAAGTCAATGTGCGGGGGTACAGGTTAGTCGAGGTGATTGAAGTTATATATACAGTAACAGGCAAAAGTTTGGACACACCTACTCATTCAAGGATTTTTCTTAATTTTTTTTACAATTTTCTACATTGTGGAATAATAGTGAATACATCAAAACTATGAAATAACACATATGGAATGTAGTATGTGGTAACCAAAAAGATGTTAAACACATTTTAGAGTGTGCAAAGCTGTCATCAAGGCAAAGGGTGGCTTCTTTGAAGAATCTGAAATATGTTTTGATCTGTTTACCACTTTTTTGGTTACTACATGTTTCCATATGTGTTATTTCATAGTTTTGATGTCGTCACTATTATTCTAAAAAAAGAAGAAAAACTGGAATGAGTAGGTCCAAACTTTTGACTGGTACTGTACATATAGGTAGGGCTAAAGTGATTATGCATAGATAATGAACACTGAGTAGCAGCATCGTAAAAAAAGGGGGGAGTCAATGCAAATAGTCTGGGTAGCCATTTGATTAACTGTTCAGCAGTCTTATGGCTTGGGGGTAGAAGCTGTTATGGAGCCTTTTGGACCCAGACTTGGCGAGCCGCTTGACAGTTTTTAGGGCCTTCCTCTGACACCACCTGGTATAGAAATCCTGGATGGCAGGAAGCTTGGCCCCAGTGACATACTGGACCGTATGCACTACCCTCTGTAGCGCCTTGCGGTAAGACTGAGCAGTTGCCATACCAGGCGGTGATGCAACTAGTCAGGATGCTTTCGATGGTGCAGAATACCTCATGACAAACTGTAGACAATACTATTTACCAAAATATTTTTGATCTAGATTTTTCGTAGCTGTCTATTTCCCACCACAAACCGATACTGGCACAAAGATCACACTCAATGAGCTGTAAAGGGCCATAAGCAAACAAGAAAATGCTCATGCAGAGGCGGCGCTCCCGTGATTTAAATGCAGGAAAACTGAAATCCGTCTTACCTCATTTCTACCAGCATGTCCCCTGTACATCTTGAGGCAAAACAAACCTTTAGATCACCTTAACTCCACACACAGGGACTCAATACAATGCTTTCCCTCGCCCTCCATTTGACAAATCTGATCATAACTCTAATCTCCTCATTCCTGTTTACAAGCTAAAACTCAAACAGAAAGTACCAGTGATGCGCTCAATATGGAAGTGGCCCATTGAAGTCGATGCTAAGATACAGGTCTGCCCAGTGATGCGAGCCTGCCAGATGAGCTAAATGCCTTCTAGTCTCACTTCGAATGGGTGCCGAGCACGCCCCCATTCAAATTGACGGGAATGTAGTGGAGTGGGTCGAGAGCTTCAAGTTCCTTTGTGTCCACATCACTAATGGACATATCATAGTCCCAAAACATCAAGATAATCAAGAAGAGGGCACAACAACACCTATACTCCCTCATGAGACTGAAAAGATTTGGCATGGGACCTCAGATCCTCAAAAAGTTCTACAGCTGCACCATCGAGAGCATCTTGACTGGTTGCATCACCGCTTGGTATGGCAACTGCTCGGCATCCGACCTCAAGACGCTACAAAGGGTAATGCGTACGGCCCAGTACATCACTGGGGCCAAGCTTCCTGCCATCCAGGATCTCAAAACCAGGCAGTGTCAGAGGAAGGCCCTAAAAATTGTCAAAGTCTCCAGCCACCCAAGTCATAGACTGTTCTCTCTGCTACTGCACGGCAAGCGGTACCAGAGCGCCAAGTCTGGGACCAAAAGGCTCCTTAACAGCTTCTACCACCAAGTCATAAGACTGCTGAACAGTTAATCAAATGGCCACCCAGATTATTTACATTGACCCCCTTATTTTATTCATTGTTTATTTTTTTGTACTGACTCTCCTGCACAGGCTCAACGCACACGCACTGTACTCTAACCACACACACACACAAAACACACATTCACTTTCCTTCTCACACTTCACATACACTGCTGCTACTCTCTGCTCATGATCTACTCACTTTTCCCCCACCTACATATTACCTCGATTATTGTATATAGCCTCATTATTGTCATTTTATTGTTACTATTTTTCCTTTCGTTTATTTAGCAAATTTTTCTTACTTGGGCCTACTTTTTTAAAATACTACATTGTTGGTTAAGCACTAGTAAGTAAGCATTTCACAGTAAAGGTCTACCTACAACTGTTGTGTTCAGCGCATGTGACAAATACATTTTGATTGATTTGTATCAATCATGGACACAGCAGATGTGGCCAAAATATTTTTTTGTCAAGTTGCTCGGTATAAAAAAAGGTGTGATTTCTTACAAATTGATATAACAAGTACAATATGACTGCTGAACATTTTCAGTTAAGGCACAAGGTAGATTAAGTTCAAACACCTTTATATTGGTTGTTAGCAGACATTTAAAGATGAAGTTTATATTGTATACACTTTGTTTTCCCTGAATCATTGCAATAAAATCTTTCAAAATGTACAGTCCTTGTTTCATTCATATAAAGTTCTGATTTTGCAATAAGCTACTGAGACAAATGACCCTGGGCGATGTGCCATATCAGGTGGAATTAGAAATAAAAATACATTTGACATATTTGTGTATTTTTTGTATTTTATGTTAAATTACATTAGAATATTAGGCTGCATCTAGACATTTCAGCTAAATTAGCCTATACAAGCATAACACATTCAAAAGAAAAGCAAGTACAGTTTGAGTCCTGTAGATATTGAGGGAAATTCTGGAACGTGGATTTGTAGAGAGCATTTTTGATGGTTAAAAGGCAGACTTCATGGGTTTGGTTTCCTAATCCACTGACATGCATTGCGCAGTTATTTCCCCCGTGATTACCTGCTCAGTTTGTCAGAGTGCGCATCGTGTTTTTACTCATAGCAATACTGCCATCACGTGGTGCAATGTAGAAATTACAGTTGATTGCGCTCGCTTAGAAGAGCGGATTATGCTAAGCAAAGTGATTTGTGACCGATGTGTCACTATAATAATTTGTTGTCTACTATGTTGCACACTTATTTTCTTTATGTGGTTTGCTTGATACCTTACAGTGCCTTCTATTCTCATAGTCTACGTATCGAAGTACACGATGGCAAATGGTTAACCATTAACCTTTTGTTTGTTCACACCTGGACACTTCATATCGGTTTAAAATTTAGCCACGGTTGACCTAAAATCGGTTACCGAGAAGTACAACTCTCGCGAAAGTTGTCACTTTCCGTTTAAACGTGAATCTGTCCAATAGATAACGGCTGACCTGATAGCGAGGTCGGATGGTTTTATACTGCAACCCATTTATAGATAAGAACCATAATAACACGCTGCATGCCGGGAGTTGTTATGTTAGACGACGACAGTGTCCTGCTGTCAAAACAGTTCGTGCGGTGGTGGTGACCAAGCTGTGATCATGGCGTTGACCCGGCTAGAACGGGCCCAGGCATGGATTCTGAGTGCGTGCATGGGCGTGCTCTTTGCGCTCTTTCGGCTCCTCTCTCCACGGCGGTCCCGTGGATTAATCAAACTTCTTCCAGTCACCAACCCTCTACTGATGATGTCTGCGATGCAGCTCGCGCAAAGGATTCGTCGGAGAGAGGTCCGTAGGCTACCCGGTACCGGGTTATATGTTCTAATCTATTTTACGCGAGAGACTACTTTTCCGGAGTGCTTCCACTTGTACGGTTCCGGTGCCGTAGGCCTGAAAGGTGCAGCCAATGGTAAAAGGCCTGAGTGGGCTATCTTCTTATTTATCCACCATGTGTGGACCCCAGGAAGAGTTGCTGCTGCTTTTGCCACAGATAATGGGGATTCTAATAAAATACCCAAATCTTAGGACAGGGTTCTACAACGGCTTGATAAAGAGTGATAGAGAGCCAATCTGCTGCATGATAGGCTACTGCGTTGCTCTCTGGGAGCGGTTGGGCTGTGACTGCACTCTGCACATGTCCATTACATAAAGGGTCAATCGGAGTTCTGCATTGGCCGTGCAGCATTTACGGTTATATGGCCTCGGCAGAAGTCAGGGCATTCATACTTTTTTCTGCTTCGCGGAGTAGCGCAGAGCTGTTGTGAAGGAATTTGTCAAGGAAGTCCGTTTGTGTCTAGACAACCAATCATGTCAATGCGGAGCTATACCTAGCCCTCCACACTGTTACACAATTTGAGATGCGCACATATATAAGGTACGGAGCTCAGTATGGCGTCTGCGTGCCTCTGGTGGCTCCGCAAATAGCGTCACACCATCCATATGGCGTCTCCGACAAACATTTTCAGATCAAGCAACAACAAAAAAAAGGCTCTTAGGCTACAGCCTCGTGCTGTGGTCTCCTTATGAAACAGGGTTGGGGTCAATTCCATTCCAATTGTCAATTCAGGAAGTTTATGACTACAGCAATTCCAATCATCTTTAGGGCTTTTCAATGAGGAAAATGTTGAATTGGAAATTGGTTTACTCTGAATTGACTGGAATTGATGCACACACAGGCGCACTACTGTCTGTACTGTATGTTGGTTGGTGTAGGTGTCGAGCGTGGAGGTGGTGCAGGCCTACATTGACAGGATTCAGGAGGTGAACCCGCTGCTCAATGCTATGGTGCAGGACAGGCAAGTACAAGTACTCCGGGACTAGACTGGTTAAATGTCATATGGTTACAAATCTCATGTTGCCGTCTCACCATACCTCCACTATGTTCTGACACAAAACTAAACTTGTATATGCCTATTTCTTTCTTTCTTAATTTATTTTTCTCTCTATTCCTCTCCCTTCTCTCTGCTCCCTATTTTCCTCTCCTCCCTCTCTCCAGGTTTGCAGCAGCGTTGCTAGAGGCAGCCCAGGTGGACAAGCTGATCGAGGAGGAGACCGGGGGAGAGGATGTTCTGGAGGATAGACTTCCCCTGCTGGGGGTCCCCCTCACTGTCAAAGAGGCCTTCGCTCTACAGGGTAGGTCTACACACTCACCTAGACCATCCTTTCTCAAACCTCTCCTCGGGGACCGCCCAGCTGTTTCAATATTTGAACTATTCCAGAACTAGCACACCTGATTCAACTTGTCATCTAATCATCCAGCCCTTGCGCTAGCTCAGGACTACAACTAAAATTGGGAAACGTCTGGGGGTGTTCCTCAAGCAGAGGTTTGAAAATGGCTGACCTAGATCCTCTCCTGTACTCTCCCACACTGTGTACTACTCATGTAGTTGTGTACCCTGTAGTGAGGCTATGGGAGCGGGTCTGGGTGAGTGTGTAAGCCTACCCTATAGGTCAGTGTTATCCAATCCTAGTCCTGGGGAACCAAAGCCCTAGCATCAACACACTTGATTTCACTTACCAATTCATCACCAAGCCTTAATGAGTGATTTAGGCCTGTTAGTACTAGGGCAAACATTAAAAAGGGTACCCATTTGGTTGAGAAACACTGCTATAGGTAGAGCTAACCCGCACACAGACACACACACACCCAGACCCTCTCCACAGTCCCAAGGTCTCACCATAACAGCACTCGACCATCAACAACTTTCCCTCTGCCTCAACACCATCAGGCACATTTACATGACAGTCTTTGACGATGTTCCCATTAGATGACTAGATGAGCATCGGTGAAGTGCGTCTGTCCCTATTCAAATGAAAACGGTTTTGAACATCTGTATTATCTGCCAGCTTCGTCCACAAACATAACAGACCCAAGCCATTGCACTCTCCAAATATTTGTCGAATTGTCACGGAATATGTCCTAGTTTACAGTTCCACCTGTATGTTCAACTTCTCCCCACCCGTTCCCTTGGTCCCCCAGGCATGCCCAACACCGCAGGTGTGGTTTCCCGGCGCGGGGTCCTTTCAGCGGGGGACGCCCCTCCCGTGGCCCTGTTGAAGAGGGCCGGGGCCATCCCCCTGGGGGTCACCAACTCCAGCGAGCTCTGCATGTGGTCCGAGTCCCACAACCACCTGTACGGCATTTGCAATAACCCCTATGACCTGGAGAGGACACCAGGCGGCAGCTCAGGTGTGGCATTGTAAGGTGTTATAAAATGGTAATGACACGGGAAGGTATGTCATAACGGTGTTACAGCTGTGCTGATGTCATAACAACACAGGTAGATGTCCATAACAATAGGACTGATATTACGTATGAATGACTTATGTCAAGTTACCGTCACCGACAGAAACAGAAAATAGGTTCCTGCCCCTATGGGCCTTTCTGGCTCGGACAGGCTTTACTTACTTTCTCTATCTCAATCTCTTCCTCTTTCCCTCCTCCTTTCCTGTGGGCTCCAGGTGGAGAGGGTAGCATACTTGGCAGTGGAGCATCAGTGATCGGGATAGGTTCTGACATCGGTGGAAGTATCCGTATGCCGTGCTTCTTCAATGGCGTTTTTGGCCATAAAACCACACCAGGTAAGTAAAGAGTACCCCTGGTGTGTGTGTTGGTGTATATGTAGATGCTAGCGCGTGTCTGTGTGTGTGTAATTGGCCATGTTTATCCTGTGTTATTTGTAGGTGTAATATCTAATGATTGTCAGTACCCCCCTGCCTCTGGTCGTCATGAGGACTACCTCAGTACTGGCCCCATGTGTCGCTATGCTGAGGACCTTCTGCCCATGCTCAGGATCATGGCTGGACCCAATGCTCACAAGTACACGACCCATCACACCTTTAACAGACTAAAACACCCAACACTGTATTCTCAGTAAAGGCTTCAACACATCTAACTAGAAACAACTACCTACCAATGGTGCATGGGTAGTTTTTACAGGCATACAAAAATGCAAAGAAGTTTCATGTCCACACAACTAAGTTTTATGAAGTTATACTATATATATACACACAAAAGTATGTGGACAACCCTTCAAATTAGTGGGTTCGGCTATTTCAGCTTCACCCGTTGTTGAAAGGTGTATAAAATCGAGCACACCGCCATGCAATCTCCATAGACAAACATTGGCAGTGGACCGTCTAGGAGCAACAAGGGCTCAGCCGCAAAGTAGTAGGCCACACAATTTCACAGAACGAGACCGCTGAGTGCTGAAGCGTGTAACACATAAAAATCCTCTTTCGCAACACTCACTACCGAGTTCCAAACCGCCTCTGGAAGCAACATCAGCATAATAACTGTTTGTCGGGAGCTTCATGAAATGGGTTTCCATGGCCTTGCAGCCGCACACAAGCCTAAGATCACCATGTGCAATGCCATGTGTCGGCTGGAGTGGTGTAAATTTGCTGCCATGTGACTCTGGAGTGATGAATCACACTTCACCATCTGGCAGTTCGCCGGACAAATCTGGGTTTGGTGGATGCCAGGACAATGCTACCTGCCCCAATGTATAGTGTCAACTGTAAAGTTTGGTGGAGGGATAATGGTCTGGGGCAGTTTTTCATGGTTCGGGCTAGGCCCTTTAGTTCCAGTGAAGGGAAATCTTTAAGCTACAGCATACAATGACATTCTAGACGATTCTGTGCTTCCAACTTTGTGGCAACAGTTTGGAGCAGTGCAAAAAGCGAGGTCCATACAGAAAAGGTTTGTAGAGATCAGTGTGGAAGAACTTGAGTGGCCTGCACAGAGCCCTGACCTCAACTCCATCGAACACCTTTGGGATTTATTGGAAAGCTGACTGCGAGCCAGGCCTAATCGCCCAACGTCAGTACCCGACCTCCCTAAAGCAAGTCCCAGCAGCAATGTTCCAACATCTAGTGGAAAGCCTTCCCAGAGGAGTGGAGCGAAGGGGGGGACTTCATATTAATGCCTCTGATTTTTGGATGTTTGACAAACAGGTGTCCACATACTTTTGGCCATGTAGTGTATATCAAAACCATGACATTTTGAGCACCTGTTTAACTGTCCTACCTCTCCATGTCTCTGTACAGATTGTCTTTGTCCGTTGAGGTGGATCTGAGGAACCTGCGTTTCTTCTCTATCCCTCACGATGGAGGCTCTCCTCTGGTGAGTGCTGTAGATGAACAGCTCCTTCAAGCCCAGAGGAGGGTGAGTAGAATGCCTAGTAGACCCACAACGCACACACGCGCAAACGTAGATTCACAAAGACATAATCTGTATTTCTACCAGGTGGTGGAGCGGCTCGAGTCTGACCTAGGGGTCAAGGTTCAGGAGGTGCGTCTCTCTGGGCTCAAATATGGCTTCCAGATCTGGGATACGTACATGGGGCTCCCCGACAAGGAGGGCAAGGTGGGTCACCTGCTGCGGTCTTCTTCATTAGGTAGCGTTTATGGGGGTATTAAGAGGCCTCACTAGTACTGCCATTCTAACTATACTGAACAAAAATATTAACGCAACATGCAACAATTTCAAAGATTCTACTGAGTTAATCAATCAATTGGAATACATTCATTAGACCATAATCTATGAATTTCACATGACTGGGAAAACAGATATGCATCTGTTCGTCACAGATACCAACAACAACAAAAGGTAGGGGCGTGGATCAGAAAACCATTCAGTATCTGGTGTTACCACCATTTGCCTCATGCAGCGTAACACATCTCCTTCACATAGAGTTGATCGGGCTGTTGTGGCCTGTGTAAAGTTGTCCCATTCCTCTTCAATGGCTGTGCGAAGTTGATGGATATTGGCGGAAACTGGAACACGCTGTTGTACACGTTGATCCAGAGCATCCCAAGCATGCTCAATTGCTGACATGTCTGGTGAGTGTGCAGGCCATGGAAGAACTGGGACATTTTCAGCTTCCAGGAATTGTGTACAGATCCTTGCGTCATGGGGTGTGCATTATCATGCTGAAACATGAGGTGATGGCTGCATGACAATAGGCCTCAGGAACTCATCAATGCAATTGTGTTCGTTGTCTGTAGCTTATGCCTGCCCCCATAACCCCACTGCCACCATGGGGCACTCTTTAAACAACATTGACATCAGCAAACCACACAATGCCATACACATGGTCTGCGGTTGTGAGGCAGGTTGGACGTACTGCCAAATTCTCTAAAACAACATTGGAGGCAGCTTACGGTAGAGAAATGAACATTCCAACAGCTCTGGTGGACATTCCTGCAGTCAGCATGCCAATTGCACACGCTCTCAACTTGAGACATCTGTGGTATTGAGTTGTGTGACAAAACTGCACATTTTAGAGTGCCCTTTTATTGCCCCAAGCACTAGGTGCATCTGAGTAATGATCATGCTGTTTAAACAGCTTTTTGATATACAAAACCTGTCATGTAGATGGATTATGTTGGCAAAGAAGAAATGCTCACTAACAGGGATGTAAACAAATTTGTGCACAACATTTGAAAGAAATAAGCTTTTTGTGCATATGGAAAATTTTGGGGGATCTTTTATTTCAGCTCATGAATCATGGGACCAACACTTTACGTGTTTCTTTTACATTTTTGTTCAGTGTAGATACGTGTGTGTGTGTTTCTCGCAGCGCCCCACACCCTTCCAAGTGTTGATGGGGGAACCAGGGAGGCCGGTGTGGCCAGTGTGGGAGTTGGCCAAGTGGATGATGGGAAGGTCCCCTCACACCATGGCTGCTATTGGTAACAACACAAACACACATTGACAATCCTGTCAAGTAATAGTAGTTTCGGGTCTAGTGATTTGTTTTAAGTGTTGCCAGTCAACTCAGTGATTCTGTAGACCTATCTATATTATCTATTGTTCCAGACAGGGTGTATTCTAGTAACCAGAGCTATAATGGCATTTGATCAATTGAGTCAACTGTCAAACATGGTATCTTTAGGCCCACTCTTGTCATGATGATATAGGTCAGGGATGGGCAACTGGCAGCCCCTCCTTTTGTAGGCCCACGGACCAATTTGACCCCCCAAAAAACTGTTGTGGTCTCAACTTATTGTTGAGACTTAGAATACACAACGTGCGATGTCAAAACGTGGTTGTGCATTAGCAGTCACTCAATTAGCCCATGTCAGCTATTTTTATTTTACATTGGTAAGTTAGTCTAGCATCCAGCTATCTAAACATGTAGTAAGCATGGTCAAATTCCTGACCGGGGAGGGGCCCATTGATCATCGGTTATCATATTAAAAACTGCAAACATTTGCCTCCACCCTATGGCAAAATGAGTACAATTGCATGAAATTAGTTGTAAAATGGCAACATTTTCTCTACGCCCCATGGCAAAAGGCACAGAATTGCAGGAAATTAAAATGTACATTCTTCCTCTTTGCTGTCATGAGGGGTATGGATGTGGGTACGCAGATCCACGTGCCTCCGCAGCTCCTTTTGTGGCCCCCACCCCCATCAAAGTTGCCCATCTCTGGTATAGGCTAATCAATACATTAAGTACATCAATCTGTGTTATCTCTGGAATCATGGTCATTCTGTTGCTCTGGTGTGTTCCAGGCCTGGCCTTGGTAGAGATTACCAGCTCATCCAAGCCCTCTCCCTTCATCCTGAAGCAGAAAGAGAAGCTACAGAAGGAGGTTGAGGAGCTGTTGGGTACAGACGGGGTTCTCCTGTACCCCACCCACCCTCACCTCGCCCCCAAACACCACCACCCCCTCTTCACACCCTTCAACTTCGCCTACACAGGTGAGAGGGTCTGGAAGACTATATCTAATAATATAAATGGAGATAAATCTATTAACCATATCTTAACAACAACAATCACACATTGATTCAAAGCTTAGGGCTGCAGTCACAAATATGTGACAGAATGAATTGTCTGTACACCACAACTGAATGAATGAATACAACATACGCCAAAGCTCTCTCATTTGCATCCCTCTGTCCTCCCCCCTCCATCCTCAGGGGTCATCAACGTCCTGGGGCTGCCAGTGACCCAGTGCCCTCTGGGATTGAGTGTAGAGGGTCTTCCCCTGGGGGTGCAGGTGGTGACTGGGAAGCTCCAGGACCGCCTGTCCCTAGCCATGGCCCTCTACCTGGAGAAGACCTACGGAGGCTGGAGAGACCCTGGAGCCGTCTGACCTGGCCTGTATCTATAAAGCATTGTAGAGTAGGAGTGCTGATCTATGATCAGTTTGGCCTTTTTAAATAAAAATAAACAAGTTACATGAACAGGGAGGACCTGATCCTGGATCAGCACTCCTACTCAAAGACGCTTTATGGATAGTGGCTCTGACCTGAGGACCACTGGGCCATGTTGAGTATGAAAGGTGGTCAAACGTTGCAGATAGAAATGTCATGAATAGAACCGACATGATTCCTTATTCTACAAGTCACAGGCATGTTTGTATCTAAATGTGTTGCCCCGCTGAATGTGTCCCACACTGGCTGATGGAGGTAGAGGTTGTCCTTAACCATTTTTAATAGGGAAATGGTAGAATTGGGTGTAGGATAATCTGATCCTAGATCGCTGGAAGGAAGTATGTCCCTAACCGCTGATACAGGGGTGTGTTCACTAGCCTTAGCCTTGTGCTCAGAATAGCTCTCTCTTACACACAGTACACACACTATTCAGCACTTATCCCAATGGAACTGTTTGGTTCAATGACCTCTCACTGAAGAATGAATGTCTGTTTTTCTGCCATGCTCTTGTTCTGCACTGAATGCTAATGTTATTGGCACAAAGAATGTCTAGTCAGCCATGATTGACTTTTGTACTATCAAAGTCCCACTCACTCCGATCGATCTTACTACCAATGTCAATCTCTTTATCTTTTGCAAAATGACAGGAATGCAGATCCTAAAAGCCAGTCCCTTTGAACAAGAATACTGTATTACCTGATTCCGATCTTTGTGCATTTTTCTGGTTCGATTAGTAAAGAACTTTTTAAAAAGAATTCATCTGATTAATCATTTGCTTGAATAGGAATTCATATCCCGAATTGACAAAATGGAGTTTACCCCAACCCTGGGGTGTATTCGTTAGTGCACACTGTAGCAAAACGTTCTGAAACAAATCTTGACCATGGAAGAACACCTTTACCCTAGTCATCATGAGCTACGACATAGAATGGTAGAGTCAGGAGGAGAGCGAGAGGTTCTGAAGGACTGTTTAACACTCTGGAATCGGAACATTTTTCGCTTTATTTTTCTTCCCTTCTTGGTAAGGATGGGAAAAAAAACGAGACATTCTCCGGAACTTTTCAAAACAGAATTTCACAGCAAAAAGGAAACCCATCACGCCTCTCTCCATTACATTTTCACTGATGGGTTGGGCTCTTTAGTTTCTTACATTTTCTCAGACGAAGTAGGAAGAATACAGTAAACGTCATTCTCACAATGAAAAACACAGACAGTTGTAATATTTTGTGGCATGCTTGTACCTTTTCATAGTAAAGCAGGTCTTGACAGGTATCTTATGAAAAGAAGGTATAAGGACTCTTCTAACACACAAATGTTCAGGAATCTGAGGGGACATAACTAAAACAGAAAAGAAAAACGAACCAACGGAAACGAGTCTTGAGGGTCCCTGCCTTTTGGCAATGAAGGAACTTTGAGAAAGAGGGATCTGTTCCCCCACTCCCCAGCCCCTCTCACGGGCTGGATTTGGCCCATGTGTATTTGCACAAGTGTGTGAGTATGACAAGTCCCTGGCCACCTGAGTAGGATATGGCCTGCGTGTGTAGGTAAATGTGTATATGTGTGTGTTTAGTCCCGGCAGGCAGACCAGCAGCCACCTCAGGAGGTGTTGGTGATTGGTTTGTACTTCTTGAGGCGGGTCCACTGTCCTGTGGAGTAGTTCATCTCAAACACCGTGTCCACCAGCATGGTGGTGCTGCCCGTGCCGTCCGCCTTGGGCAGGATCTCGGTGTGCTCGCTTAGCTTGATCTGGATGATGTCGCCCTGCTCCGGACACGGGTTCTCTGGAGGAGGGGAGACACCAACATGTAGAGGTGTAGTTGGTGTGTGTCATTGCAGGAGAACTCGCAGGGGAGCGAGAGTGTTTTAAAAGGTGTGTGTGTGTGTGTGTGTAGCCAGCTCCGCCTCCAGAGCACTTGAACATACCCACGCATTACTAGTACGTTGAAAACTCATACAGCATGCCACTAAGTGGACATACTCCAGCACAGGTCTGTAGCACCTTAATTGGGGAGGACAGGCTCGTGGTAACGGCTGGAGCGTAAATCAGCGGAATGGAATCAAATACGTGGGAATTTGCCATTCCACTTCTCCGTTCCAGCCCTTATTATGAGCCGTCCTACTCTCAGCAGCCTCCCCCTGTACTTGAGGGAATATTTCTTCTCCGTTGCAAAAAGCTGTTACTTATGACAAAAACATTGCAATTTCCAACAGTACAAAACTCACACGCTAGGTGGACTTCATCTAGGAAAATGGGAGTATTTGCACAAAGCAGTACAGTACCTCTGGATCCAGCCATGAAGCCCAGGATGAGAGCCTTCTCTGGTCTGGTGACCTTGTTAGCGGTCTTGAACATTTCCTGAGCAGCATACATCTGTTCTCTCTGGGGGGGGACCACAACACATGGCACAGAGATTACGCCACACCACACTGCATCCATTTACATTTTAGACTTTTAGCAGATGCTCTTATACAGAGTCACTTACAGTCACAGTGCATTCAACTAAGACAAAACTACATAACTCTTAAGTAAAACCACCATCCCATGCCAAACCACCATTACAAATACTGAACAACAATCTCTACAGTCAGTGTTTGTATGTAAGCATAACATTCTCGCATAGTAACACAAGTTCATCTTAGAATGCATGCTCAATATATCGCTTCATTCTAAGAAGTATAGTGGTGCGAATGTTGGAACAGAGTCCCAATGATGCCTTTATCCAACTCACAGTGAGCGAGAGGTTCTTTTTAGGCTGGGGCGTGCTGGGCTGGGGGGTAGCGGGGGGCTGTGTGGCTGGGGTCTCGGGCTGCGTGGCAATGGCGGCAGCTGGGGGGCCGTTGCTGCTGGCGGGGGTGCTGGTTGGCGTACTGGGGGAGGCGGGGGCGGTGGGGCTGGCAGCCGTGTTGCCGGCGTTGTACATGGGCGTCCTTTGTTTGAACTGGCCGGGGAGGGTGGTGGCGGCAGCGCTGGGCGTGGCCGACTCCTCAGGCTGTCGACCCGACTGCAGGGCGTCGCGCCCTGAACCGCCCGCATTCGCTAGAGAAAGAAGAGGATGAATGAAGACTCAGTTTTTCGACATCTGAGACTATCGCTCTATCAATCGCTAATTGGTTGTGCAGAAGATTGGATAGGAGTAAGTACGGATGGAAATCTTGTCAGAACTTTGTCAATCCAGGTAGTTTGTCAAACCAATACATAAAATTCCATGTGGTGTATCAAAAGGCAAGCTGCTACGAGGATTGTAAATCAAGCTGCCTCGCTACAGAAACAGGAAACTGCCCTATAGACCGTTCTGGCTCAGACAAGGCTTTAATTGTCAATTGTACAGGGCTTATTTACTCTATGCTACAACCGTGCCATATTGCAAAAACCAACTTCGTATAGGACCAAATGGAGGGTAACAGATATCTAGGTGTGTGAAGTTGTCTCTCTCACCTGGCTGCGTCTCTGAACTGGGAATGTAGGAGGAGGAGGGGACCATACTGGGAGTAGCAGGCAGGTAACTCGTAGACGGCAGAGCGCTCTCGTTGTTCAACGCACCCAGTTTCTGAAAACACCCGTTGGAATAGGTTACAATTCAATAACCGCTTTGTAAATTGCGTGAGTGTCTCTCTTCCTACCTGGGTAGACACCAGTCCAGCAGCATAGTCTGGTGTAGCATTCTCCACCACAGCCTCCTCTTTCGCAGCTTTCTCCCCAGCCTCTGTTTCTGTACCACGAGAGAAAGAGATCAATAAGGATGAGTGAGTCAAAGACGGTGAATAATAGTGAAGACTGCTAGCTAGATAGAGATACAGTGCCTTCGGAAAGTATTCAGACACCTTGACCTTTTCCACATTTTGTTACGTTACAGCCTTATTCTAAAATGGATTAAACAAATAAAAACCCTTAGCAATCTATACTCAATAATGAAAAAGCGAACACAGGTTTTTAGAAATGTTTGTACATTTATCAAATATAAAAAAACAAATACCTTATTTACATAAGTATTCAGACCCTTTGCTATGAGACTCGAAATTGAGCTCAAGTGCGTCCGGCTATTGATCATCTTCGAGATGTTTCTACAACTTGGGAGTCCACCTTTGGTAAATTAAATTGATTGGACAGGATTTGGAAAGGCACACACCTGTCAATATAAAAAGGTCCCACAGTTGACAGTGCATGTCAGAGCAAAAACCAAACCATGAGGTTGAAGGAATTGGCCGTAGAGCTCCGAGACAGGATTGTGTCGAGGCACAGATCTGGTGAAGGGTACAAAAAAAAATCTGCAACATTGAAGATCCCCAAGAACACAATGGCCTCCATCATTCTTAAATAGAAGTTTGGAACCATTAAGACTTTTCCTAGAGCTGGCCGCCCGACCAAACTGAGCAATCGGACGAGAAGGGCCTTTGTCAGGGAGGTGACCAAGAATCCGACAGTCACTCTGACAGAGCTAAAGAGTTCCTCTGGAGATGAGAGAACCTTCCAGAAGGACAACCATCTCTGCAGCACTTCACCAATCAGGCCTTTATGGTAGAGTGGCCAGACGGAAGCCACTACTCAGTAAAAGGCACGTGACAGTCCACTTGGAGTTTGCCAAAAGACACCTAAAGGACTCTGACCATGAGAACCAAGATTCTCTGGTCTGATGAAACCAAGATTGAACTATTTTGCCTGAATGCCAAGCGTCAAGTCTGGAGAAATCCTGGCACCATCCCTACGGTGAAGCATGGTGGTGGCAGCATCACGCTGTGGGGATGTTTTTCAGCAGCAGGGACTGTGAGACTAGTCAGGATTGAGGGAAAGATGAACGGAGCAAAGTACAGAGAGATCCTTGATGAAAACCTGCTTCAGAGTGCTCAGGACCTCAGACTGGGGTGAAGGTTCACCTTCCAACAAGACAACGAGCCTAAGCACACAGCCAAGACAACGCTGGGTCAAGTCTCTGAATGTCCTTTAGTGGCCCAGCCAGAGCCCGGACTTGAACCCAATCGAACATCTCTGGAGAGACCTGAAAATAGCTGTGCAGCGACGCTCCCATCCAACCTGACAGAGCTTGAGAGGATCTGTGGAGAAGAATGGGAGAAACTCCCCAAATACAGCTGTGCCAAGCTTTTAGCGTCAGACCCAAGAAGACGAGGATGTAATTGCTGTCAAAGATGCTTCAACAAAGTACTGAAAAGGGTTTTTTTTTTTTAATAAATTTGCTAAAATGTATAAACAGTTTTTGCTTTGTCATTATGGGGTAGTGTGAAGATTGATGGGTGAAAAAAAGTAGCAATTTTAGAATAAGGCTGTAACATAACAAAATGTGGAAAATGTCCAGGGGCCTGAATACTTTCCGAATGCACTGATCAAAAATATTAATAAATGCATTTACCCAAAGTCTTTCTTCTCCTCTTTGCCTCTCTACCAGCTCCCACCATATCGAGCTCTGAGATGTCTAACAACTAAAGAACAGACAATAATGTACATCAGACTCGCTTAACACATTGAACCATCAATTTAAAATGACAATCCTTTCAATACAGCTTCCCATCAGGGTTTCTGTTAATAGCCGGCTTTTGGCATTAAAAAAAAAAAAAAAACATAAATAAAATGTATTTAATTCTGCAAAAAAATATATAATCCCATTGCTAAATAATGCTTTGCCAATTCATTGATGAAAATACATATAATCAAATGTTATTTGTCACATGCACCAAATACAACAGCGTAGACCTTAGAGTGAAATGCTTACTTACAAGCCCTTAACCAACAATACAGTTTTTAGAAAAATACATAAGAAATAAAAGTAACAAAGGCTATACACAGCGGGTACTGGTACAGAGTCAATGTGCGGGGGCACCGGTTAGTCGAGGTAATATGGACGTGTAGGTAGAGTTATTAAAGTGACTATGCATAGATAAGAGAGTAGCAGCAGCGTAAAAGAGGAGGGCCATGCAAATAGTCTGGGTAGCCATTTAATTAGATGTTCAGGAGTCTTATGGATTGGGGGTAGAAGCTGTTTAGAAGCCTTTTGGACCTAGACTTGGTGCTCCGGTACCGCTTGCCGTGCGGTAGCATAGAGAAGTCTGTGACTTGGGTGGCTGGAGTCTGACTATTTTTAGGGCCTTCCTCTAACACTACATCACTTCCTCTCACAGGCAGTGATGCAACTAGTCAGGATGCTCTCAGATGGTGCAGCTGTAAAACCTTCTGAGGATCGGAGGACCCATGCCAAATCTTATCAGTCCCGAGGGGGAATAGACTTTGTCGTGCCCTCTTCACGACTGTCTTGGTGTGTTTGGACCATGATAGTTTGTTGGTGATGTGGACACCAAGGAACTTGAAGCTCTCAACCTGCTCCACTGCAGCCCCATCGATGAGAATGGGGACGTGTTCGGTCCTCCTTTTCCTGTAGTCCACAATCATCTCCTTTGTCTTGATCACGTTGAGGGAAAGGTTGTTGTCCTGGTACCACACGGCCAGGTCTCTTACCTCCTCCCTCGTTGTCGGTGATCAGGTCTATCACTGTTGTGTCATCGGCTAACTTGATGGTGTTGGAGTCGTGGCTGGCCGTGCAGTCGTGAGTGAACAGGGAGTACAGGAGGGGACTGAGCACACACCCCAGAGGGGCCCCACGTGTTGAGGATCAGCGTGGAGGATGTGTTGTTACCTACCCATACCACCTGGGGGTAGCCTGTCAGGAAGTCCAGGATCCAGTTGCAGAGGGAGGTGTTTAGTCCCAGGGTCCTTAGATTTCTTGATGAGCTTTGAGGGCACAATGGTGTTGAACGCTGAGCTGTAGTCAATGAATAGCATCTCACATAAGTGTTCCATTTGTCCAGGTGGGAAAGGGCAGTGCGGAGTGCAATAAAGATTGCAGCATCTGTGGATCTGTTGGGGTGGTATGCAAATTGAAGTGGGTCTGTGTTGTGAGCCATGACCAGCCTTTCAAAGCACTTCATGGCTACAGACATGAGTGCTAAGGGTCTGTAGTCATTTAGGCAGGTTACCTCAGGCATAGGGACTATGGTGGTCTGTTTGAAACATGTTGGTATTACAGACTGACAGAAAGAGGTTGAAAATGTCAGTGAAGACACTTGCCACTTGGTCAGCGTATGCTCGGAGTACACGTCCTGGTAATCCCTGCGGCCTTGTGGATGTTGACCTGTTTTAAAGGTCTTACGTCGGCTGCGGAGAGCGTGATCACACAGCCGTGATTTCGCTATTCATTAGTCGTCTTATTGGCTGAGGAAAAGTAAATGTGGACATTTATTTAAAAATCTTCCAAGTGTGCATCGGAATTCAGGAACAAGGATGCACGCCGTTGCATCCTGGAGTTGCATGTTCTGTTAAGATGAATTACCATAATCTAAATGTGATTTTGGTTATTCTGAGCACCGTGCGTGGACGTCCTAATCAGTTTACGCACCCAATACATTTGGGTCCAGTACATTTCTCAAATGTCTGGTAAATTAAAATGCTCCTGGTCAAATGTCCAGCACCACATTTTCATAACGGAAACCCTGCTTCCTGTCTATTGTGAAAATATTTTTTTTATTACAAAATGACATATTGGTTTCCTTACTGTATAAGCAGCCTATGAGCGAGGTTAGACCGCAATCCATGCTTTGGTTTTGCTTGTGTGGCCACTGTCCGAAAACAAAACCAAAGCATGGATTGCGATCTTACCTTGTCCATAGACTGCTTGCAGGATGAGGAAATCAATGTAATTTTGTACTTTGGGTGAACTATCCCTTAAAAGAAAACAAGGTCACTTGTTAAGGACCCTTCGTTACCTTGACTCCCCTCTCCTTGCGCAGGGGCGTCCGTGCGGGGGCTATGGGTGTGCGGTTGCTCGGCGGGCTGAACATACTGGGGGTGGTGGGGCTGCGGAACGGGGCTTTGGGGATCCCCTTGAGGGGTGCTGGAAGGGAGAGTATAAAACATGATATCTCAGCAACCAATTAGACACCCGTGGGTATGAATGTGTGTGTAAGTGTTCATATGCATAGTCTTAGCAACAATGAGTATTGTAATTGCTGTGTGTGTGTGTGTGTGTCAAACTCACTGGTGGTGTCAATCTTCTTGACCAGGCCTCTTCCTTTTGCATGGAAAGGCACTCCCGCTGTCTTCTTGAGCTGTTGAGCCGTCTCTGTAGCTGAAACCACAACAGAACGTGAGGCAAAAATATTTTGCAATGGAAAATGTTTAAAACAACTAATTTAGTTAAAGTTCCACTCAGTTTCGTCCTGTTTGCTTCCGTTAGATTCCTAGTGAATACACCAGAGGGTGCTGTTAATTTGGCACCAAACAGAAGAAAACAAATAGGGAGGGACTACATGAACTTGTCCAATAAGAAACGCTCATATTCATTTTCCAGTGCGTGCTGTAATGAACATGAGTCATGTCATGACCATTCACTAATGTGAAAAAGACCATTCACTAAACTAGCACAAAAGGTAGGGCCCTATAAAATATTGTATTTTTTGCCTGATTTCATTTTGTTTTCCCCCCAAATTCCAGTTTCTCTGTTTTGTTTTTACAGGTTTCTGTTTTTCCCCAGTTTCAGGTTCTCTAAATCACACTTTTTATATAGAAAAACTAAAACATGATGTTCTAAATCCACAACCATGCTTAAACCCACATCAAGAGAACACTTATGAGGTCTGGGAAAAATCTAAGAAATCTTGATTTTTGGGTGTAGTTACCCTTTAATTTAAGTGCAGCATGAGACCATTATGAGACCATTGTTTGGTTAGCGATGTTTCTGTAGCACTCACGTGATTGCAGAGTTGGCAAAACAAAAGGCCACTAATCATGATATTCTGCCAGGTAGACATTGGCTACTTTGAAATTAAAGTTAATCTAGTCAAAAATTGCTCCACCATTTCCTTGTTACTAGAACTCTAATTGCCTCATTTCAGTTTTAGTGTAGAGAATCATTGTACCATCTACACCAATGTGAAATATATTTTCAACAATTAAAAATATTGTTGCGTCAGCTGTTTGAAGCTATTGTACAAAACCGAAAGCAAAACCAAAACAGGAATATCGCATAGAGAACAGATCTACTGCTTCTTAGACTTGCTTTCAAGTAGAATTATAGATCTATAACTCACAGTTCTTTGTGAATTCAGTAGGGTCGCCGCAAAAAGTTACATATTGCCACTAACATTTAATTGAGGTTTTTGAGAAAGCCTTTCCATCTACCAGAAGACGGCTGTCATTACATTAGCATCATCGCTAACGGCTACGCAAAGTGTTCGACAAACGCGTGCACATACACACACGGGAATTTCTGTGCCTTTGCCTCTTCAGAACGTTGAAGGAAAATATGAATCACTGACGTATTTTGTTCAGGTCTTATGATAATCTTGAACAAATGAATGAATGCTCAATACATTTAGTTAATTTCCTAGTAAGCTCAATTGATTTTTTAATGTTGTTGAATTCCATTTTAAGGTCTAGATTCCATCTGCGTTCTCCACAACGGAGATTTTATAGGGCCCTACAAAGGACAGGAGACAGGAAACACGGAGAGCCAGGGTCTTTTCTGCATAGAAATGTCTTGGGCGGGCAGCCTAAGTCCAAATCATTTATTTTCAAGATGGAATAACACTGTCAGCGTAAACTTAGTATGTAGAAAAGATAGACCTTTGTATCTTTAAATACATATGAGAACTAACAATCACTAAAGTAAAAGCCAGACTAAAACGATGATTTCAGAAGTATTGACTTGTTCAAATGTTTGAGCATAAGGACACAACATTAGCCATGGCAAAATGCATAGAATTGCAGGAAATTTACTTAAACTGCAATATTTTCTCTCAGCTCCAGCTTGAGGGAGGAGTCTCTGGAAAGGACTTGTATATCCATATACACCAGTGTACAAATGAGTGTACAAAACCGTAGGAATGCATTCCTGATATTGAGTTGCACCCCCTTTTGCCCTCAGAACAGCCTCAAGCCATCAGAGCATGGATTCTACAAGGTGTCGAAAGCATTCCACAGGGTTGCTTGATGGCCCATGTTGACTCCAATGAGTCCCACAGTTGTGTTAAGTTGGCTGGATGTCCTTTGGGTAGTGGACCATTTTTGATACACATGGGAAACTGTTGAGCATGAAAAACCCAGCAGCGCTGCAGTTCTTGACGCCTGGCACCTACTACCACACCTCATTCAAAGGCACTTAAATCTTTGGTCTTGCCCATTAACCCTCTGAATGGCACACAGACAATTGATGTCTCAAATCCTTTTTTTAAACCTGTCTCCTCCCCTACATCTACACTTACGGAAGTGGATTTACCAAGTGACATCCATAATGGACAAAGCAAGTGTTTCTAACGTTTCGTCCGGACTTTTTAAATTGCGTGTAGTTAGGTATTCTGCACTTTGAGCTAGAAACACAAGCATTTCACTGCACCCGCGATAACGTCCACAAATCTGTGTATGCGACCAATAAACTTAAGTCATTTTGATTAGCAGGAAATTTGCTTAACTGATCAAATTCTCTCCACTCCATAACAAAATGTGTGAAAAGAAAAATGCATATAATTTCCTTCAAGAAATTGGCTTTAAAACACCGAAATTCTCTCAACCGCCAAGATGGGGGCCTCAAAAACATTCTTGCCCAAGGCCTTGACTGAATTCAGCCGCACCGATGGGCTGGCCGTGCCACACCCACCACCGTAGTCCCTTTTTGATACAGAAAAAGCACTGGGACCATCCGAAGAGTCTAAAGTGGCTTCACTTTCTCATCTGCTTTCCTTCATCTGCACTGACGTGTGAAAAACAAATGGACAAGAGAAAGCAACTCCCAAGTAAGCATCCACCATAGCGCTTTAACTTTTGCTTTTCAGATCAGGGGCCACATTCATTAAGCGTTTCAGAGTAAGAGTTGTGATCTAAGCTCTGCCTTTTAGATCATAATGAGTAACATTATATGGACAGGGGGAACATGATCCTCGATCAGTATTCCTAGGCCCCAGATGAAGAAGATGACGAGGATGCCACTTTAGACTATTGACATGCACCCAGGGTGGGTGGATGGAGTGAAGTGTCTTCTCTTACATTTCTGCAGCAGCTCTGCCCTGAGGGTGGCGCTCTTGGGCTTCCTCTTGAGCTGGAAGTGTTTGACGGGAGGCGTGAGTGGGCCCACCAGGGTGGTCAGGGCGCTTTTGTTCAGGTACTGGCACTCCAGAGGGAGCATGGCCGACGCCTCACACTCACTCACTGCAGGGGGAGAACAATCAAATGTATTTATAAAGCCCTTTTTTACACAAGCAGTTAAGCGTTTTTACAGCATCTCAAACCTAGACCCCAAAAGCAGAAGTGTGAAGGAAACAGGCAGGTGCAACCAACAAGTATCTGCACAAGCACTAACATGTTCACAGGTGATAAAGAAAAAGTAGGACTCTGATAGATGGCCAACCAACAGGTGATGTCAGAACAGCACCAAAATGCTGGAACATGCATCCTATTCCATACTACAAATTCCCAAAGCACAGTTTACATAATCACAGTCATTCCAGTTGTAAAGCTAGAACCATGACCCTCAATGTCCCCTTCTGCTCTCATTTTACTCTTGACTTGTGACCCCTAGCCTATGGTAGTGTACCCACCTTTCTCCCGGAGCTCGCCCAAGATGTCCTGTACGTTAGGGTTCTGCTCCTCCAGGTCCAGGTTGAGAGAGCCTGTCTCTGGGAAGGACTTAAGGATATCTGCCACCATCAGTACCCAGGGCTCAGAGTCCACCGTGGCCAGCTGGATGATCTCTGATAGGGCCTCCTTCATCTGCATGTCAAAGGAGGTGATTGTGGAGGTTAGTAGAGCAAGATTAATAAATAAAAAAAAATACACTTTTAGCATTCAATCTTGTGGAATGGTCATGTGTCTTTAGGCTTTACATGCATACATGGCTCACAGTATGCATTGCTGTCTGTTGATAGGAAGAAATCGATTATAGAATCTCCATGGGGCAGGGTGTATATGGGCATAAGAGGGAGGTGGAGGTTAGAGCAGGGCACAGAAATGGAATACATCCAACTACTACACCTTCAATATAGTGTGTGCTGACTTTGTTTCGTGGCCTGTTGGGCTGTCAGTAGCTAACATGGGCATCCTCAGGAGGACCGTAAAACTGGGGTTGAGTGCAGGAGACTTCAAGGCCTCTATGATAGACGAGCAAGGGACAAGGCCAAGCACATCATAGAGGACCCCACACAGTCTTGCCCAATGTTTTGTGCTTCTGTCCTCAAGAAGGAGATATAAAGTCCCACAGTTCAGCAATATAAGGAGCTGGACAAGTTTAATTCTGGCAGCTATCAGGCTTCTGAACAGTGGGACATGGGAAAGATGTATGCCCAATACATGGTCAAACAGTAGGCCGCAGGGACTGTGAGTGACGGTGATAACAAAATCTACATATCCTGTAATGCATTATGGTCATGAAATTGAAATGACACGTATAAATGTATACAGGTAGCTAATTCAATCAATTAATCATCACAGAAATATAATAAGTAAACAAAGCAATGTCGAGAAATTGTAGTGCACCTGGTTTACAACAAGTTGTAGTTAAGAAGCGAGACTGTATCAAAGTTAATAGAACGTTTAGCTATTAGACGATTTAAAAAAATAAAAAAAACATTTGAAAGGCTGTTTCCCAATTTTGACTTGTAACCTAACTCGCTGGGTTACGCCCTCCAAAATGGCACAAGCAGCCTGGCAGACATGCGAATCCACTTGGAGTGACAAAGCTCCGAGAAGTTTTGAGCATTTGAACGCTTCTCGGACGACCAACAAAAAAAATCACAACTACACTACAAACAGGTTCAATGTTACACGTCAGGCTAGACAGTTAACTTAGTGTTTGTGAAAGCAATCCATGTGCGTTAGGTAAACAAATGAGACTGGACAGAATGAGCCTAAACAAACGACAGTTAGCTAGCTAACTACCTCTTGGCTGTAGACACTTGGCTCTTCCGAACAGGTCTCCTTAAGCGAAGAGTCTAAGCCATATATATGCAGCTAGATAAGTGTACCCTGAAAACGGTTAGATTGTAAACATGGTGTAATATACTTCCTACTCAGGAAATATTAACGTTAGTTAGAAACTCGACCAAGGCTGCATGCTGCAGAACCCCATTTAAACTAACTAGTAGCAGTGGCTAACTAGTGTTCAGTCAGTCATATAGCAACTCGCGTACCCACCTCATCAACAGTCCGCCTCGGAAGATGCAGCATCCCGAGCAAGATTTTTAGCTTTACTGGAGGCGACAAACTCGAAAAACACAACCGTATATTGTCGATAACTGAAACAGTGAGGAGTGAAGCAATACTAGAAGGCGCCCAAAGTTCGTCTGTTGATCCTAGTTTATTATGGAGCCACAGGCCGGTATCGCTATCCTTCATCGACGCCATCTTGGAAAAAGAAGCGATTTGAGTTCGGGCATTTTAAAAGGCTACCTAGCTAAGAAAACTTAGATCGGTTGGTTAGGACACACCCACCATGTTCATGCTGAGTGCTAACGTGGATCCTTGGGACGTTCTTACACTAAACCCTAACCTTAAACCATTTTAAATGTCGTCCCAAGGATTCTACATATCAAGGACCCCATGTTCATGTCGAGGGAGATCAAAGGAACACACATCTCTCTTACCTATCCAAAAAACAAATGTAATTTTACATGGCCTTTTGAAAATATTGAGTTTACAGAACACTTGAGATGTACGTCTGTAACATCATTGCTGTTTGACTCTAATGGGAATGCTGACTTCCCTTTTGCAAATAAATCTAATAATACAAACCCTTTTCTTGAAATTGACTTGGAGAGTGCACTAATGTGTAGGAATTAATGGTCCGTGTACGTGCGGATAATATTTATTGTACAACCATTTCTGTATAAGGTCATGCAAATAAGCGACTGCGAAGAAATGTGAACAATATTAGCGAACCAGTGAGGCCAACATTCAATTTGTGATGAATAAGTTAAATGAAGAAAATAATTTAGCGTAGGCCTAATTTTACGGAATTTGTGGAGGGATAATCCGTTTGCCTAATTTACAGTTGCCACAGTCACAAAAACTAAACCCTAACCACACTGCTAAATGTATGCTTAACATTAAATTAATTAAATTTTTATGAGCCAATTTGGTTTTGTGGCTGTGGTAACTAGTGACTACCCTCAAAGGGTTTTATACGCATGCGCCTTCTGCCCTTTGAATTAATATTCAACAGAATCGTCTTGAGGTGGGCGTCTTTCGGCAGGCTACATTGTTTTTATTTTCTTTAAAATATCACCCACAGTGAGTAGGCCTACATTAAATGTTATACTGTTCTTAGTTATATTTCCGATATTTTTCTTTATGAAAAAAAGATTGGCCCATTTAAAACGTGATCTCCGCATCTGTGATGTTCTTATGGATGCTGGTGTTGCTTTCTTTAGTCGTGGAAACGTATCCTACAATCGTTTTCATATATCCTATCAATGCTTCGTTTATAAACGTAATTATATATCATAAGGAATCATATGCTAAAATTCGCCATCTCCATTTTCCAGGTCTTTCTCTTGACATCTTGCACCGAGCATCAGTATGGTATCGAGCGGCTATTTGCAAGCGGCGATGCTGCTATTAGCGGTGCAGCTCTTGTGTTTTAGGCCAAGTGATGCTGAGCAGGAGGCAGGGACGGTAATCCCTGCTGAAAGTAAGTGGTTTTATTTAATATATTGTCTTTGTTGCATTTGCGATTATACACAATGAGCGGCTGTTACTGTAGTGTGGATGAGTATTGTCTAGGTGTATAAATATTTTTTTTAAATTCTAGGCCCAAACACAATCAATTATGATTGATTGCCTAATCGATAGGTTATACCAATTGACAACAGCAATTGAGGAAGTGTATCAGCAGATAGGTATTGATTGTAAATATAAACGTCTTAAAATATTGTTTTTGTTTTCACTAATGCCTATAATGAATCATATTGAACACCGTTTTTATATTTTGTCACGTTGTCTTGCAGGTCGTCCCTGTGTGGACTGTCATGCATTTGAATTCATGCAGAGGGCACTACAAGACCTTAAGAAGACTGCTTTCAACCTTGATGCCCGGGTAACAGTTGCGATCCCTTTCTTTCTAGTTCCACTTTATGTTACAGCCTGTCATTTTATTAGGATCCCCATTAGCTGTTGCGTAAGCAGCAGTTACTCTTCCTGGGGTCCACACAAAACATGAAATATGACATAATAAAGAACATTACTAGAGAAGAACAGCTCATGGACAGAACTACATCAATTTACTAACTATTGTATTTACACATCGTTACACTTAATGCTTGAAGTGGGCCGTAGTTGTCCACCTTTGATTTTCTATTGATTGAGAACTGGCACCTGTTAAAGAATATTGTATTGCCTTTAATATATGATAAGTACCAGCAGTGGTATAGTGGTGCCTGGAGAAGTGGGTATACTCTAATTTGACACACACAAAAAACAGCCCGCCTGGCGAAGGAAATGTGTGAAAAAGTATACGTTTTCCTATAGTTTTTTTCAGGTTTTCACTCTCAATCACACTTTTTTTTTTAAATAGAAAAACAACGATGCTTTAAGGCAACAATGGGTAAGCAAAGCAGGTACTGCAAAAGTTTGGTCCGAAGTCTTATTTGAATCTTTGCGATGCGCAATTCAGTCATCATGCGGTGTTTGAACATTTCTAAAGGCTTTCACAAAACCTTCCCAATTAAATGTAGACTGCAAAGTAGGTCTACCTGGTAGAATGATATGATGATGAATCGGAAGTGCATTTGTTTTTCAAACTCTGCCATCACGTACACTGTAGGTCTACATTGTATAGTACAGCAACACTGTTAGCCAAAAGGTCTCATGCTAGGTGCACAATTGAATTAATGGGCAACTAAACCCTCCCAGAATATTTCTGTTTTATTTTTCCCAGACCTCAAAATGGTCTTCTTATGTGGTTAATTCGCATTTACTGGTATAAGTTGAAATGCCTTTCCTATCAGCTACGAGCTACCGATGTCGTTTTTCTGTGAGATGCTTCTGGTTGAGAGTTGTGTACACATGCTGACAGATTAATATTATTAAAATGTGAGTATACGCAATGCCCCCACTACCCCACTGTGTACCAGCACCTAAAATGAGTACCAGCACCTAAAATGAGTACCAGCACCACTTCAAGCACTGGTTATGGCTGGGATAGTACTGAGTTGCTCCCTATAGACGCAGTAAAGGGGTCAATGGAACGCAGACCCTTCCATTGACCAGATTAGCACACATTTGACAAATTTGATCTAACTAAGTGGATATTTGTCAAATCCATCATGATTTATGTATTGTAACAGACCCACAATGTGGTTACTTAAGTTCGATTTGGATATATTTGGAAGTTGTCGCTGCATAACATTTAAAAGTTGTCCCTTTTCAGGTTTAGAAGAAGTGACTGCTAAATGCTAACTCCTGTTCGTATAATCTGGTTAGCATAGCTAGCGTACAGAAATCTGTGGTGGTAGTCCAGTCATTTTTAACTGTAATACAGTTGATTGGTTAAGATGACATGAACATTTGTTGGGGTTGACATCCATACAAGCATTATACTCCGGTTTCTACCTCAACATATTGTGAAATACAGGGGGCGCAACTTTGGTTTTAGAAGTGGGGGGGACATATACATTTTTTTATCCAGTCAACTAAACACTCCAAACAGCCTACCTGACCACTCGGAGACGTCCACATGGTCCTAAAGCACACCCTTACCTCGTTTTGTATCACAATCCAATGATAAAACCAGTACAAAAAAATGCAATTTTAGAATGTTGGGGGGACATCTCCCCTTTGTCCCCAGTGAATGTTGCGCCTCTGAAATACACACATAAACAATAGCCTAAATGTAAGCTATTTTTTCTGTGTTGAAATACGGAGATTTGGGATCTTTCCTCCACGGCCCTTTCCCCCACATGTTGCCATGGCAATTACAATGTTTTGGTCGAGTTCGATGGACCTTTTTACCACATCTACAGTGCCTTGCGAAAGTATTTGGCCCCCTTGAACTTTGCGACCTTTTGCCACATTTCAGGCTTCAAACATAAAGATATAAAACTGTATTTTTTTGTGAAGTATCAACAACAAGTGGGACACAATCATGAAGTGGAACGATATTTATTGGATATTTCAAACTTTTTTAACAAATCAAAAACTGAAAAATTGGGCGTGCAAAATTATTCAGCCCCCTTAAGTTAATACTTTGTAGAGCCACCTTTTGCTGCGATAACAGCTGTAAGTCGCTTGGGGTATGTCTCTATCAGTTTTTCACATCGAGAGACTGAATTTTTTTCCCATTCCTCCTTGCAAAACAGCTCGAGCTCAGTGAGGTTGGATGGAGAGCATTTGTGAACAGCAGTTTTCAGTTCTTTCCACAGATTCTCGATTGGATTGAGGTCTGGACTTTGACTTGGCCATTCTAACACCTGGATATGTTTATTTTTGAACCATTCCATTGTAAATTTTGCTTTATGTTTTGGATCATTGTCTTGTTGGAAGACAAATCTCCGTCCCAGTCTCAGGTCTTTTGCAGACTCCATCAGGTTTTCTTCCAGAATGGTCCTGTATTTGGCTCCATCCATCTTCCCATCAATTTTAACCATCTTCCCTGTCCCTGCTGAAGAAAAGCAGGCCCAAACCATGATGCTGCCACCACCATGTTTGACAGTGGGGATGGTGTGTTCAGCTGTGTTGCTTTTACGCCAAACATAACGTTTTGCATTGTTGCCAAAAAAGTTCAATTTTGGTTTCATCTGACCAGAGCACCTTCTTCCACATGTTTGGTGTGTCTCCCAGGTGGCTTGTGGCAAACTTTAAACGACACTTTTTATGGATATCTTTAAGAAATGGCTTTCTTCTTGCCACTCTTCCATAAAGGCCAGATTTGTGCAATATACGACTGATTGTTGTCCTATGGACATAGTCTCCCACCTCAGCTGTAGATCTCTGCAGTTCATCCAGAGTGATCATGGGCCTCTTGGCTGCATCTCTGATCAGTCTTCTCCTTGTATGAGCTGAAAGTTTAGAGGGACGGCCAGGTCTTGGTAGATTTGCAGTGGTCTGATACTCCTTCCATTTCAATATTATCGCTTGCACAGTGCTCCTTGGGATGTTTAAAGCTTGGGAAATCTTTTTCTATCCAAATCCGGCTTTAAACTTCTTCACAACAGTATCTCGGACCTGCCTGGTGTGTTCCTTGTTCTTCATGATGCTCTCTGCGCTTTTAACGGACCTCTGAGACTATCACAGTGCAGGTGCATTTATACGGAGACTTGATTACACACAGGTGGATTGTATTTATCCTCATTAGTCATTTAGGTCAACATTGGATCATTCAGAGATCCTCACTGAACTTCTGGAGAGAGTTTGCTGCACTAAAAGTAAAGGGGCTGAATAATTTTGCACGCCCAATTTTTCAGTTTTTGATTTGTTAAAAAAGTTTGAAATATCCAATAAATGTCGTTCCACTTCATGATTGTGTCCCACTTGTTGTTGATTCTTCACAAAAAAATACAGTTTTATATCTTTATGTTTGAAGCCTGAAATGTGGCAAAAGATCGCAAAGTTCAAGGGGGCCGAATACTTTTGCAAGGCACTGTATACCCTGGCCTGCTGTATACCTACCTGTAAAGTTCCTCTACAAGTCTTAGCCTAGTTTAAAAAGTTAACTCCGCCTAGTACTCCCTAACATGGCATTGCTTTTGTTTCCTCCTAGACTGAGACTCTGGTGTTGAGGGCAGAGAGGCGAGCCCTGTGTGACTGCATGCCCACTAATACCTTGCGCTGAGTGGAGTAGTGATGTGCCCCCCCTATGGCAACCAACCCCACACCCACAATGGCCGGACACTTACTTTTACCCACTACAAACAACGCCTGGACTAGACAGTTGTCTCTCTGAGCTTCCTTCTATGGAATATTGTACCATTTAGTTTGCTAATTTGTACAACAGACACTTTATTTTCTTTGCTAACATATCACTATTGATATTGCAGTGGTTTAATTATTTAAAGATAAGATTTCATTTTATGAGTTTAGATAAGCCAGTCATGCGTTACTATGGCATGTAGGGCAAAGCCAACAACAGTTAGCCTATTGTCCCAGAACTCATGTCCATGTCTTATGTGAGGGTTTGTCTTATCTGAGGGATTTTGTGAAATAAAATACGATTTACACTTTACACATTTAAGTTAAAGGGAAAAAACACTTTCAATTTGGATGTCACCTATTAGTTGTGCTATAGCGTAGTAGATCTGTAAATAGGTTCAATGGACAGACACCTTTTATTAAATGTGTGCCAATATGATCAGGATAATTAACACATACATAGATGCACGCGAAGCAGCAGCATTATATTCAAAATAGTTGTTAATTCATAATAACATGCATAACATAACAAGTGTCTTGGAAAGTTATTTTTTATTGGCATGGCAACACCAGGCCTTTAGAATAAGTGTACTTTTTAGGTGTATGTGGTACCATGCATGTTTATAGGGTGTAGGCCTACACTCATCTCAACCAGTTGTTTATGGCAATCAGTTGTCTGAGGCACTTCATCATTTTGTTATATTCATCATATCTTTTGTCTTTATTCTGTCTATCTGAACTGTATGAAGATAAAAGTGTTGGATGATGAAGTGGTCAGGAGAATATAGACAAACAAACGCATATTTACCACTAAGACATAGGGACTGTAGAATATTGACAATGTATTGCTAAAATGGTAACTACAGAGGAGTATTATTACTGATAATAATGCTTTGTGTTTGTGTTGTTGCTTTCTTTGTTTCAAAATGTCAATAAGCTGCTTTTAGTAAAGTCTTGTATGTTTTATTTGGTATTAAAGTCATAACTTTCGTCACTGTATGTATGCCTTTCTGATATCTTTTTAGTGGTTGTGGAAATAACTGAAGGCCAATCCCAAATGAACCCTAAGCCCTACACCCTATGCACTTGAAGAGATCTGAGAGGATTTGATTGGTATAAGTAATATGATCAAACTTCCACCACAAGGGCATAGGGCATTGTGCTTAAGGATCGATTTGGGACTGTGCCTCAGTTCCCAGTGATACATTACAGGCTCCGTATTTCAGTGTCTGGCAAGCAACCCCAGGAGCAAGAGAACATTTGTTAATCAAGGTGTGTGTGTGTAATGTATAGTTTTGCTTCTTATAGATACTGCACAGGGCTATCCATCAGCGCTATCCATCAGCGCTATCCACGCTATCCATCAGCGCTATCCATCAGCGCTATCCACGCTATCCATCAGCGCTATCCACGCTATCCATCAGCGCTAGTGGCCGAGGCACATTGATTATGTCTGCGTCTCAAATGGCACCCTATTCCTTATGTACACTCTTAGCACCCTTTTTTCTATCTAGAACCTAAAATGGTTCTTTGGCTGTCTCCCTTTCCACAGAGGGTTCTACATGGAACCCAAAAGGGTTCTTCAAAGGGTTCTTCTATGGGGACAGCCGAATAACCCTTTTTTCTAAGAGTGTAGTGCTGTGCACTACTTTTGACCATAGGCTCAAGTCAAAAGTAGTGCATTATATAGGGAATAGCGTCCCATGTGGGAGGTATCCAATGTGTAAAACTATAGGGCCACTTCTCCCCTGCAGGGAATAGGTGCTGTTCGCTCAGGAAACAGTTTTTATGTGTTTAGTCACACTATCAACTACTGTGTGTGTGCCTGTGCCTATCTTGCTATAAACCAGTGACTGAGATGATTTTCTCTGAATACATCAGTGGACACAGTCTTATGTTATGTGCTTGATTTTGTGATATTTTTGTACATACAGTTGAAGTCGGAAGTTTACATACACCTTAGCCAAATACATTTAAACTCAGTTTTTCACAATTCCTGACATTTAATCCAATTAAAAATTCCCTGTTTTAGGTCAGTTAGGATCACCACTTTATTTTAAGAATGTGAAATTGGCCCATTCCTCCTGACAGAGCTGGTGTAACTGAGTCAGGTTTGTAGGCCTCCTTTCTCACGCACACTTTTTCAGTTCTGCCCACAAATTTTCTATAGGATTGAGGTCAGGACCTTGTGATGGCCACTCCAATACCTTGACTTTGTTGTCCTTAAGCCATTTTGACACAACTTTGGATGTATGCTTGGGGTCATTGTCCATTTGGAAGACCCATTTGCGACCAAGCTTTAACTGATGTCTTGAGATGTTGCTTCAACATATCCACATAATTTTCCTACCTCATGGTGCCATCTATTTTGTGAAGTGCACCAGTCCCTCCTGCATCAAAGCACCCCCACAACATGATGCTGCCACCCCCGTGCTTCACAGTTGGGATGGTGTTCTTTGGCTTGCAAGGCTCCCCCTTTTTCCTCCAAACTTAACGATGGTCATTATGGCCAAACAGTTCTATTTTTGTTTCATCAGACCAGAGGACATTTCTCCAAAAAGTATGATCTTTGTCCCAATGTGCAGTTGCAAACCGTAGTCTGGCCTTTTTATGGCGGTTTTGGAGCAGTGGCTTCTTCCTTGTTGAGCGGCCTTTCAAGTTATGTCAATATAGGACTTGTTTTACTGTGGATATAGATACTTTTGTACCTGTTTCCTCCAGCATCTTGACAAGATCCTTTGCTGTTGTTCTGGGGTTGATTTGCGCTTTTCACACCAAAGTACGTTTATCTCTAGGAAACAGAACGCGCATACTTCCTGAGCGGTATGACGGCTGTGTGGTCCCATGGTGTTTATACTTGCGTACTATTGTTTGTACAGATGAACGCGGTACCTTTGGGCATATGGAAATTGCTCCCAAGGATGAACCAGACTTGTGGAGGTCTACAATTTTTTTTCTGAGGTCTTGGCTGATTTATTTTGATTTTCCCATGATGTCAAGCAAAGAGGCACTGCGTTTGAAGGTAGGCCTTGAAATACATCCACAGATGCACCTCCAATGGACTCAAATTATGTCAATTAGCCTATCAGAATCTTCTAAAGCCATGACATAATTTATCTGGAATTTTCCAAGCTGTTTAAAGGCACAGTTAACTTAGTGTATGTAAACATCTGACCCACTGGAATTGTGATACAGTGAATTCTAAGTGAAATAATCTGTCTGTAAACAATTGTTGTAAAAAATGACTTGTGTCATGCACAAACTAGATGTCCTAACCCACTTGCCAAAACTATAGTTTGTTAATGTAACTTCTTATGGCTGCAGGGGCAGTATTGAGTAGCTTGGATGAAAGGTGTCCAGAGTAAATTGCTAATATATGCACATTATTATTAGTATTGGATAGAAATCACTCTGAAGTTTCTAAACCTGTTTGAATGATGTCTGTGAGTATAACATAACTCATATAGCAGGCAAAAACCTGAGAAGAAATCCAAACAGGAAGTGGGAAATCTGAGGTTGGTCGATTTTCAACCCAGCCTCTATTGAATACACAGTGGGATATTGGTTATGTTGCACTTCCTAAGGCTTCCACTAGATGTCAACCATCTTTAGAAACTTGTTTGAGGATTCTGCTGTGAAGTGGAGGCTCATAAGAGCTGTTTGAGCCAGGTGTCTGGCAGATTGCCACAGGCTCTGAGGCGCGGTCACGAGAGAGTTAGCTCTCGTTCCATTGCTTTTCTACAGACATAGGAATTCTCCGGTTGGAACATTATTGACGTTTTATGTTAAAAACATCCTAAAGATTGATTCTATACTTAGTTTGACAAGTTTCTACGGACAGTAACGGAACTAGGAAACGCGCATCATGACTTTGGGTTTGTTTACCAAACGTGCTCACAAAAGTAGCTCTTTGGACATAAATGATGGACATTATCGAACTACATCAAACATTTAATGTGGAACTGGGATTCCTGGGAGTCCATTCCGATGAAGATCATCAAAGGTAAGTGAATATTTATAATGCTATTTCTGACTTCTGTTGACTACCCAATATGGCGGATATCTTTTTGGCTGCTTTGTTGTCTGAAAGCTCAGACTCAGATTATTGCATGGTTTGCTTTTACCGTAAAGTTTTTTTTGAAATCTGACACAGTAGTTGTCTATGTCTAACAATTGTATTTTCAACATTTATAATGAGTATTTCTGTAAAATGATGTGGCTCTCTGCAATATCACGGGATGTTTTTCGAACTAGTGAACGTAACGCGCCAATGTATACTGAGATTTTTTAAATATAAATATGCACTTTCTTGAACAAAACATATATGTATTGTGTAACATGAAGTCCTATGAGTGTCATCTGATGAAGATCATCAAAGGTTAGTGATTCATTTTATCTCTATTTGTGCTTTTTGTGACTCCTCTCTTTGGCTGGAAAAATTGCAGAATTTTTCTGTGACTTGGCGGTGACATAACATAATCGTTTGTGGTGCTTTTGCTGTAAAGCCTATTTGAAATCGGACACTTTGGTGGGATTAACAACAAGATTACCTTTAAAAAAAAATGTATTATGAGATTTCTGTTGTTTGAATTTGGCGCTCTGCACTTTCACTGGCTGTTGTCATATCAATCCCGTTAATGGGATTGCAGCCCTAAGAAGTTTTAGCAAGACATTTGTGGAGTGGTTGAAAAACGAGTTTTAATGACTCCAACCTAAGTGTATGTAAACTTCCGACTTCAACTGTACATCATTTTATTCTACAAATTGTGGTTATTAAGTGATCATGATTAACGTTATTATTGCATAGACTAAAACATTTAAAAAGCATTTTCTTCAAAACTCTGTAGCAATGCCTTTCCTCGTATAGGGTCTGAACTGACTGCTCAGCTTGGAATGAGACCACAGGCATTATCTATCAAACAATGATCAAAAGAAATGGCTGTCTGATATCACACAGCAACAGTTCTCTCCCTCTGTAGACATATTGTTCTGTTCTGGAGCTGTTTTATTTCCAGAATGCAGCAATAGCAAGCCTGGACCAAGATATGTTTGTGCTGTCTTGCCAACACAGCAAGATTTGGCAAAACTGCACAAAGAGATCGGGGACCAGGATAGAAGAGTCTCACCCCAATTAGAGAGAAGTGCTGTAGTCAGTACTTGGCTGTTTGCGGAGCCTTCATACTCTCACACCCTTTCATTTATTTACAGTGCATTCGGAAAGTATTAAGACCCCTTGACTTTTTCCACATTTTGTTACGTTACAGCCTTATTCTAAAATTGATCAAATAAATGTTTTCCCTTATCAATCTACACACAATATCCCATAATGACAAAGTGAAAACAGGTTTTTAGAAATTTTAGCAAATTTATTAAAAATGGATTACATAAGTATTCAGACACTTTGCTATGAGACACGAAATTGAGCTCAGGTGTATCCTGTTTGCATTGATCATCCTTGAGATGTTTCTACAACTTGATTGGAGTCCACCTGTTGTAAATTCGATTCATTGGACATGATTTGGAAAGACACACACCTGTCTATATAAGGTCCCAAAGTTGACAGTGCATGTCAGAGCAAAAAACAAGCCAAGAGGTTGAAGGAATTACCCATACAGGATTGTATTGAGGCACAGCCTTTATGGTAGAGTGACCAGACGGAAACCACTCCTCAGTAAAAGGCACATGACAGCCCGCTTGGAGTTTGCCAAAAGGTGCTTAAAGAACTCAGACTATGAGAAACAAGATTCTCTGGTCTGATGAAACCAAGATTGAACTCTTTGGCCTGAATGGTAAAACTTAATGTCTGGAGGAAACCTGGCACCATCCCTACGTTGAAGCATGGTGGTGGCAGCATCATGCTGTGGGATGTTTTTCAGCAGCAGGGAAGGGGAGACTAGTCAGGATCGAGGGAAAGATGAACGGAGCAAAGTACAGAGATATCCTTGATGAAAACATGCTCTATAGGATATCATTCCAACATGACAACGATCCTAAACACACAACCAAGACAATGCAGGAGTGGCTTCAGGACAAGTCTCTGAATGTCCTTGAGTGGCCCAGCCAGAGCCCAGACTTGAACCCGATCAAACATCTTTGGAGAGACGTGAAAGTAGCTGTGCAGCAACGCTCCCCATCCAACCTGACAGAGCTTGAGAGGATCTGCAGAGAAGAATGGGAGAAATTCCCCAAATACAGGTTTGCCAAGCTTGTAGCGTCATACCCAAGAAGACTCGAGGCTTTAATTGTTGCCAAAGGTGCATCAGGAAAGTACTGAGTAAATTATCTGAATACTTATGTAAATGTAATATTTCAGTTCTTTATTTTATATACATTTGCAAAAAAAAAAAAAAACTGTTTTTGCTTTGTCATTATGGGGTATTTTGTGTAGATAGATTGATGAGTGAAAAAAACCCGATTTAATCAATTTTAGAATAAGGCTGTAACAAAATGTGGAAAAAGTCAGGGGGTCCGAATACTTTCCGAATGCACTGTTTAACGTGGATAACAGCATGTAGACAGAGACTGCCTGCAATACCCCCTCAATCCACATGGAGGAGCCCTAACTCAGTGCAGTGTTGGGCACTTGCTACTGCTATGTCGCATTGATGCAGCATCTTTCCTATAGGCTTAAAAACAGGGCTACTCTGCAGAGCAAGCAGGTTAGGGAAATAAATAGATCTAGCAACAGTTTGCACAAAATCAGGGATCTAGTGTGCACTACTGCATCCATACGTCCCCTCCTCTTTTACATACTCACCTGCAGTAGCCTGGCATTGCAACCCTGGCTTGGGTCCCAAATGGCACCCTATCAAAAGTAGTGAACTATGTAGGGAATAGGGTTCCCTGCATACGCAACCCTGGTTGAACCATCATTCACCATCCAGCCAGGCTAAAGAAGCTATCCTCATGTCACAACTCTGACAGAACTGAACACACCCAGTCCGGACTCATTCCCCCCTCTGTTCTCTCTCTCTCTCGCTCTCCGTCTCTTCTCTCTCTCTCTCTCTCTCTCTCTCTCTCTCTCTCTCTCTCTCCAAGCACTTTGAACTCTTTCTTCACCTTAATAAGTGTTTGGTTTCTTGAACAAGTTTTATAAATGGGAATAGGGGATTTTAATAGGTCTTAGGGAATGACAAACTGACACATTGGACTGGCATGGAGTGCTGTAGAGAGGTATTACTGGCTTGCGGTGCACATGGTGCAGTAATAGGAGACTCAATACTTTTTAGTAGGTCTTAGGAAATCTCTAGAGAGCCATAGACTAGAGGTTGCCAATCATTGGTTTTACAGGCCCGGTGCATGGCTTGTTTGTGTCAGAGAAGATGAAAAAAGCAGACAATCAGGAACCTTATGATGAGTAAATGGGGGAATCTGCGATTGGTACATTCATTATTATTTATTATTTTTTGCAAAACCCTGGCAGGGTGGCCCTTTCTTATCGCTTGAACTGCAGATTTCCCCTTTAATGGGGGAATCACATCCTCACAGATGCACTGCCTGAGAATCAGGCAGATTTTCTGCTGAATCACTCAAATGGATCTTGGCAGTGGAGCAGAGCAGCCTCCTCTTGTCTCTGAGGGTGCATCCCAAATGGCACCCTATTCCCTTTAACGTGCACTACTTTTGACCAAGGATGTACCCTGAAGATGCTCTTTCATCAACAGCCCCCTTTCATCTGTTCCTGTGAACCCCCACTAAATCGTTATTACCGTTCTAAGTGTTCCCTGCATACAGTTCGGTAAGAGCTCTCTCTCTCACGCACGCACGCACACACACACATATGCATAGACACACACACTAAGTGTTTAACCTCGCAGAGGTTTTCCAACCTTATTTGACCCCCCAGTACAAATTTAGCACCACCACCACCCACAGCCCATGGATGAGCATTATGCAAACCAAAACCAGGACATGGTAACTAAGCAAATACATATTTGCTGCGGATGGTGATTTGTTTCCTTGTGGGAACAGGGCAGAGCAGAGGTCACATGAAGTGACTCTTCTTCCCTGTATCTCTGCCAGAAGGCTTATGTCATCAGTAACGCGGATGCCACAGGAAACAATCTGGACGCAATTCCTGTTGCTTACAACAAAGTGGCATCTGGGCTGCTCTGTGTGGTATGTCACCCCCCCCCCCCCCCCCCCCCCCGAAAAAAATGACATGCATCTCAGTTGCATCACATAAACTATAAATCACTCCTACTTCACGCAACTGACCGTATGCAATTAGTGAGCAGAAAAAAAGTTGACATGACTCGTTTCATTAGTGTAGTAGCAGTATGTGATTGCATTATGGACCTCTCTCTGCCAAGAGGTCCAGGCTTTTATGGCACTCCTGTTCCCCTTCAATGGCTACAATGTTAGCAAACAATCGAGTAAAACAGGCTTATATTTTGGTTTATAATGGGGTAGTCTACCGCACGACAGTCGAAGTTAGGCTACCTCAGAGGCTTTTAGAAATGATATTCTTCAAGAATCAATGGTTATATATTAGGATGGAAAAACTGGATACCGAGATTTCTCGATCAAGCTCCTGCCCATTCCCCGATAAAAATAATGAGTGGAATCTGGACCAATAATATAGGCTTACAATTTATATGGCGCACTAATGCAAAAATACAAAATATGTGCTAATAGCTTCAGGAAATGGACATATCAACTATCTGGCTTCATTCATACATTAGACCCGTCATCACAACAGCCTACCAAATTTATGCTAGGCCTACTCAACATGAAGTCTCCAATAGAAAACAGAAAACACTGCTGACTTGCATGACTTCTATAAAATGCATTGACGACTATCATGTGTAGGCTACACGCGACCTCTCGACGCAGTTAGGCAATCTCCAACTCACATTCACAAATACCCTAACTTTAGCTGTGTGGCTCTGGCTGTCCGAAATATGAACTGCGGCCCAAACGCTGCACCGCGGCGCTATCCATGGTGCTGAATCTAACGCAGCGTCGGATATGCCACAAAAAAACGGGTTATCATAAAGTAAAAACAGCCACAACCTTCCCTAATTCCCCTGATAGCCAGGTGAAACATGGGAGAGAAAACCGTCAAAGGTAGGCTAAAACGATTGTAATTTTCACTAGGCTGTAATAATTCATATTTTAACAGTCGGCCAACAGTAATTCATAGGCCATTAAAACTAGGCTACACCAACGAAACAGTGTGGTGACTTTGAGAGAACTTTTAGTTGATTAAATTGCAGCAAATTCAACAAGAAACCGTTCGATTCCTTCGATGCCTATATTAATCCATTTACAGTGGTACATTTTTTTCTCTGGTAGACCTACATGCTTTTAAATATGCCTACCATTTCCGGTTTGAACGGGAATACCCGGGATAACCGGGAGGGGCTTGCAATTTGGTAGATTCAACCCTTGTATATATAATTAATTTAACAGTAAAAAAAAATGTATGGACTAATTGCTGATTGACGCTTTAATCGCTACATTACCACCCCACTACATGCTCTCCACTCTCCAACTTTGGAATGCACCATTTTATCAGGAGGATACCCCTCCCCACTATTCTCCTCTGGAGTGGAAACCCCCCAGTGTGTGTAAACTCTTCATGATGTGTCATTGCTCCCAACAATACATCAAAGTTTTACTATCCAAAAATGGATTCCCCTTCAAAATCCATTTTTTCCTAAAACGAACCCTTAACCTAACCCTAACCTTTAACCCAAAACGCAGAAACTAAACCGAACCCAAATTGTAACCCTAAACCTAAAATAGCCTTTTTCCTTGTGTGAAAAAAAAAGAAGCCCCCACTTCTCTGAATGATCCATGTTTTACTATCCTTGTGATGGACTTCTGGTAAAAAACAAACCACACACACACACATTCTATGTCAGCAACGAGTGACTTAGTTAGTGGTGACAATGACAATCTCTGCCGCTGTACTGTTTCTGTAACAGATCTTCCAAGGCTGAATATTCCTGAAAATGCCAGTCTGCCATTCGGATACTTTAGACCAACAGAGATGCTACTGGCATGGGTGGCCGGCTGCAGTGCTGCCACCATGAATAAATTATATTTTTACATTTTAGTCATTGGGCAGACATTATTATCCAGAGCAACTTACAGTAGTGAGTGCATACATTTTCTGACTTTTTCGTACTGGTCCCCCTGCAGGGGGAGTGCCATGCTCTACCAACTGAGTCGCATAGGACCACACGGGATATGCATCATAATGCATTAAATATGCATATATATACATTTTTTATATTTATGAATAACTCATTAGAGGCCGATCTATGAATAAAGCCCTGACCAACCACAATTAAATATTCACTGGATGAAGATACACAAGGGTGAAGGAAGAGAGAGATGGATGGAGAGAGAGGGGGGTGGTGGAGAGAGAGAGAGAGAGAGGGGAGGAGAGAGAGGGCGAGAGGGACGAATAGAGAGAGAGGGAAGGCAAAGGGGTTGTGGAGAGAAAATCAGCAGGGAGGGTCCCACTTAAATGTACAATCTGCAATATTTACCGCTGAATATTTACCGCCCATCCCTCAGCATTATAGTGAAACAAGTGGTGGGCGGAGCTGCCGTTTGGCTGGAAGTAAGGATTAATGATTGTGGCTTTAAAGACTGCTTCAGAGGTGTGAGGAGAGCAGCAGAAGAACACTGCTCAAACATTTATAAGCTCTCTCTTTCCCTCCCTCTCTCTATATATCTCTCTCCCGCCCGCCCTCCCTATCTCTATACATCTCTCTCCCGCCCGCCCTCCCTATCTCTATACATCTCTCTCCCGCCCGCCCTCCCTATCTCTATACATCTCTCTCCCGCCCGCCCTCCCTATCTCTATACATCTCTCTCCCGCCCGCCCTCCCTATCTCTATATATCTCTCTCCTGCCCTCCCTCCCTATATATCACACCCTACAGTGCACTTGGAAAGTATTCAGACCCTTTGACTTTTTCCACATTTTGTTAGCCTTTAAATCAAATTTTTCCTCATCAATCTACACATTGTGGAGTGGCGCGGTGGTCTAAGGCATCACTACGGATCCGGGTTCGAACCCGGGCTGTGTCGCAGCTGGCTGCGACCGGGAGACCCATGAGGCGGTGCACAATTGGCCCAACATCGTCCGGGTTAGGGGAGGGTTTGGCTGGCTGGGATGTCCATGTCCCATCGCACTCTAGCGATTTCTTGTGGCAGGCCAGGCGCATGCATGCTGACTTCGGTTGCCAGCTGTACGGTGTTTCCTCTGACACATTGGTGCGGCTGGCTTCCGGGTTAAGCGAGCAGTGTGTCAAGAAGCAGTGCGGCTTGGCGGCGTCGTGTTTCGGAGGACACATGGCTCTTGACCTTGGCCTCTCCCGAGTCTGTACGGGAATTGCAGCGATGGGACAAGACTGTAACTACCAATTAGATATCATGAAAAAGGGGTAAAAAGTACCACAAATTAAGAGTCTTCCCAGAGCTGGCCGCCCGGCCAAATTGAGCAATCGGGGGAGAAAGTCCTTGGTCAGGGAGGTGACCAAGAACCCGATGGTCACTCTGATAGAGCTCCAGAGTTCCTCTGTGGAGATGGGAGAACCTTCAAGAAGGAAAACCATCTCTGCAGCACTCCACCAATCAGGCCTTAATGGTAGAGTGGCCAGACGGAAGCCACTCCTTAGTAAAAGGCACATGACAGCCCGCTTGGAGATTGCCAAAAGGCACCTAAAGACTCTCAGACCATGAGAAAACTAAATTGAACTCTTTGGCCTGAATGCCAAGGGTCATGTCTGGAGGCAGCAACCATGCTGTGGGGATGTTTTTCAGTGGCAGCGACTGGGAGACTGGTCAGGGTTCGATGGAAAGATGAACGGAGCAAAGGACAGAGAGATCCTTGATGAAAATCTGCTCAAGAGCGCTCAGCTCCTCAGACTGGGGGCGAAGGTTCACCTTCCAACAGGACAGCGACCCTAAGAACAAAGCCAAGACAACGCAGGAGTGGCTTTGGGACAAGTCTCTGAATGTCCTTGAGTGGCCAGAGCCCAGACTTTGACCCGATCGAACATCTCTGGAGAGACCTGAAAATAGCTGTGCAGCGACACTCCCCATCCAATCTGACAGAGCATCAGAGGATCTGCAGAGAAGAATGGGAGAAACCCCCCAAATACAGATGTGCAAAGCTTGTAGCGTCATACCCAAGAAGTCTCGAGGCTGTAATTGCTGCCAAAGGTGCTTCAACAAAGTATTGAGTAAAGGGTCTGAATATTTATGTACATTTATTTATAATTTTTTTTGAAAAAAAAAGTTTTTGCTTTGTCATCATGGGGTATTAATAGTATGTAGATTGATGAGGGGGAAAAAACAATTTAATAAATTTTAGTATAAGGCTGTTACGTAACTACATGTGGAATAAATCAAGGGGTCTGAATAATATCTGAATACACTGCTTATCTTGATCTCTCTCCCTCGCTCTCTCTTCACTGGGTTCTGGGTGTTTGCATGCAGCCGGTAGAGCTTGTGGCATGTTCCCTTATGTATCTGCTGACACCTGGTATACACAGGATGTGTCCCAAATAGCACGCTTTTCCCAATATAGTGCACCACTTTTAACCAGGGCCCATAGAACTTTGGTGAAAAGTAGCCCACTGTGTAGTGAATAGGATGCCATTTGGGACACAGAACCAGCCAGTCAAGACAACCCTGTATCTCATTTTTAAAGAGCTGGGTCTTCGCTTTCAAGGATACCGCCGCCCTCTCTCTCCCTTCCACCATCTCTGTGTCTCTCTTTCATTCTGTTAGTTTAATCTTTACCTCACCTTTCCCCTAACTAGCTCTGTCCCTATCTCTCCCTTTCACCTTCTATCACCCCCCGTTCAGTCCCAGTCTCCCCTTTTCTCTATCAATCTATATCTCTCGCTCCCTCTCATCCTGGTCAGAGCCTGTAGCATGCATGCACACACACACGCACGGAAACACACACACACACACACACACACACACACTCTGCCCTCAGAGTAGTGGGTGTCTCCGGCAGACAGGCTGGGGCATGGTGCCCAGGGGGACAGGGGAAGTGGGCACTAATGGCTGGCAGAGAGGATGAGGACTCTGTGTGGTAACAGTGTGTGTATTTGTGTGTGTGTGTGTGTGGGGGGGGGGGGGGGGGGGTAATGTGGTAACAGAACAGTGGAAACCCTGGGACAAGGACTAGAACTATCCTGCAGCCAGACAGGTTATAAATAGACAGTGTTAGACAGTGTTTTAGGAAACATTGGCACCGCACATGCACGTACATAGACACACATGCACGTGTACAGGCGCATGCACACACACAAACAAACAAACATAGATCACAGAAAAAGAAAGACGTCAAAGGTCAGGTTGAAGATAATCAGAACTATATGTGGGCAGGGCTATAGCCAGTTGTTCTATGTCCCAATAAAGAGTGGACTTACACACCAGTCTCTTTTACAAGTTCTTTGGGAGTGATGGGTTGACTCCCAAATGGCATCATATTCCCTATTTCGGGCCCATAGTGCTCTGGTCAAAAGTAGTGCACTATGAATAGGGTGCCATTTGCGACGCAGAAACAGTGCTCAGGAACAGACCGTCCTAATTCGTTCCCTACCCCTTCCCCGTTGGCTCTAACCCTCTTGGATGTTTGCAGTACAGAACAACAACCCTTCATGTTGTTTCAATGGTTTGCAGACCTGTAGTTGTCTCCACTGCAGCCTCGAGAAAAGCACTGACTGAGCTCCCCTTTATCACTCTGTTATTTGATCTAACCCTGAAATATAACAAAAAGATGTAGCCTATATTTATATGTATAGCACCGGTGCTAGGACACTAGTAGGCCTAAGCAACAGTTGAGGAAAGAATGTAGGCTAAGGCATGTAGTCTAGCCCAGTGCTTAATTTGTACATTTGGAGGTGCTGGACACATGGAACACAAAGTTAGCCAGAGACGGGGTGACCCAGGATGCTCTGAGGTACCAGAAGGCGTGAAAACAAAATCCCCTTTATAATAAAGCATTGCATGCATTATCATGCTTTTGCGTACTGTCATAGATCAGTAAAGCGCTTGCAGAAGTTGTACACATGGGGGAAAGAAATTGTAGCCTTGAATTCGGGAAAATGTGGCCTTTTTGTAAACGGATTTCATGCCATTCTACATACTTTTAGATGACTGGAGACTTTAGAAGAAGAACATAGTTTTAATACCTCACAAATGATCAAAATGACAGGCTATTTTGAAACGAACAAAATAAGAATCTGAGATCAATAAAAACGACCTTGTCTTCAATACATCAATAGCCTAGACCTAGGTGTGTGGAGACAAACATATTGTACAATAGGAGGAGGAAATTATAGTCCTAAAAAAGCTTTCCAGTTTCACTGACTCACTCAATGACGCTCAGCTCAATCACCGACGATGGGCCGATGCGCTCGTGCCAAAAGCTCTCTCTTGTCTTACTTGGTAAAAAAAATGTTTGTTCGTTCAATAACTTGGTAGCCTACAGACAGAATAGTCTTCTCTTGTTAGCAGGATCCATTTGCTTTCCAACCTGTATTTTCGTCGCAATCGTATTTTAAATATTACGAAAGGCCTGTTTTAGCTGCATGACTGACACATTTGCCGCGTGTTCCCGACTGTAGGCATGCTTCTTGATCGGGCTACACACAATCCACAGCTAGGAAATGTTGTTAAATAAACTATTAATCATCAGTGGCTAATTATAGGCTTACTACTTGTGTAATATTCGTAATAATTTCATTTATTTCTTAACAGACAGCAGTAGTTATATAACTGGCAAATGTATTTCAATTTATCATGGGTGTTGCGGCACCTCCAGAACCCTTCGCGCCGCTATGATTCTATAAGGAAATAAATGATGAAGTGCAACGCTGGGGAGATGAAAGTTGCTGGCTCATGTCTATCAGAGTAGTGAGAGAGGGATCATAGAAAGTTAATCTCATTGTAGTTCTGTGCGAGATACTGGCGCGCTTCTCTCTCTCCCCACAGCAATGTCCAAGCGTTGGTCTATAAAGGCTACAAAATTGCGCAAAGCATTAACCCAGGCACATTACGTTTTTTAGGGGCCAGCCAGGAGTATTAGAGGCAACTTGGTCTCATTATAATTTTTTACATTGGAAACAGTGGAAATAATTGTTCATTCCACGAGAGGTACCGGATCCTGGCAAATGGGTTCCGAAACGAAACAGTCCCAAATTGAGAGGTGCCGGATCCTGTCTCAAATTAAGCACTGGTCTAGCCTATTAACGGTGGTGGAATATCCTATGAAGTGGTGTTAGATCAATCCGCACATGCTCAGAACTCCTTTCGTTCCATCTGCAGGTGGAGCTTCCGAGTTGGTGGGAAAAGGACGTTCCAACTCTGACGTCACCCCATTGAAGTTGACATATAGAACGGTTAAGGTTAGGTAACGGTTACGATAAGGTTAGGGTAAGGGTAAGGTATTGATTAAGGCTAGGGTTTAGGGTAGGGATGTCCCAAGAATCCCGGATAGCAGTAACATTCAGTTAGGGTTAGGGTGACAGTATCATGCTGTGTAAAATGGCTGTTCTTGGGCGCGAGAAACCAGCGATATCTAGGCTATTACAACCTAGGCTACCGCAAAGGGATACTCTGCCGCGTGCGTATGTTTTGTGGTTTGCGCTACACGTCGACGACCTGTGTGTATGTGTGTGGGTGGGTGGGGGGGGGGGGGGGATTCTAGTCTAAATCCATCCTATAAAAATGCACTTTCTTCAGCGTTAGGTTCAGTGAAACTTTATCCGTTGTGATAAGCCTATGTATTGCTTACGGGCGCAACATCGCATTCTGATCGATAAATCCAGTGAGGCATTGGCCTATGGCCAGAATTAAATAGAACACTGAATTAATGTTAACAGTGAATTAGGCGATAGCCTATGTGAATGAATGACCTTTTTTTAACAGTGAACGTAGCCTATATTATAACATAGCCTAGGCTGTGACTGTGGCATAGCCTACAAAGTCAGATAATTATGTGAATTAATGAATGATGATACACCAAAACGCTATCGTAAGGAAACTGTCTGGAGAAAGAACGGGTGAGGCGAGAGTATAAAGCCGGGGAGGAATCACTGCAGTGCAGCAGAACTGTCAGTCAAGATACCGGGTATCGAAGGAGGCACACAGCCGGGAGGAGCGAAGCGCCGCGCCATAACCAGACCTTATCATAGGACAGTCAGTTCCCCAACCATTCCCCGTACAAAGTCCAACCATCACCAACTGCCCTTTATATATTTTGACGCATCAAAGCTCATGTGTCCTCATATGAACGTGTCTTATCCGTTCTGTAAAGACGTGTCATTTCAGTCATCCAAGAAGAGGGTTTGGCGCAGCTCCCGCTGCAGGTGCACTGGTGCAGGCCGGGTTGTTTGGGGTGAGCTTCAAAGGGCTCCATTAGCCTACCGGTTCAGAAATACCCTTACGCAAGCCCACCCTCCCCGTCCCACTCAAACACACGTGTAGAATTTCGCCGGAACAATGAGAGGAATGTTGAGGTTTTTAAAAGAATTTGACCGTGTGCTTCTCTTGTCTCTATCCGCCTATCACAATCGAATGGCGTAGCGCCTCAGCCAATGTGCACGCTATGTGGACCACCCCGGCCCCTGAATCTGAATGCATCCACTACGGCCCATTATAAATAGGCTAAATGTTTTCCTGCAACCCTTGGTCATGCAGAAACGCTCAGGGTTGCAGCAGAAACACTCCCCGTCTTTTTTCTTTCCATATTTATAAACGCATCATATCCCATTTATATTATTTCTGAGGTTAAAGTTCTTTGAGGCCAGTTGCATGCATTGTTCGTCTCCAAAAATGGTTTGCGAGACTAAAATTGTTGCGGATGAACACGATGCCATACAAGGGACCAAAAAAGATTCTATTATCGTTTCCTCCTCGCAAATGTGGACTTCTTCCACACCGGCACCGAATCCGATCGAGGAAAATGATGTGAGGAAAGATACGGTTTTTATCCGTGAGTTTGAGCGCACGGACCATGTGGAAGTGCGCCGCATCTTTTACGAGGGGATCATGGAGAGAATCCCCAACACCGCATTCAGAGGCATATTACAGCAAAGTCAAACCCAATTCTTATATGTTCTTCTGACACGTAAGTGACAAGATTTCCCATATGCTTAACGATTTACGGGCCTGAAATTCGTTAAAAGTTGCCATTACCCATTGAAAAACTATTTTCATTTTACCCATGTATTTACAAATGATTCTTGTCAAAGACATTATGAATAACCCATCCATACTAACACATGAAAACCAATTATTGTAAAACAAAATATAGATCTATTTTTTTAAAGTTAGAAGTGAGTTGAAATTAAGTTGAAGGAAAGCCATAATCTGTTGGAGCATCGACATGTCAATTGATAATTCGTTGACCTCCTTTCTTTTTAAAGTGCTTTATTCATTTAATGGCACAAATACATGCTAGGTGAAACTTTCATCAAGAGGAAAATGATTTCACATTATACAAATTCAATAACAACAAATACATTGAATAATTGTCGATTTCTTCTCGAGTTCGTGTGTGGATCTGTGTTGGATCTTCGATACCGGCATGTAGCGTAGCTCATGTGCAGCACCGCATCAAACCGCAACACAAAGGCATGGTTAAAACGCATGGTGCATGTAGCGGGTGGGCCTGTTTGGTGTGCATGTAGGGGGCAATGATGTCAGTTGCCGGTTAGGTTGGATGCATTCATTCATTAATAGAATGTGAGGATTGGCCCACAGTGTGCGCTAGCGTGCACCAATTGCACCCTATCACCAGTTTCCATCATCATAGGCTACACACATATGTTTTACTGTGCCTGCAGGCAGCGCGTTAATGCACCACCACCACTAGCCATGTGTGCATGTTGGCATAGTTTATAATTAATTAGTGGAGATGTTAATTTCCCCATGTATGATATGCATGGGTGTTCTTATGGCACACTTGATCCATATGATCAGACTCATTACACATAGCTTAGTCTATGATGTGAATGAATGGCATTACGCACCAAATTTCGAATAACAATTCACCACAACATGTGTTAGGCTATATATATTCCATAATCATTATTGTCATTTAAATGTACACCATCTAAAACAATCCTTTTTTTTACACCTCATGCCTTTGTCTGTGCCGTGGTAAGTGACCTTAATGACCAACAAAACATCTCACATAAGCCTATTTCACTGTTGACATTTTGTCTGAAAATGTGTGTATAATTGTTTTATTTATTTAACCTTTATTTAAAGTGCTTTAATATGAATATGACGCTATAATTTAGGACCACGTCGCTACAATGTAGCCTAATGTCTATGTTGACAGTAATCACGCCATGTCGTGGTGCAATGGAGTAAAAGATGTTTGCATGGCAGACCAGACGACAACATAATGCTGCTGCACAGCCTGTCTGTGTGGTGGGTTCCACTCTGGCGCTTCCGTGCGGCCAAACCAGAGAAAATAGGCTACTCCAAAAATCAGACTGTAAATGGACCAGAGATGATATTGATAGGCTGTGTAGAATATCTGTTTGCATCCAGTCATATAAATAAATAGACTCAACAAAGGATGTCATGTGATGTTTGCTCGTCGGTTGTCAATCGCTTTCTCTACAGTAAACAAAATGTGTGATATTAGGGACTGATCTTTATTTTTAAGCAACTTATTTTTTGGAGTGTCACTGTTTGGTTATATAATATATATTATGTGTGTGACTTCCGCCAAAATCCAACATTTGATTCTCTTTTCTGACAGGTATCGTTTATTTTTCTTCCTTATCTCCATAGTAATGTGCTTTGTTGTGAGCAAATCCCTCACGCTGACCAGCTGTGCGCCGTTCGTTCTCATGGCCGCGCGCTACTTCTACAGCAGCAAAGTTATCCACAACTATCTGGCCTGCGCGCTCCGAACTGACATGGCGGACATCGAGGAGTATTACATGAAACCCACAGGTAAGAGGGCTAGTGGGAGATTGGACACAAAACAGAAACTATATATAATCTGTGGAAATGTATGATCTGTTGTCTTTGTCAGCATATAAAGTTCATCCACAGACATTAAGCTTTTAGTGAATTATGGGATTTAAAAAAAATGATGGGATACAAAACATAGCTCTATGCAAATATGGAATCACAGACCCTTTGAAAGTATCCAAATGACCCCCCCCCCCCCCACACACACACACACACACACACATGCACACAAACACACACACACACACACAAAGTATAGAGTCTCTCTCAGTGTCATAGGCTCTCCCTGCCTGTATTAAGCACAGCAGGAGTTGGATAGTGACAGCATGGCTGCATTCCAAATGGCACTCCATGCCCGACACAGCACAGTAACTGATCAAAACTAGTGCACTATGTAGGGAATATAGGGTGCCATTTGGGATGTAACCTGTGTGTTCAGAAACAGAGGCAGTCTGCCTGCCTATTAAGTATGCAGGGCGACTCGCTCCGCTCTACTTAGTTACAGAGGGAGCCAGGGCACACCATGCTACTGGGCCTATTGATTCTGAGATGGAAACTGCTGATACACTTTCTGCAGCAGTCTGTCCACTCTGTGTCGGCCAAGCCTCATTGGAGTCATTTCCTCAACTATATTCCCTAACTAGGAAAATCAATCACTCTCTTATGAACTTCTTATCCATTCTGATAAGAGGAATTGAGCTGTGACCACACTTCCTCCTGGTTCCGTTCCAAAACGTTGGGCTATAATCAAATCAAACCTTTTTCTCGCTCTAAAACACACACACACACACACACACACACACACACACACACACACACACACACACACACACACACACACACACACACACACACACACACTTCCATCCACCCTACATTTTGGGGTCAGTCGGACCCTATTTGCGAAGCTACTTAAGGGCAGGTGTTCGTTAAGCCCTTCATTGATTCTTGTCTTTGTCTTTCGCTTTGTGTCCGGCAGCTACAGTTATCCACTGTGTGTGTGTGTGTGTGTGTGTGTGTGTAGGAGTCACACAGGATATTAATGGGATTAACGCTGCAGGTCTTTTTGTGTGTGTTTGTATGTGTGAGCGTGTGGGTCTGTCAGAAGAGACTGTGTGTGTGTGTGTGTGTGTGTGAGAGAGCGAGAGAGAAAGAGAGAGGGAAAGAGCAGGCGTCATATGATAGTAAGAGTGCGATGATTTACAGTGGCCTCCACCCTTTCACGTTCCTGCCATGGGCAGTGTGTGTGTGTGTCAGTAGTCAGTGAGTCATACAGTGCAGGGTGAGAGGGCCAGTCACTGACACGATGAGCAGCAACACGGTTATGTCTACCGGCCTCAACTAGCCAGGAAAAAGATAAATATGGTTATCTCTTCTTCAGTGTGTGTGTGTGTGTACGTTTATTCATCCCACTGTCACTGAAGGCCAGCTGTTACTTCAGTCCTCTGCTCAGCTCATAGGTGTGTGTGTGTGCATAGGACTTACCAGGAACAATAGGGGCATTTGGGGGGGGGGGGTTAACTAGGGATTCTTAACAACAAATGAACCAGGACATTCATTCTACCAGCATGAGTTCTCCCTGAAATCCCTTTGGTACTATCAACCAATCAATACATTCTGTTTCATTAACCAACCAATCAATCCCCTTTACTGAATCATCTGGACTGTACATATACACCACTGTGCTGTTGTCTATACCAAGCATACACAAGTAACAGTAACAAGGCCTTATAGGATGTTATACAAGACATATCGATCGGTGTGAATCAAGGGGCCAGGGTTCCTGTCTGGAAGCACGGTTTCTACCTCTGCGCGTGTGAAGTTGGGTCGTGTAAACAGGCTGCAACCCGGATATAGACGGTCCATGAATCGGCGTATGCGAACTTGAGTACATAATGTTGAAAACAACGGTCGGACATCTTGGATGCAGTCTCCAGTTCTTTTATAGCTTAATGGCTTGAATATGCACAAGGCAAAACCAAGCTCCTTGACCTACTGCACAACAGGACAGTATAAAGCTTGGGTCCAATCCCAAATGTTACCCTATTGCCGTTGGGCTCTGGTCAAAAGTAGTGCACTATGGGGATAAGTAGGTGGGCCAATGTGTCTCCACACTACAGTCACCTGGTTCCATCCTGAGCCCCAGAGCAGTGATAACACTGGCCAGATGGGTTGTTATCAGCATATCTGAGTCTGGCCACGGAGTGTGGGCACGTGTGTGTGTGGTGATAGGGGTTGCCGGGTAGAGTACAGACAAAGGTGAGGTAGTTACACACAGTAGATACACGTTGCACCTATCTTTCCACTCCCTTTCTTCCTCCTGTCCCTGTTGAGAGAGAGAGAGAATTCTTTATTCTCCATTCTCCATCCACTGAATTTATGTTCTATAAATGTCATAGCAAATCTCAGTAAGCGTCTTATTCATTCATAATACAATGACGCAGCCAAACACGTCAATAGCACAGAACCGCTCCTCAAAAAACATATTTTTTTTGTTGTAGCTCTGTTTGCTACAGTCTGAGACTGCTATCGTTGAAGTCGTTTGTGGTGACGAGGGGCGTTGTACCAAACAAAGTCATCAGCGATTGGATCGTCTCTAACCAATCAGCGTATCAAAGCCAATGACACATTTTCAAACTACAGTGTGTTCTGACTCTGGCCCAACCCATCGGTTTGTGGACCAATCAGACGGCCCCGAATGTGTTCGCATTCGGTGAATGGTCAGGGAGGTTCTCAGATCCAGACTCATCGTGGAGAAGAAACTAACGTCCACGGGCGTGGCGTGTACGCGGGCGTGGCGTAGCATTTGGCCGGAGCAAGGAGTCTGTAGCTAGGCAACAATGGACCCACACCAGAAGCAAAATAAGATGTTAACAACATTATCGTTTCTGAACACTATAGTTAGTCACTCCCAGGTGACCAATACAATCTTTAATGGATGTCCAATAATGTGGTCCGATCTTTAATGGATGACCAATAATGTGGTCCGATCTTTATGAATATGCGGGTGAGACTCGCAGACAATAGCACTTCTTCCTCTGCCTTATGCCACATTATCTTCGAGGTTCATAAAAAATGGTTTTGGGTAGAGCTTTAAAGGAAGAGGAGGGTGGGGAAGGGACTTTTTATGATCCCTCCTAGCCTCTGACCCTAGGATTGAGAGGACCTAAATTGGACAAGTGTACACACACACACACACACACACACACACACACACACAGTGATTAGCCCGGGCAGGGTAGCTAAATTAATGGGAAAAGGCCAGTGCTGCAGCCCCTTTAAGTGATTAATGCTCCTACACTGCTCCTCTCAGAGCTAATGGAGCTGTAACGGAGAACGAGTGCAGGCTGGGTGTGTGTGTGTGTGTGTAGTTGGTTGTAACGTACAAGGGGCAGGAAGTATTATGTATGACTGGACACAGGTAGATATGGTGGAGCTTGTTGGTCTTGAGATCTGTGTGTTTGGGCATGTGCTGTGTGTGCCCGTACACCTTCATGTGTGCAAACGTGTGTGTGGATGTGTGTATGTAAGCATGTGTATGTCCCTGGTCTCCTTGTCCGAGTCTCATCTGTCAGGGTGTGGTACAGATGTCAGGCAGATCCATACTCCCAACATGCACTCTGTTCCCAGGGGAGGGAGCATTCCACGTGGGGGGAGGGGTCTGTGACATGGGGAGTGAGGAGGCCACGCACTGCAGATATCACACCTCACACTGCTCTCCCGCACGCACACACACACACACACACACACAGGCACGCTTAACCCTAAAATAGGGATGATCTGTAATGAGCATGAACGCACACACACTTTCAGAGGACACAAGCTGTTAATGAGCTTTTGTTTCATCTTAGACACACGCACAGTCAGGGTGTGCGCCGTCTAGACTCAACGCTTATCAACTGAATTACCCTCATATGTTTCAACGGAAAGGATAGACACTAATCTTGTTAAGCATAATAAAAAGGGAGGGGGTTCATAGTCGTGTCATAACGCCATATTTAACTGTCTCCAACCCAATGCACATGCATGGCAGGTAGCATGTTCTTTTCCTTTAGCAGTTAGAAGAGAAAAGGCCGTCACAATAAATCCTGTGTAAAAAATCTGTACGTTTAGAGCGCGTTAGCTCTCTCTCCTTCCTTACCGCCATGAGATTTTATCTGCATCTTTCAAGTCGACCCATCCCTCCCCCTTTTGGTCGGTGGTAGAGTCCTCTTAGCCTGGTTAAATCCAAGACCCCCCCCCCCCCCCCCCCCCGCGCTCATCTTGGTCTGGCCCGGGTCTATGATAGATCAGCTACCTTGTCTAACCCCCAACCCCTCCCTGTTCCCCCCCCCCCTATCTACCAATAGAGGAGGACTGAAGACAAATGAATGTCCTACATGCTCTATGATTCTGCTCTCTAGTCTAGCTATCTCCTCTCATTCTCGTTCTACATATCTGACTCTTAACCAGCAGATCCCTTCTTCTGATAGCCCCTGCTTCCCAAAGGAGGGGGAGAGGGAGAAGAAGGAAGAGAAGGCTCGCTTCGGAGATTCTCCGACCAACCTTTCTTTCGTCACGGCGTCAGACACAGGACATGAGTGTATGTCACTGTCTCAGGCCCCTCCACACACACACACACACACACACACACACACACACACACACACACACACACACACACACACACACACACACACACACACACACACACACACACACACACACACACACACAGCTAGGGCTGGCGTGCCTGGTTGTCCCGTCCCGTGCTGACTGTTGGCACAGGCCCTGCTCAGACAGATGGTGACGGCTTCAGTTTCAGAGGCGTGGCCGTCCCTTCACCCCCCTCCCCCTACCTTCCCCCTTCCTCTTTGTAGCCCCCCAGAGACAGGGCCTCTGGGTAACTAACTGCACGCCTCACATCATGCTCTCTTCTGAGATAAAGCACTGGAAACTAAAGTCTGATTTTGAATTAGCTATCACATCGTGAGTATAAGGTCAATTATCACCACTCTGTTAGATTTCTGGGGGAAAATTACATGAAACCTACCCTTTAACAAAAATGAAAGACGCTGACACGGTACACCGTACCTTGAGTGAATCTGCCCCTTCCAAAGTGTAGCTATTCCAAAGACACCTCATACATTCTCCTGCGTTGGGACTACAGACAAGGAAGAGTCAACACAAGAAGTCATTGTCTGACCCACTCTGAACCCTGCACACACAATATGACCAAGGTCAAATGGGGAAAATGTCCCGTCCCACCATTCACTCTGCTTGCAGATCTAGCTGCCTGCTACTGCCTCCCCAGCTGTGATGCCCACATGTCATGGAGTGTGTGTCTGGATCAGCAGGCTTGTTACCGCGGCGACCCTGCCGCAGGACATCCGACAGTTGTTTTATTCAATCAAACACTAATCCAATGAATCCCACAGGGCCCTTTAAATCCCTCATAACGTTGGCTTCCAGCACATTCGCATCGTTTCCCCACTCGCCCCATGACGCGATGTGTTTGAGAGAGTGTGCTTGTGTGCCTGGTATGTGCGTGTGTGCGAGTCTCAGATTGTGTGTGTCGGTGACCCTTTGGCAGATGGACACACAGGTTTTACATTCACCAGTCAGTCAGTCAGTCCCAGAAAAGGCAGAATATTCTCTGTGCTGTACTTGACTACAAGGACATGTCACCAATACCGCTGACATTGACAAAATGCTATTTTCAGCAACAGTTTATTGTTGCATCCGTGCAACACATTTTGCCTGCTGAAGGAAAGAGAAAAGGTCAGCAGTTTTCACCTTGTAGTTCTTGGAGGGGTTTGCAAATCCAAAATCAACTCGGGGAGACGGTTTATCAGAATGAGGATATAGTAAGCCGGTCTTCTTTACAACGACTTGTCCAGCGTCCTCCCAACACGGTACTGTACCGACCCCTTTACACTGTAGATACTGTAGCTACGACACACGGACGACAGCGCTGTACTCTCACGTTACAACAGAGGCTGACAGGGAATCTTTGTACTCTCGTCGACGCAACTACTATCTGGCATGCTGACACAGGTATAAACACGGCAGGCACGGACTTAAGAATACGTTACGAAGTTGAGCAGAAAACATTTCAATACTGTATAAAACTGCTTTTACTATGACTGAGACCAGGAGGCTTTTTTCTTCTCCCCCTGGTCAGGTTACATTGTGGACGAACATTTCACTGTTGACGTGTGCGTTTGTGTCCTTCCTTCTCTGTCCTGTGTGCCTGTATTTGTCTGTCTGTCTGTCTCTCCCTGAGGGTCTAATCGCCCTAACGTTGAGGGACAGCTCGGGCCTACGACTGTACTTTTCATTATGAGCATCTCATCTCAGAGCAAATAATGCTATTAAGCAGTTAGCGCCAGCCTCTGTCGGCTTTTAATTTCACTCTGCCTACCTCCCTCATTCTCCAGTTGATTCTCTCTCTCATGCTCTCCATCTCTCTGATACACTTCACTCCAGTCGCCAATGGAAACACCAGCCGCCGCTATGTGACCGGAGTGTTTCGTGTGCAGAATCCCTCCTTCCTTACTTCCTTTTAGTAGATCCATCCAGTTAGTGGGTTTGACAAGGCCATAACTGGCATATCTTACCAACAGGACAGACTCTCTCATACAGCTCTATAATGTGTGTGCCAGCGCCATGCGATATTCCACCTCACTTTCTTGCACCCACATTAGTACTTTTCCTTCCCTTGCCCTGATTCTGCTGACAGGGGCTATTTCGAGGAAAAAGGTCTACCTGCAATATGTGTCTGTTTTTTTTCCCCTCCTAACCTTAGTCTGGAAGTAGCTCTGCGTAGGAGCTATGCTGAATGACTCAAATGTAAATGATACAGTGCTATGTTGTTGTCCAAGCAGCTAGCCTGTCCTTACCACAGGCTTTACGCCGGTCTTACCAACACTCTTAGACAACAAAAAAAGGCCATCTAGAACCTAAAAGGGTTCTTTGGTTGTCGCCATAGGAGAACTCTTTTGGGTTCCGTGTGGAACCCTTTCCACAGAGGGTTCTACATGGAACCTCAAAAGGGTTCTACAAAAGGTTCTCCTACGCGGACAGCCAAGAGTGAATCATCCTCATGTTTGCCATCTTAACTGCATCACATGGTTGTGTTAATTGACAGAAGCCATTGTAAAGCAACCTCTAATTGCTCTGTAATCTGAACTCATTAACACCAGTCCGTAATTGATGAGATATCCCGATACACATGAGCAGTGGTGCCGGGTTAAAGCCACAATCTGCCGTTTCACAAGCCCAGGCTGCCACCTTGTAGGCATATTTCATTCAAATGGCCTTTGAACAGCAGGACATATTGCAGATTGTGGCTTTAATGATTGTTGTACTGGCCATAGTTAGGGGATGGGAGTCCACTCTACATTTGATCCACCCAACCAGAGGCTCTGAGGTCTGTGATGTGTGATGAATGACATGTTAATGTTAGCTGGCCTGCAATGAGGTCCCAGGGTTATGGCAAATAGTGTAGGGGGCTAATGGGGCAGCTCTGCTCACTTCTTATTGCGTTAGTCCTTCACTGAGTCAACCAGTAGTCCAATAAGGACAGCCGTGGTCCGTGGGCAGTCATAGGTCCGGCTGCCACTCCCTTATTGCTTCAGCCCCTTCACATCAGGTCGTTTGGGGTTTAAATGTAAAGTATGTATTCTGTCAGATTTGTGTTGGTGCTGTTGGCAGTGGTATGTGATATGTGTTGTGTTGGTGCTGTTGGCAGTGGTATGTGATATGTGTTGTGTTGGTGCTGTTGGCAGTGGTATGTGGTATGTGTTGTGTTGGTGCTGTTGGCAGTGGTATGTGATATGTGTTGTGTTGGTGCTTTTGGCAGTGGTATGTGATATGTGTTGTGTTGGTATAGTGTGTGTGTCTAACTGGGCTCTCTGGTCCTCCAGGCTCGTGTTTCTGGGTGGCAGTGCTGGAGGGTCAGGTGGTCGGCATCGTGGCGGCGCAGGGCCGGGAGGACGATAACACGGTGGAGCTGCGCCGCATGTCGGTGGACTCGCGCTTCCGCGGCAAGGGCATCGCCAAGGTGCTGGGGCGCCGCGTGCTGGAGTTCGCCGTGCACAACAACTACGCCGCCGTTGTCCTGGGAACCACCGCCGTCAAAATGGCCGCCCACAAGCTGTACGAGTCACTGGGCTTCCGGCGGACGGGCGGGAGCGAGGACTACATGCTGCCTGGCATGAGCGGCTCGCCGCTAGAGAGGCTCTTCTTTCAGATCCGTTACCAGCGTTACCGCCTGCAGCTCCGCGAGGAGTGAGGGGTGAGAGAGGGAGAGAGGGATGGAAAGAGAGAGCAACGACACCTCCTCCTCGAAGCAGAGCCCCTCGCCCGACGAGCCTCGACCAAGTCCCCGATCAATCTTATACTCCTCTGACAACTTTATTTTGTATCAGTTACTTCTTCTTGCTACTTACCACTACTATGTCTATTCATTATTTCTAAGTCATTAACTTATGGGTTTTTGTTTTACATTTTAGATTTAGTGTTTTACCCCCCCCCCCGCCTTTGAGTAAATTATTTTGTTTTGCCTATTTTCCCGTCCTTTCCTGTTGTAAGAAAAAAGAATCCCTAACATATATCACCGTCCCATGCCTATTCAAATGACATCATCAATTGAGTGTTCCCGTTGCTTTTGATAGAAATTTGATTGCAATCAGTTTTTCGATCACCATGACAAAATCACCCCCCCCCCCCTTCCTTCCACCCTCCCTTTACTCATTAACACTAAAATCCCCTCCCACCCCCTTCAGAACACCAATCAGAGGCTTAATCAGGAGGGTGGCGTGTTCCGTAACATTCAGATAGAAATATATCACGTAGAGCAGACATTGTCCTTTGCCATGGAAAACAGGCATTCGTGTCCGCCCTACACATGGCATTTCTATCTGAATAGTTTCTATCTCAAACGCACCCTGTCTCTCGTTAGCCCGCCTAAGCCCTCTCCATTGTCACAACAACGTTTGTGCCCAAAAAGACCTGGACAAAAAGACAAAGTAGGTTGGCATTTCTCCAGCTCAGCCCATATTGAAGCACAGCAAGGGTCATCAAGTGTACTGTACCAGCCCTGTGGAGAGACAGGAGGAACAGGCAGGACGTGTACTGTGGACACACACTGTGGATCCTGCATAGGCAGGAAAACAAACACAAACAGGCTTGCGTCCCAAATGGCACCCTATTCCCTATATATTGCACTACTTTTAACAAAGGCCCATAGGGCTCTAGTCAAAAGTAGTACACGGTGTAAGAAAAAGGGTGTCATTTTAGATGCAGACACAGTGCATTTTCTGTTTCCTAAACCCTCCTGCTTTCTGCTTTCACTATTTCCTCCATCTTTGGTCACGTTCTCTTCCCCTCATTCAACACAGTGTCAGAATGTAATTCTATGATTCCATTCCACCTGCATGGGAACTATGAAGAGGGTCTCTCTGATTGGTTGGGAAGACGAGAGGGTAGTTCAGGTCAGGGGTACGTACCCATGCAGGGTGAATACTGTGTCAATGTTAATCATATTACTAATTTAATCATGGGTTTTTCTAATGAGTAAATGATCTAATCTAATGAAACATTGAGTGTTACTGAGTTTTATGTGTAATTATCAATGGTTTACTAATTGAATCAAGATAAATTTGAACATTTAGAATATGTTTGGTATTTGATTGAGAAATTCGAGATTTTGTTATTATTATTCACAACATTTGATGGAAGCATTGCTACTTTGTAGTATGCACATTTTATGGATACTCCTACATGTACATAGTAACCGCAATCTAGTATATATTTAAACCAGGTAATTGGGGGAAACTACTTGGGTAGACCTAATACATTATTGAAAATATTTGCGGATTTACAGTACATAGCTGGCTTAACAAAATGTATCTAAGCACAAATGTTTCAGTTTGAATTTAGACACAATACTATATCCAATTTACAGGTATATTTATATCCTTCTGTGTATGTATTAATGTGTATACAGTTGGAATACTCTGTACAGTATGTAGCTGACAAACCCAAAAGACGTCCCTCTCCCTCCCCTTCATAAAGATAACCACTCTCTCCATTTCCATCCTCCTATCAGAGACAGAACCAGCAGAGGGAGAGATACAACTTCTATGAGCCCAAGAGTTTGTCATACTTGTACAAAAATCAAGAAATTAAATGTAAAAAAAAAAGATCATAAAAAAAACATAGATTTTTTTAAAAAGTCGACAAAAAGATGTCATGAATTGTGCTGATCCTCCTTGCCTTGACTTCTACTCCCCCTTCTGACCCCCCATTCATAAATCTGACTGCAACCCTGGGCCAGACCCCCCCACCCCTCCCCACTCTTCTACCCACTCCCCACCCCATCTCTGCATGCGCCACAGTCTTGCTGCGCTGCTTTTATTCCCCCCCCCCCAAAAAAAAACTGCCCCTATTGTGATGTCATCAAAGCAGTCTGGCCCCTCCCTGCAACGATGGTGGAGGATGCATAGGTGTGTGTGTTAAGTTTGTGTTTGTGTGTGTTGAGTGTCTGGTTGAGTGCTTGTGTGTTGAGCGTGTATGTGTGTGTTGAGTGTGTATCTGTGTGTGTGTGTGTGTGGTTGTGTGTGGAGGTAGGGTAGATGAAGAGGTGCATTAAACCCACTCACCGCAGCGCAGCACTGCCTTGATGACATCAAGCCTGCCAATTGTAAAATGCAAAAGCAATGCAAGTGTGGCATGCCTCTGTTCCTGGTGTGTGCGTATATACGTACGGTGCCTGCCCTGGAAAAATAATCGGAAAACGACATTTAAAAAAAAAAGAAAGATATTTTTTAGCTGAACATATAAACAAAAATGTGTGTTTCTTTGTCAAGAGAAAAAAACATTTTTTTTTTGCATGAAATGTGTCTTTGAATGAAAATGTCTTAGAGGATACATTGTACCACATGGCAAGCAGTGGAGATAAAATGTTTCATTTTTGTATTAAGTTGATATTATCAATGGACTCTTTTTATCAAGGGAGTGGTGATATCATGCACAGTGAAAAGAATCCTATGGAGTTTGTCCCTGGGTCGTTTTGACAAACGTCAAATAAAGCAGTGAGATCATGTTGACGTATCAGATGTTGGGTCATTCGACTAACTGTCTGCTGTATTATCAGAGGACTTCTCACTGTTCTGACACCCCCCTCTTCCTCATTCAACCATGTGAATTGAGATGTGGAGGGCACAACAAATAAACTAGTTAGCCCAGATTTTTTCTCCTTCTCCAATTTGACCTGGTCAAAAGTAGTGCACTATATAGGGAATAGGGTGCGATTCGGAATAGTATGCAATTTGGGATGTACTAAATTATCTAAATTATGATCAATCCCCCCCATCTGAAAAATTCAGAACAGACCTGGGTATAGTATTTTGGCATGGATCCACCAGAATGTAGGAGGCAGAGGTTAAATGGTGAGGCTATAAGAGCGTATTGTATGCCAGAGGAGGCTGGTGGGAGGAGCTGTAGGAGGACAGGCTCATTGTAATGGCTGGAATGGAATAGATGAAACGGAGTCAAACGTGTGGCTCCCATATGTTTGATACCGTTCCAATAATTCCATACCAGACATTACATTGAGCCCTTCCTCCTTAGCTCCTCCCACCAGCCTCCTCTGGTGTTCACTACAAGTGTACACTACATAGTGATGTAGTAAGTGGACTCATGTCTGTTAAAAGATGAATGTGAAGTCTTATCAAACTGAGCCATGAATGCTGCTGTCGCCATTTCAATAATAATATACCCTCTCGTTAAGCATTGTGGGTGATCTCATCCTAGGCTACTATTTGTGTTCTTGATAAAGGACGTAATATTATACCAAGACTCCGCAAAAGCCTTATGTACTGTAATAATGACATGCTGACATTCAAATATCCCACCAACAATCTATATGGCTTAAGGTAGCGAATGATTCATTTCCTGTTTTAAGTTGTTAGAGAGGAACAGACAAACTACACTGATATGTCACTAGCCTATAATGCATTTTACTGTATTCTGTTTCGCAAAAGGGTCAAGCCTGTGTTTATATGGGGAATGCTATGCTATGCCCTGTTCGGTCTGGTCTTAGTACTTCTTGATTCTGGTAAAGCATACGCAGTATTAGAAAGTAGAAGAAATACTGTATGCAACCACCACCACAACTAGTGTGATTCTGTAACTTAATAATACTATTCCATACCATTCCACTGAACCTCTGCTGATGTACAATCCAAGAGAAAATGTTATTTTTTTTTCTGCTTTTCTTTTGGTTCTGAGAAAATAGGGAAATATTGTTAGTGTTGACTTGGGAACATAGGAGAATGTTCATGTATTGTTATCTGCAAAGGGTTTCAGACATGTGTGCTGCATCAGAACTAAACGCCTCTCTCATTGGAGCGCTCCTTTATCGAGTGCTTTCCAATCCAAAAACGATCATCCGATCACCTAAATTGCGGCGAAGAAACCATGCAGGCTCACAAAATACTCAATTCATACTTTATCGTAGTCCCTCCCACCTGGAAATACAAGTATGAGACAAAAATCCCTCAACGTCTGTCATCCAGATGTCAAGTTGAACACGCACACTATTGTAGAAGTATAGATATCAAAACCGCACAAATAGTATTCCTGTGAGTATAGGTGTTTTGTCCTGGGCGAGTGCAGATTTCAAAGGCCGTGGAGTTAGTTAATAGCAGACATGAATGTATATGGGTGCCGTTACTAAGGGTCTTTGTTGCGAGAAATTGTTAAAACATTATTTTTCTTTTACGAGAGAAAGGATTAAGACAAAAATGACAAAAAGCAGCTAATGGTTCTTCTATTGCTGAGAAAACCACAACATTTGATGTTTAAGAGTGACTGTGTACATAGCTATATCTATTACTGTTGTTTTGATTTACAGTTTATATATATATGCCAATTGTCAACAGAAATTATATATATATATATATATATATATATAATTTCTGTTGATTTCATCAATGCTAAAATAATGGACTTTGGAACTGTCTGTCTGAGAAGATGGCTGTCTTTGGAATGTTCCACCAAACGTGGGGGGGGGGGGGGGACATGCCACTGTGGCAGTTTACCTGGGGGGGACGGGACAAAATGGACTCTCCCTCTCTCTGTACTCCTCTGGTGAACTTATCACTCTGCTGTGGCTAACAGGATGACTAACTCTCCACTGTGGCCACAGGTACCAAGAACGCAGAAGCACTTGTAGCACAATTGTCTTTTTTTTCTTTGAGTATGGATTTTTTCTCTCCTCCTAGCCAATATCTACCCCTCTTGCTCATATACCGTATGTATCATAAGCCTATATACAAGACAACGTTATATAAAGAAATGCATTACTATGACCCGTGGCTATTTGTTGAAGTTTGAAATTTGCCAAAGGTGAAAGTTTTGTTGCATTTTTCTCTCAAACTGCTATGTTGTGTTCAAGAAGTGTCAACAAAATCCCGTATTTATCGGTATCATTTTGGAAACCCTGCTCACGTGCCATCTAATCAAGCAATAAAAACAAACAAACAATGAGATAACGAAATACAATCGTATAAATTATTTTATTAGTGCGAAATGCTGCATTGTTGTTATATCTCATATGCTGGTGACGGAGGGTCGGTCGCCGTGACGTTATCACTGTTGGCATGGCAACACATCACCACTGACGATATGTTGAGGCCTGAATAAGAGGTGTGATTGTATAATGATTATTTTTGTATTTTTCTTTATAAGAGGTTTCAAATGTTTTTTTGTTTTATTTTATTTTTTAAATTTGAAGATTAATTCTACTGGTGTACCACTTGCATTGTTTGTACAGGTGTTATTGGGAGTATTGGGGGGAGAAAAGTCCCTCCCAGCAGAGAGGTGAAAGATGGCAGAGTTTCTGAAAGTGGTCTCTGTTATCTATCAGTCATGAGCTTTATTTATCAGTCTACATCTTGCTTCTGATTCTCTAGTAGTCAGGAGGAGTATCACAGTAACTCAACTACAGCCAGGGGTTTGTCACTACTACTGAAAATACAAATCAATTAGCCCATATCAAAGTTTAAAACGCAAGCTGAAAAAAACCTCAATGAAAATCTTGTGTGATTTCCATGAAAGCGATTCAACGTTTATTTTATTTTATATATACTATCAACAATTTAATAAAGTTGTAAAGTGTATTTTACTGTAAATAGCATCCACGGGGTATTTTTTATGATCATTTTGTAACAGAAATACCTTAATATAACTTTTTTTTTTACAAAATCACACACACTTAAAAAATATATATATATCCAAACCTGAGATTCAATTGTAATGATCTTTTCAACTCCCTCACTAAACTCACCAAGCCAGAGACCGTTGGTTCATTTTCAACTTCTTTCAGAGACCACTGCCATCTTTCCCAGGATCAAGGTTCTGTGTGGTTTAACCTCAGTAGTCAGAGAGAAAAGCCTACTGTTGTCCTGTTCTGATGGAGAGGGAGTGGCCTGTCAGTGGCTGGAGAGCACCCAACACTGTAGCACAGCACTTAGTGGATGTGTCCAAAATTGAACTTTATTCCCTGGCACTACTTTTGACCATGGCTCATAGGGGTACGGTCAAAAGTACTGCACTGAATAGGGTGCCATTTCAGACTCAGCCAGTGTATTAGCTAGCCCTAGGAGTGTGCAGCAGCAACATATTCTCTCCACTTTCAGATCTTGAGCTGTCATGGCTGTCTGTTGCTAGGAAACCAACCCACACAAAGCGCAGCAGGGAAATGATATGCAGCCACACTGAGGGAGTGAGGAGGCAGGCAGGTCAACCAGCCGGGCCGCCCCTGAGGGAGAGGGGGAGGAGTGTGGGAGTGAGTGTGTGGCAAGGCTAAGGCTATGATTAAGAGGGGCGAGGGAACCTTGTATGAGGATGCCTTGGGTGCTTAAAGTAGGCCACTGGGGAAGAAAAATTAGGTAAACAGTGACAGGGAAAAGAGAGGGTTATTACAGAGAAGATGGATCAGGGTGCGATCGCAGACAGTTGAGGGTCTGAGACTGAAGAGCAAATGAGAAGAGGGCTAGGGGAACCCAAGGGAGACGGGTTCAATTGGCTCAAGGCCTTAGCAAGAGGTCAGCCAAGCAGAAAAGAGGTGAAAGGTGGTCACAAGGCAGAGGGATTTGACCGTGGTTAAAACGCGGTTAAGGTACGGCCGGCTCGACCAGACCGCGCCTGACCTTACCTGAATAGAGTGTAGATGCAGTGATGACCTGGTGTACCTTTCTGGGCTCGTATTTACAAAGCATCTCAGAGTAGGAATGCTGATCTAGGATCAGTTGGACCTTTTAGATCACAATGAATACGATTTTATGGACTGGGGAAACCTGATCCTAGATCAGCACTCCTACTTTGAGACGCTTTATGAATACGGACTATTCTTTATGTTCCTCCTTCTGACGTTCCTTTCTTTTGACTGCTGTATTGTTACTACTGATTAACCTTCTTTTTTTTCTTTTTTTTTTGCCGATCAATGGGAACACTGTAAAGCTGTAAAGATAAAGATTTCCTGCATTGTGAAAGAAAAATGGATGTACATATTGTATCAATTAAAACAACAATGCATAAAGCTTTTATATGTTCCTCCGGTCAATTGATTTGAACGTTGATTTAAATGATCATGTAATATCATATCGTTTGTCATATTAAAGAAAGTGGACACTGTTAGATTCAGCTTAATCTCGGTTAAACCCAGAACTAAAGTCTTGCGTAATTGGTCAGATGCTCGATTAAGTGTAAAGAGAAGAGCTAGAACGGGGATCGGAACCCGAACAAAGAGCTCCCCCCTCTCTCTTTGCAAGTTGCAGGCAAGTCTATGGGCCAACTATCCCCCCCCCCCCCCCCCCCCCCTTCCGAAATTCGAAAGATGCCAACACCTACAAAATCGGGATTTGTCCAAAGCACCGTAACTAATGCTACTTGATATTTCACACATCCCATTGTATCATGACAAATCTATGGTACCATTTATGTTTATGTAGTCTGTCCACGAGAGATTCAACTAGAACTATAGGCAATATAGCCTGAAGTCCAGACCTGTTTTGTGCTTACTTCTGTTTGGCGTATGACATGGAGTACAAGGACAGGGATATTAGCACAACCAGACTGGTACCCAGGCTAAAGGTAATAGAGAAAACTCTATCATTTTAGATTCACCTTGGTATAGAGGCTCCAAAAAGCAAACTACAATATTCACCTTGATATAGAGGCTTTAAAATTCAAACAACTATATTGTTAACCTTAAATTGCCATTAGCATGGATCCAGCCTTAGGTCTCTCTCTCACTCAACACCCATCTACCCTGTCGCCATGGGGATGCTGGTAGGCTATCTGGAGATAACTCTGTTGCCCTTGACAACTGCAGGCTTTTAAGGGACCCTTTGGCCTTGGTTTCCTGTTAACATACCATTCTGTTCTTTTAGTTATTATAATGAACACAAATAGCCGTCCATCACACATCATACTCGTTCACATAATAGTCATTATATAACACATACAGAACCGTCTGTTTCCATACAAACAAAGCATTGGGTTACCAAAGGTTGTAACCATTATCAACTTGTGTAGTAGTAGGCTGAGTCACTCGCACACTGAGGCTCTCCTCCACTACCCTCCATCCTCCCCCTGTAGTGAACACGCTCTCCAAAAATTGCACACATGCCACTTTTACGTCCGTCCGTCCCCCATCCCTTGAGCTGTGGCTGGGTTCCCTTGAGCTGTGGAACAATGAAAGGGAAAAGGAGGAGGAGAGGAGGGAACTTGCCTGCTATTGTAGTGACCTGGCCATTGGTCAGGGTAAAATACACTCAGTTGAAAAATCCCTGTAAGCTGACTGATACTTTCCAAGATCATCTCCATAAAGACACATAGGTGTACTCTGCAACACGTATCCTTATTCTATTTCTATGGCAACTGCACTTAAAAGGACAGACATACTGTATACTCTGAATGTCTGAAGACATGGCAGGACAATAGAGAACAAGTTCTAAACAACAACTAAAAACGTCACATTAGCATCCCAGTGATGTTGTGACATACATCAAATAGGTCGGCTACCTGCCGCCAAAGATCTCACCATCTCTGGCAGCGACCAGGAACTGGGTCAGGCACTGTGTGTGACAGAGAGACAAAAGAGCGAGGCTCTCCAGTAGCCAAATAAGCTGATAAAAGACTAGTTCAGAATGAACAAGGAATGGCTGACTGCGCCCAGGGCGAGTGGAATTAGACGATCTGTTTGAAATCAGCGAATCACTCCAATGGGAGAAGAGCGAGAGGTTGAATAAAGAAAATATAAGTTTATTAAAGAAATGCAAAGACTAGATTGTTTCACTTTATTGTAGAAATACATTGACGAGTCCAGCTTTGCTTGACAATTAATGCAATAATAGGAAATTCAGACAGGATATCAGTTAATAAATACAATCAAACAGTATAGAACCTTCAAAAAAAAACTCTGACTGTTATCTAGCTAATGAGGTATATTTACTTTAGCTGAGAAATACTTTTAAAAAGGCAACAGTGCCAAACAAATTTCTCAAAGTGTGGTTTTGCCTTGGCAACGGAAGACAGAAACCAAAAATCTAAAGAAGAGGGGTGAGAACAGAAAAATGTGAAGATAGGAGGACTACAATTCCACAAAATGGAGGGAGGTTGAAAAAAAAGAAACTGATGCGTTCCAGTGGGAGGCTCCTGCCGTTGCCCCCTGATACGGGCAGAGAGAGAGAGAGAGAGAGAGGCGTGTGTGTGTGTGAGGAAGAGAATTGGATAGAGAGAGAGGGAGAGAGAGAGGGAGCGAGAAGGAGAATTGGGAGCTTGGAGGAGCTGCAGCTGCCTGGTTTCCATAGCGATGGAGATGCAGCACAATGAGGGAGAGAGATAGAGTAAGAGATGGAGAGAGGGACTCAGGAAGAGGGGGGGAGAGATGTTTGGGGGAGGTGTAGTTCGGACATGGAGCCCCAGGACTTGCCACTTGAGACCGCCACCTTCAGGGGGACCTGGGTAAAACACACCGGGTGGGGGAGGGGGACATCAAACTGAGGTGTATTTGTGTGTATGTAAGCGTGTGTAAGACATCAGCATTGGCAGGAGTGTGGAGAAGAGGTGTGTGTGTGTGACATCAGCGTGTGCGTAGCACCACACTGACCTAGATTCTCTCAGGGTCTCATCATCACTCACCTGGCCTCCCGCTGTCACACAGCAAGACAGGAAGTAGCTAGCTACTGTTGCTACTACTTTACCAATAAAACACATACTAAGCCTACGCTAAGCTAACTTAGCAGTTTCCTTGCTAGCTACCGTAGCTACTACCTTACCAATAAAACACATACTAAGCCTACGCTAAGCTAACTTAGCAGTTTCCTTGCTAGCTACTGTAGCTACTACCTTATCAATAAAACACATACTAGGCCTACGCTAAGCTAACTTAGCTAGTTTCCTTGCTAGCTACGGGAGCTACTACCTTATCAATAAAACATGTACTAGGCCTACGCTAAGCTAACTTAGCTAGATTCCTTGCTAGTCTCTCTGCGAACTACTGAAGATAATAAAGGCGAAGCACATATCTCAGCTAGCGACCGGCGCTATTTCCTTTAGAATAAAAAATAGCATAACGATAGGTTAAGTTAACCAGTCTCCCTGGTTGACAATATCAGCAAATGAAATACACACAACTGCTACAGTACAAATAAAAATAAAAAATAAAATGCTTTTCCTTACTTTTAGTTCTTTAGTCCTATTCACTTACTTTGAGATGAACTCCCAGACAATCGATGTGTTGCAGGGACTCCATAGTGTTCTTGACCAACACTGTGTCACAAAGGGAAAGACAGAAACACATACTAATAAATAATACCATACAAGCCATCTAGCAGACGCTTTTATCCAAAGCAACTTAGAGTCATGTGTGTATACATTTGTATGGGTGGATCCAGCGGGAATCGTACCCACGACCCTTGGTGTTGCAAGTGCCATGTTCTACCAACGGAACCACACGGGACCCCACTGAGCCACACAGGACCACATATTACATATGAATATCTCTGATGAGTTGAAGTAGGATGAAGCGTGAAGATTCTATATCTCATGTGTATGACCCGGAGAGAAGAGGGGGATTGTGTGACGTCTGACCTTTGTGTGATTGTGTGATGTCTCACCTGCGAACTCCCCCACCTGAGAGTCCTCCACCTCGTAGAGCAGCTCGTCATGGAGCTGAGCTATCAGCCTGGACAGGACATAATACATAAAGAGATAGTGAAAGAAAGAGAGAAAGAAAGAAAAGGGGACAAGAGGTGAGACAGACAAAGGAATAGAGAAGAAAACACCGCCTCCCGACTGGAGCAGCGGTCTAAGGCACTGCATTGCTAGGGGCGTCACTACAGACCGGCGTGATCGGAAGTCCCATAGGGTGGCGCACAATTGGCCCAGCGTTGTCCGGGTTAGGGGAGGGTTTGGCCGGGGTAGGCTGTCATTGTAAATAAGAATTTGTTCTTAACTGACTTGCCTAGTTAAGTAAAGGTTAAAGAAAAAAGAAATAGAGGGAGGGAGTAGAGAAGATTGAGAGAAGACACGTGGGTTGCGTCAGAGAGAGCACTCAGGGTAAAAAGAGAAAGATGAGTGGTTGTAACTGATGATTGCGGCAAGGTAAGTGAATGATGTGGAATGACTTGATGACCCTGAGCTATGATTATGAGGGATGGGCGGAGGGAGGGGAGAGAGAGGGCAAGGAAGGGAAGGCATGGAGGGAGATAGAAAGGGAGGGAAAGAGGGAAGGATGGAGGAAGGGAAAGAGAATCTTGGCAGCAGGGTTGGTAGATTCAATTTGAACTCAGAAGATAAATTGAAAGTCAATTCCTGGAATGAAAATTGCCCATTATTGTATGGAGAACAGGAGGAAGAGAAGGGTGAGGAGAGGCAAAGTTGGGATGCATATCAAATGGCACCCTATTCTGTAGATAGTGCACTACTAATGGCGAGAACCCATAGGGCTCTGGTCAAAAGTAGTGCACTATATAGGGAATAAGGTACCATTTGAGATGTAGTCTTGGTCTAACCTGGCGGAGAGAGAGCTGGAGGAGGAGACTTGAGAGAAGATACGGATCATGGCCATCTTACACAGGTCAGCAGCTGACCCTAGAGAGAAGAAACAGAAAGCCAGAAGAGAAGTTAACCCAAGCGCGTGCACACACACACACACACACACACACACACACACACACACACACACACACACACACACACACACACACACACACACACACACACACACACACACACACACACACACACACACACACACACACACACACACACACACACACACACACACCTGTCCCCTCCACACTACCTTGGACCACAAAGTTGACGGCCTGTCTCTCAGCCTGCATGCGGACTCCCCAGTCTGTTGAGTGGATGTGAGGAAGTGTCCTTCGCCGGCCCATAATAGACACCACATAACCTAGGCAACAACAACACACAGGTACAGTACTAGAGGTTATTTACACTGCAATTGAAAGGTATGAGGAAGGATGATGTGTTTGGTATTCTAACAGGTTTTATTCTGGATCAAAAGGGGGCTTAGGTGGTGGGCGCAGTAGTTGCAATGGGTGTGGTTGGCCCGGCTGAATTTTAGAGAACATTTTGGCTGTGTAGAGAAATGCTGGTATTTTTAAGTCAATTTCCTGCAATTCTTCACATTTCTTAATGGAGCTGGGATCCCTTTTTGCAGTTTTAAAGCTAATTTGCTGCAATTCTACACTTTTTGCCATGTACCTGAGAGAACATTTGGCCGTTTTAAAGCTAATTTCCTGCAATTCTATGCATTTTGCATTGGCTAATGCTGTGTTATTTTGCTCAAACATAATAACAAACTCAATACTGCTAAATTCATTGTTTTTTAAATTTTCAAGCTTTTATTTTGGTGATTATTTTTAGTTCTCAAAGATTATGTCTATTTTTTTAAATTACAGAGTGGCTGTGGTTCCGGATTTTCTGGAGAAAAAATAAAATAAAAATAATGTGCACACATTTTTTTTGAAATGTAGCTGCTGCGCACTCCGCTGCCGCTCAGTGCTGCTTTGATTGATGATGAACGCCTTTGACTGGTGTAGCCTACACACTTCATGTTTTACACTAAGGACATGGTCAACAACTACTGCATTCCATGTCTCAGTAAACTATTAAACATAAGCAAGTTTTCATGTTCTTTTTTCAGGAGGGGAGCTAGGCTACATGCAGCTATTTACATGTTGTACACAAAAGATCAACGTGTTTGTACAAACTCGCAGATTGTTTCTTGCCCCAATGCAGTTACAGTGCATTCGGAAAGTATTCAGACCCCTTTTCCAAATGTTGTTACCTTACAAACTTTTTATAAAATGGATTAAATTGTTTTTCTCCCTGATCCATCTACACACAGTACCCCATAATTTCAAAGCAAAAACAGGTTTTTAGTCATTTTTGCAGATGTATTAAAAATAAAAAACTGAAATATAACATTTACATAAGTATTCAGACCCTTTAATCAGTACTTTGTTGAAGCACCTTTGGCAGTGATTACAGCCTTGTGTCTTCTTGGGTATGACGCACACCTGTATTTGGGGAGTTTCTCCCATTCTTCTCTGCAGATCCTCTCAAGCTCTGTCGGGTTGGATGGAGAGCGTCGCTGCACCGCTATTTTCAGGTCTCTCCAGAGATGTTTGATCGGGTTCAAGTCCGGGCTCTGGCAGGGCCACACAAGGACATTCAGAGACTTGTCCCGAAGCCACTCCTGCGTTGTCTTGGCTGTGTGCTTTGGGTCGTTGTCCTGTTAGAAGGTGAGCCTTTGCCCTGAGTCTGAGGTCTGTAGGTTTTCATCAAGGATCTCTCTGTACTTGGCTCCATTAATTTTTCCTCGATCCTGACTAGTCTCCAAGTCCATGTTGCTGAAAAACATCCCCACAGCATGATGCTGCCACAACAATTTTATTTAACCTTTATTTAACAAGGAAAGTCCGTTAAGAACAAATTATTATTTACAATGACGGCTTACACCGGCCAAACCCGGACAACGCTGGGCCAACATAGGGATAGGGATAGTGCCAGGTTTCCTTCAGATGTGACGCTTGGCATTCAGGACATAGAGTTCAATCTTGGTTTCATCAGACCAGAGAATCTTGTTTCTCATGGTCTGTGTCCTTTAGGTGCCTTTTGGCAAACTCCAAGCGGGCTGTCATGTGCCTTTTACTGAGGAGTGGCTTCCGTCTGGCCACTCTACCACAAAGACCTAATTGGTAGAGATGGTTGTCCTTCTGGAAGGTTCTCCCATCTCCACAGAGGAACTCTGGAGCTCTGTCAGAGTGACCATAGGGTTCTTGGTCACCTCTCTGACCAAGGCCCTTCTCCCCCGATTTCTCAGTTTGGCCAGGCGGCCAGCTCTAGAAAGACTCTTGGTGGTTCCAAACTTATTCCATTTAAGAATGATGGAGGCCACTGTGTTCTTGGGGACCTTCAATGCTGCAGACATTTTTTGGTACCCTTCCCCAGATCTGTGCCTTGACACAATTATGTCTCTGAACTTTACGGACAATTGCTTTGACCTCATGGCTTGTTTTTTGCTCTGACATGCACTGCCAACTGTGGGACCTTATGGTGTGTGCCTTTCCTAATCATGTCCAATCAATTGAATTTACCACAGGTGGACTCCAATTATGTTGCAAAAACATCTCAAGGATGATCAATGGAAACAGGATGCACCTGAGATCAATTTCGAGTCTCAAACCAAAGGGTCTGAATATTTACGTAAATAAGGCATTTCTGATATTTATTTTGTTACATACATTTTCAAACATTTCTAAAAACCTGTTTTCGCTTTGTCATTATGGGGTATTGTGTGTAGAGTGATGAGTGGGGGGGAGCATTTAATCAATTTTAGAATAAGGCTGTAACGTAAAACTAAATGGATAAAGTCAAGAGGTCAGCACATTATGAAGGCTACTCATTGTAGCTTTCATAATGCAGCTATCTAAGCAGAATATCAAAGGGTTAGACATGCAGTCTAATTAACAAATGTATGTTATTTTGCAAACATTGGCTAAGCAGGAGGCAGACAAGCAGTCAAAGTAGTAGCGTTCCTTTTCAGCAACTCTGATTAGTAGCTAAGATATGGCAGCAAGTATAAATCACACAAAATACAGATTGTTTTGCTCCAATGCAATGTGTAGTTCAACCGCAATATCCGTTACAACAGACATAATGGCCTTCATAATGTGGCCTTCATTGTAGCCTTCATAATGTAGACTTCAATATATAGCCTTCATAATGTAGCCTTCATTATATAGCCTTCATTGTAGCCTTCATAATGTAGCCTTCATAATGTAGCCTTCATTATATAGCCATCATTGTAGCCTTCATTATGTAGCCTTCATAATGTAGACTTCAATATATAGCCTTCATAATGTAGCCTTCATTATATAGCCTTCATTGTAGCCTTCATAATGTAGCCTTCATAATGTAGCCTTCATTATATAGCCATCATTGTAGCCTTCATTATGTAGCCTTCATAATGTAGACTTCAATATATAGCCTTCATAATGTAGCCTTCATTATATAGCCTTCATTGTAGCCTTCATAATGTAGCCTTCATAATGTAGCCTTCATTATATAGCCTTCATTGTAGCCTTCATAATGTAGCCTTCATTATATAGCCTTCATTGTAGCCTTCATAATGTAGCCTTCATAATGTAGCCTTGAATGCTCGTTCAAATCACCACAGGGTTTTTATTTCAGCTGTGCAGAAATATGATGTAGAGACCTACTCTATCATCATGGTTCAGAAGAGGGTGATTAAAAGAGAGAACTGTGAAGGGTGCTGTGTGTGTAAAATAAGTCATGCGCAGAACTTGATCCATATCCACAGCTTTGAGCAAGATGTTTCCAGAGGGGCGGGGCTGAAAACTCAGTATTCGCTGCTACGGCCTAAAAAATATATACTGTATGTCCATTATCTTTTCTACATATGTTATATCTTGCTTTTATTCGATTCATTTTACACATGAAAGCGTTTTTTTTTATACCCCAAAAATGCATATAACAAAAAAATCATGTTACACTGTTTGACGGCCGGCCCAAGAATTTCAATGGGGAAAAAACAGATGGCATGACTGCATTTATTTAACTCCAGTAAGCACAGTCCCCTGTCATAACAGCATTGTAAACTAGTTGGGTGGCAAACACACACACACACACACACACACACACACACACACACACACAAACTTCCCATCCCTGACACTCAGACTTCCCAAACACCAACCCACACACCCGCACACTCACCCACCCACCCACACGTGCCCACGTCAGGCATGCCTGTCCTAGTGCATTCCAGTATTAGACAAAGGCCCCAGGCTTTACAGGCAAATCCTTCTGGAACACAGTGAGGTAATCCACAGCCATACACACAGAATGACCCTCTGTAATGTGTTTGTGTGTGTTTGCAGTGAGTGTGTGTTCATTCATAGCATGTGTGTTCGCAGTGAGTGTGTGTCGGTTGTATTATTTCACCCCATACAGCAAGGGCTACACGCGTGACCTGGCCTACAGGAATGTGACCTATTGGTCTAGGGTATAATGACAAGCATGTAAAAGGGCTAACTGGTTGTCAACATTCATTCATAGAGTCACGGATGGCTAGTGTGATGGTCATACATAGGAATGTGCATGGGTGTGAATGTTTACATTTGACTGTGTTGGAGCCATGAATGAGGCTTGCGTGTGTACACTGACCGTACAAAACATTAAGAACACCTGCTCTTTCCATGACCAGGTGAATCCAGGTGAAAGCTATGATCCCTTATTGATGTCACTTTTAAATCCACTTCAATCAGTGTAGATGAAGGGGAGTAGACAGGTTAAAAATATATATTTTTAAGCCTCGAGACATGGGTTGTGTATGTGTGGCATTCAGAGGTCGAATGGGCAAGACAAAAGACTTAAGTGTTTTGGACGGGTAGCAGGTTCCAGGCGCACAGGTTTGTGTCAAGAACTGCAGCGCTGCTGGGTTTTTCACCCTCAACAGTTTCCCGTGTGTATCAAGAATGGTCCACCGCCCAAAAAGACAGTCAGCCAACTTGACACAACTGTGGGAAGCATTGGAGTCAACATGTGCCAGCTTCCCTGTGGAGGTGAGGGGTGCAACTCAATATTAGAAAGGTGTTCTTAATGCTTTGTGCATGTCAGGACATGTCATAATCATTAATATAACTTTGCATGATTTTCAAAGAATGTCTTATAAGAACAAACAGGATTGTGTATGTTTATATATTGGTATACATTAGTTTGACGACCAGTGTTTGAAATCAGTACATTTATTTATCTAATTAGTGTCTTTCTTTAAAAAAAAATCATTTTTGAAAAGTATTTTTATTGAGATTTCTTTCTGTTTCAGTGTAAACAATGATTGAAATATACTGCATATGTGAATTTATACATTGAAATATAACATGGAAACATGTTTTTTTTAAAGGAGGTAGGAATGTATATGCCTATAAAAAAATATGAAATACTTAAAATAATACTTTCATAACAAAACGTACATTAAAAACAACAACAAAGGAAAAGAAAAACACAGCTGGTTTTCATAATGATTAAAAGTCAGGCTAATATTAAACACTCACAAAGACAGATAAGAACAGGCAGTTTCCTGTGGAGAGACATTGTAGTGTCTCTACGTAGGTAAAGAAAAGCTGCCACATTCTGAAGAATTTGCCAGAAGAACCCCCTGGGACAAATGCTATCTTTTTCAATCTACTAAAGAGTAAGACGTCTTTAATTCACACAAAATGAGGAGAGGGTGATTTCCACCGAAGTAAAATCAACCTTCTTGCCACAACAAACTCAAAAAGGCTACAAAGTCTGATTTATATTTTGCCATTATCAAAGAATAATGTTATGTTATGACAGTAGGAGGAGCAAAATGCACCTGTACTACTCATGTCACGGATAAAGCTGCACCTTTCTATCTGTTGAAATGACTATTGGGAAGGTGAAATTTAGCTGAGAGTTGTTGCAACGATGCAAATGTGCCGTCGACATACAAATCATTGAAGGATTTGATGCCAAGGTTAAACACAACGGCGAAGGCTCCATCTACTATCGATGGACGGAGAAAATGTGATTTCTGATTAGAGGGGCCCTTAATGAATAGGTTTGCAATCCAATGTGACGTCTACACTGGTTCCAGATCTTGAGTGTTTTTTTACTCAAATGGTTCTGGTATAACCTGAAATAGCAGAGTTAATAGGCGAGTTTGCCAAAGCAGCCAATGAGAATGGCATACAGGGGGAATACTCTATCTTCAACCATGCTGGAATGACATGTGGGGCATCTGTATGCATCCAGTACTGAATTACATGGAAGTTGGCAGCCCAACTGAATCAATAGTAGGGGCAGCTAGAGTATTACAACATTTATCAAAATGTTCAGAAGTGTATAAAGATGCATAGAAGTCCTTAAATGGATTATTTATTAGCTGGGGATCGATTGTTGCACCTGTGGGCGTTTGAATTTGAGACATTTTGTGAGTAGAGGAAGACTGGCAAAGTTGATGAGAAAGCAATTTACTTCCCTTGTTGCCATACTCACAGTGAGTATGTCACGAGGCCTGTTGACAAGGTATCGAATTCAGCGTGTAAAGAGAGTCGATCCCTGTACACATTTGGGGATGGTGAGGTAGTGTACAAAATTTGAATTGTCAGTTCAGTCTACTTTCCCTCTGTTTTCTTTCAAAAGTAGTATGTGACATGATTTGACAAAAGGCACCAATTTGTGTATGAAAATTGCAGCTTTTCTCCCTTTACTTTGATAAAGATGACCTACCCAACCTTTCTGCATTCTAAAGTGATCAGCAACTCTCAGATGGGTCTCTTGTAAGAAAGCAAACTGTGTTTCCAGATGTTGAAGATGCTGAAGTACTCTACCACGTTTGACTGGTTGGTTCAAAAATGTACAGTTCCAACTAGAACATGTAAGTATCCTCCCAGCCGACTACCCTATTAAATTAGGTTGTTGAGTCATCATCCTTTAATTTAAATTAATTTAAATATTAGCAGAAGACCAAACTTGACATACAAGAAAACAGTTGAACTACCTCCCATCAGTTGAAGTGTCTTCCCAAACAAGACCCGCGCATCCCATGCTAGTACACAAGCTCCTAAATACGCTCTAGGAAACATAGTGGTTACAGTAGCTAGGCTAAACTCTTACCAAGTGGAGCGTGGTGACAATTTCACTACATGACCAAAAGTATGTGGACACCTTCTCGTTGAACACCTCATTCCAAAATCGTGGGCATTCATATGGAGTTGGTCCCCCCCTTTGCTGCTATAACAGCCTAAACTCTTCTGGGAAAGCTTGGAACATTGCTGCGGGGACTTGCTTCCATTTAGCCACAAGGGCATTAGTGAGGTCGGGCACTCGCGATTTTGCCTGGCTCGCAGTCTGCGTTCCAATTCATCCCAAAGGTGTTCGAGGTCAGGGCTCTATGCAGGCCAGTTAAGTTCTTCCACACCGATCTCGTCAAACTATTTCTGTATGGGCCTCCCTTTGTGCACGGGGGCATTGTCATGCTGAAACAAGAAAGGGCCTTCCCCAAACTGTTGCTACAGCACAGAATCGTCTAGAATGTCATTGTATGCCTTAGCATTAAGATTTCCCTTCACCGGAACTAAGAAGCCTAGCCCAGACCATTATTCCTCCTCCACCAAACGTTACTGTTGGCACTATACATTCGGGCAGGTAGTGTTCTCCTGGCAACCGCCAAACCCAGATTTGTCCGTTGGACTGCCAGTTGGTGAAGCGTGATTCATCGCTCTAGAGATCGCGTTTACACTGCTCCAGAGTCCAATGGCGGCGAGCCATTGAAACCCATTGTATGAAGCTCCCGACAAAGAGTTATTAGGCTGACATTGCTTCCAGAGGCAGTTTTGAATAATTTTTACGTGCTACGTGCTTCAGCAATCAGTGGTCCCGTTGTGTGAGCTTGTGTGGCCTACCACTTCGCGGCTGAGCCGTTGCTTCTCCTAGACATTTTCACTTCACAATAACAGCCCTTACAGTTGACAGGGGCAGCTCTAGCAGGGCAAACATTTGACAAACTGACTTGTTGGAAAGGTGGCATCCTATGACGGTGCCACGCTGAAAGTCACTGAGCTCTTTAGTTAGGCTATTCTACTGCCAATGTTTGTCTATGGAGATTGCATGGCTGTGTGCTCGATTTTATACACCGGCAGTAGTGTAACGTACTTAAGTAAAAATACTTTAAAGTACTACTTAAGTAGTTTTCTGGGGTATCTGTACTTTACTATTTATCTTTTTGCCAACTTTTACTCTTACTTCATTACATTCCTAAAGAAAAGAATGTACTTTTTATTCTATACATTTTCCTTGACACCCAAAAGTACTCGTTACATTTTGACAGGAAAATGGTCCAATTGACACACTTAACAAGAGAACATACCTGATCATCCCTACTGCCTCTGATTTGGTGGACTCACTAAACACAAATTCTTCGTTTGTAAATTATGTCTGAGAGTTGGAGTGTGCCACTGGCTATCTGTCAATTTTTTATTTTAATTTTTTTAATTGATCATTATTTTATTTTTTTTACAAATGTTTTATTGTGACGTCTGGTTTGCTTAATATAACACATTTTTAAAATGGTGTCTACTTTTACTTTTGATACTTAAGTACATTTTAGCAATTCCATTTACTTCTGATACTTTTCTTAGTATCAGATATTTTAAATCAAATACTTTTAGATTTTTACTCAAGTAGTGGATACTGGGTGACTTTCACTTTTACTTGAGTCATTTTCTATTAAGGTATCTTTACTTTTACTCAAGTATGACAACTGACTACCTTTTCCACCACTGGTCAGCAGCAACGGGTGTGGCTGAAATAGCCGAATCCACTAATTTGAAGGGGTGTCCACATACTTTGTATATACAACAACAACAAAAACTATAGAAAGCACAGTTTACCAATAGTGACAAGTAAAGTAACAACAGGGTGTTAAATCTAATAACATAGGCAGTATGACAGCTTATGGCCGATCTAGTGTCACTCATCAAAATAAAAATGGACCTGTTTCACAAGCCCACATAGAAAACAGTGAAGAAAGATCTAAGATGTTTTATTTGAATTAAGACTTACTATTTCAGCTGACGACAAGGAGAATGTACATATCAGGCAAATAGAACACTAGAAGGCACTGTAGTAGGCTCCATGTGTTGGGCCTTACATATCAAACGCTGCACTGCAGATAGGCTAAGTGTCCATCTCGTTGCTCCGGTCAGGCCGGGGGAGCAGTTTCCTTCAAGTTCTAGATAAAGTTTGCGGCGGACGGGTCGTTGAACTTGTGAAGAGCTCTGCTCGGTAGCATGATCCTCAGCTCGGCTGGGAAGAAGAGGCCAAACTTTACTCCCGGACAGGTGTGCAGAAGCCGCTTTGCGTTGTCAAACGCTGCTCGTTTCTTGGCCGCGGAGGCAGTGAAGTCTGTGAAGATGGACAGTCTCTTGATGTGTGTGTGTAGGTTTACTATCTATTACACATCAGTGTTTGTGAACTGAAGATGCATCTGTAAATCCCCTTTTCACTGTGTCCTCTTGATGACTTGTCCTATTTTCTCTCCCTCTCTTTTAATTTCCCCTGTTGGTACTGGATATATAAAGCTCCCCGCCACCTCCTCCTCTTCCCTTCATCATGTCTTTAGAAGTATAGGTATGACACTTGTCCTTTGGGGACCTCCCTGATAGTGTGTGATGGCTAAGGAAGTATATGGAAAATAAGGAGGATGCCAGTGCGAAATGGGGCCAGAGCTAATTTCAACATCAGAGTATAAATCAACAATTCTGCTTTGATGAGAGGCATGCACTGCTAGATAGCACTATATTCAGTTAGAGAAAATGGCTACACACACACACACACACACACACACACACACACACACACACACACACACACACACACACACACGTGTCTCTTGGGCCTAGCTAGAGCAGATTGCAAGCTGAGATGTTTATTGATCAACTGAAATCTCTGTTAGGCTGTGAGAGAGATAGAGGGAGAAAGAGAGAGTTAGGGAGAACGAAGTGAGAGAAAGAGAGAGTGAGAGGAGGGAAAAAGAGAGAAATAGAAGGAGAAAAATAAAGAGAGAGAGAGACAGCAAGAGAGAAAGAGGTTAGGGAGAGAATAGTGTGTTTGTGAGAGAGAGAGAGACAGCGACAGAGAAAGAGGTTAGGGAGAGAGATAGTGTGTTTGTGTGAGAGAGAGAGCTCCAGCCCTGACAGGTGAGGCTGATAAATCCCAGGAGTGGCGCCACAGCGATGACTGAAATTAAAACGGTCCGTTCCGGGCGACATTACACGGGTCCCCAGTGAGCATGCTCAGTTACAGCATTTTTGTGGCTATCTGTGTGGCGTCTCACGAGCATTCCGTTGCGCTCGGCTCATTTAGAGATGAAGAGGGTGTAGTAACGGTGATTGGTTGCCACGGGTGACAGAGTGCGTGTCGGGGTCGATGGCTGTTATGCCACTGTGACAGAGACCCTCTCTGCTATACTCTTTCTAGAAGTTTAAACTTGAACTGCATATTTTAACTGACTACGATAAGAATTTTTATCAGAATATTTTCTCAAAATGTTCCAACTGTAAAAAGTATCAATATATAAGATATCAGGATAACACAGAACATGGTGTTTAGGGGGCAGGTCAATCTCAATGAACACAAGACGCAAGAAAAGCTAAGTATTCCTGAATCATTCTTGAGAAATCTTAGTCACACCAACCAACGTCTTTCCTCCATATCAGAGTTTTAAGCTGTAAAAGGTGTTTTCAGCGTTCAAAGACGTCGATTGGCCTTATTGCCTGAACTAAATGTTTTCAGTGTGATTGAGAGTGCAGAGACCAGGGAGTGTGTGTGTGTGTGTTGACTCTAGGCCGCAGTGCTACAGTCTCAGGTGTACTGTGTAGACATATCGGCCAGGATATATCGAGTGTCCTAGTTGAACCATTACACCACCAACCTCTTTCCTCCCCGTCCACAGGCAGTTTGTCTCAGTCCTGCCAATACAAGCACATATTTTTCCTCACCCACCAATGCACACAAAGTGGATCCCTCCCTCCCACAAACACGCGTACCTCGTTTGTGGCACTGCTGGATGGTGGTGTGTATGAAGGTCTGGACCTCTCTGTAGGTGTGGAGGAAGCTGTCCTGGAAGTGGCTGGCCTGTTCAGCACTAACACCCAGGATGCCCGACAGACGCTCCCTACCTGGGGGAGACAGACAACCATAACATATATTGCCCACATTCAATGCCAGTTTTATCCATTCCCCTCTATTTATTTGGAGCCCCATTAGCTTTTGCAGAGGCAGCAGCTATTCTTCCTGGGTCCACAAAAAACATGACAAGTAACAAAACACTGGTACACTGACAGACAAGGACACTCACCCAAATGTGATATACAAACAATACAACAAACAAAAAATAATGTGTATGTGTAATCAAGGACTGATTTCGACCTGGGACACAAGGTGAGTGCAATTAATTATCAGGTAGAACAGAAAACAAACAGTACTCTGGACCTCCAAGGTCCAAATTTGAATACCCCTGCCATATACCATAGCATAGTGATACAAAGTGATACAGCATTTGTACCACAATATGTACCGTACCAGTCAAAAGTTTGGACACACCGAGTCATTCAAGGGTTTCTTATTTTTTACTATTTTCTACATTGTAGAAAAATAGTAAAGACATCAAAACTATGAAATAACACATATGGAATCATGTAGTAACCAAAGAAGTGTGAAACAAATCCAAATATATTTTAGATTATAGATTCTTCAAAGTTGCCACCCTTTGCCTTGATGACAGCTTTGCACACTCTTGGCCTTTTCTCAACCAGCTTCACCTGGAATACTTTTCCAACAGTCTTGAAGGAGTTCCTACATATGCTGAGCACTTGTTGGCTGCTTTTCCTTCACTCTGTGGTCCAAATCATCCCAAACCATCTCAATTGGGTTGTGGTTAGGTGATTGTGGAGGCCAGGTCATCTGCTGCAGTGCTCCATCACTCTCCTTCTTGGTCAAAAATAGCCCTTACACAGCCTGGAAGTGTGTTTGGTCAAAAATAGCCCTTACACAGCCTGGAGGTATGTTGGGTCATTGTCCTCTTGAAAAACAAATGATAGTCCCACTAAGCTCAAACCAGATGGGATGGCTTATCGCTGCAGAATGCTGTGGTAGCCATGCTGGTTAAGTGTGCCTTGAATTCTAAATAAATCTTTGACAGTGTCACCAGCAAAGCACGTCCCACACCATCACACCTCCTCCTCCATGCTTCACGGTGGGAACAACACATGTGGAGATCATCCGTTCACCTATTCTGCGTCTCACAAAGACACGATGGTTGGTACCAAAAATGTCAAATTTGGACTCAAAGGACAGATTTCCAACGGTCTAATGTCCATTGCTCGTGTTTCTTGGTCCAAGCAAGTCTCTTATTCTTATTGGTGTCCTTTAGTAGTGGTTTCTTTACAGCCAACCATGAAGGCTTATTCACGATGTCTCCTGTGAACAGTTGATGTTGAGATGTGTCTGATATTTGAACTCTGTGAAGCATTTATTTGGGCTGCAATTTCTGAGGCTAGTAACTCTAATGAACTTATCCTCTGCAGCAGAAGTAACTCTGGGTCTTCCTTTCCTGTGGCGGTCATCATGAGAGCCAGTTTCATCAAAGCGCTTGATGGTTGAAGAAACTTTCTAAGTTCTTGAAATTTTCCGGATTGACTGACCTTCATGTCTTAAAGTAATGATCGTTTCTCTTTGCTTATTTGAGCTGTTCTTGCCATAATATGAACTTGGTATTTTACCAAATAGGGCTATCTTCTCTATACCACCCCTACTATGTCAAAACACAACTGACTGGTTCAAACGCTTTAAGAAGGAAAGACATTCCACAAATTAACTTTTAACAAGGCACACCTGTTAATTGAAATGCATTCCAGGTGACTACCTCACGAAGCTGGTTGAAAGAATGTCAAGAGTGTGCAAAGCTGTCAGCAAGGCAAGGGGTGGCTACTTTGAAGAATCTAAAATAGATTTGGATTTGTTTAACACTTTTTTGCTTACTACATGATTCCATATGTGTTATTTCATAGTTTTGATGTCTTCACTATTATTGGACAAAGTAGAAAATAGTAAAAATTAAGAAAAACCCTGGACTCCAGCCACCCCTCATAGACTGTTCTCTCTACTACCGCATGGCAAGCGGTACCGGAGTGCCAAGTCTAGGACAAAAAGGCTTCTCAACAGTTTTTACCCCCAAGCCATAAGACTCCTGAACAGGTAATCAAATGGCTACCCGGACTATTTGCATTGTGTGCCCACACCAACCCCTCTTTTTACGCTACTGCTACCCCCTTTTATCATATATGCATAGTCACTTTAACTATACATTCATGTACATACTACCTCAATTGGGCCGACCAATTGGGGCTCCCGCTGTCACGTCCTGACCATAGAAAGCTATTATTTTCTATGGTAGAGTGGGTCAGGGCGTGACTAGGGGTTTAGTCTAGTTTATTATTTCTATGTGGGGTTCTAGGTTTAATTTTCTATGTTGGGGTTTGTGCATGATTCCCAATTAGAGGCAGCTGGTAATCGTCATCTCTAATTGGGGATCATATTTAAGTTGCATTTTTCCACCTGTGGGTTATGGGATATTGTTTGAACGTATGTGTTTTGAGTTAGTGCACATAGCATATCTGTAGTCACGGTTCGTTGTTAGTTTATTGTTTATTTGTTTTTGTCGTACTTCTTTAAAAAATGTTTTACCCCTTTTTCTCCCCAATTTCGTGGTATCCAATTGTTGTAGTAGCTACTATCTTGTCTCATCGCTACAACTCCCGTACGGGCTCGGGAGGGACGAAGGTTGAAAGTCGTGCGTCCTCCGATACACAACCCAACCAAGCCGCACTGCTTCTTAACACAGCGCACATCCAACCCGGAAGCCAGCCGCACCACCTTGGTTAGCGCACACTGCGCCCAGCCCGCCACAGGAGTCGCTGGTGCGCGATGAGACAAGGACACCCCTACCAACCAATCCCTCCCTAACCCGGGCGACGCTAGGCCAATTGTGCGTCGCCCCACGGACCTCCCGGTCGCGGTCGGTTACGACAGAGCCTGGGCGCGAACCCAGGGACTCTGATGGCACAGCTGGCGCTGCAGTACAGCGCCCTTAACCACTGCGCCACCCGGGAGGCCCCTTGCTTAGTTCCACTTTCATTAAAATATGTGGAACTCAACATACGCAGCGTAATGGTCCGACCATTATTACGAACATCGTGACACCCGCATATTGGCTAACCGGGCTATCTACATTGTGTCCCGCCACCCGCCACCCACTACCCGCCAACCCCTCTTTTACGCTACTGCTACTCTCTGTTCATCATATATGCATAGTCACTTTAACCATATCTACATGTACATACTACCTCAATCAGCCTGACTAACCAGTGTCTGTATGTAGCCTCGCTACTTTTATAGCCTTGCTAATGTATATAGCCTGTCTTTTTACTGTTGTTTTATTTCTTTACTTACCTATTGGTCACCTAATACCTTTTTTGCACTATTGTAAAGTAAACATTTCACTGTAAGGTTGTATTCGGTGCACGTGACAAATACTCTTTGATTTGATTTGAATGAGTAGGTGTGTCCAAACTCTTGACTGGTACTGTAGAAATATAGAGAAAAAGTTATATCAGGAAATCATCTACGATGTGAGTGCAGAGATCACTATCGGCCATTCCACCCTAGCTCTGGCCCAAAGGAGATTCGAGTCGAGAGAGTCGTGGCTCTGTGTGCTCAGTATGTGAGCCTGTGCGTGTATGTGTGTTCATAGGGTCAGAATGTTTGTGTATATTTGTGTTCACAGACTGCGTGTGTGTCCGTGTTCTGCAGCACTGTGTTTGTGTGTTCACAGTGTGTTTATTCGCAGCGTGTGTGCGTTCCGTGGCACTGTGTGTGTGTGTCTGTGTTCTGTGGGTTAACGCGCGGCTGGTGATGCATAATGTTCTGCCAGACAGAGGGAGCGCCAGGGATGGTGCAGCAGGAGGGGGCAGTTGGCCCAGCGGAGACAAGCGCTAAGCCCCAAATCTGTGCCAGTCTGGGGCCCCTGCCTGGGTGGACGTGCCCCCCGTGCCCTCTACACACACACACACCCAGGGAAACACAGGGAGAGTGTGAGAACATGCAGGGATAGTGTGAGTGTGTTTTGGGGGGAGGGCGGATCTATGTCACACAGAGAGATGGAGTTGGTCTGTTTGTGAAAATCATATACTTCTGTGTGAGTGTCAGTATGTATCAGTGCAGTTTGGATGTGTGTGTGTGTGTGTGTGTGTGTGTGTGTGCACGCTAAAGAGTGTGTGAGCGTGTACAGGCGAGTATGAGATAGAGGTAATTGACACAGTGCTGATTTTCTCAAAAACAAATGAAATCACAAAAAAGGTTTCTGGACCATCCTATAAGATGCCAGTTACATCAAAAATAGAGATTTGGCTGTAAAAAATAAAATGTCTCCATTTCAAAAGGCTTCTGAATTTTGTAATTTCCATTCTGACATTTCTGACTTGATCATTCACATTTCCTGTTGCTTCAGGATTACTTTCCTGCTGTAGCAAACTGGCTCAAATTAAGATCCTACATCTGTAATATGGTAGCTCAATGACTTACCACTATGATAACATTGTACCACCAGTAGGAGTGGGAACACCAATGATACATTTTAGGTAAATTGAGGCCACAAATGCTCAAATCTAATGTTATTTCCCTTCAGCAGCATACCACTCTGCATCCCATTGCTGGCTTGCTTCTGAACCTAAGCAGGGTTGCTGCCTGGATGGGAGGACATATGCTGCTGGAAGCAGTGTTGGAGGGCCAGTAGGTGGAACTCCCTCTGCCCTAGGGCAGTGAAGGGGAAATTGCCCTTTGGGTGCCGTCTTTCGGATGGGACGTTAAAACAGGTATCCTGACTTATCGTAAGAGTAGGGGTGTTAACCGATATCGTGGCTAAATTCCCAACCTGGCCCCATTGCATCATGGCCACCTAATCATCCCCCTCATTCCAAATTGGCATATATCACTTCTCACCTCTACACCTGATAGCTGAAGTGTGGCCGCCTCATCCACACATTGGTGGGGGATGAGGTGAGTTTGCCCCTACTATGTGAAGCGCTTTGAGTACCTCAGTTGGTAGAAATGAAATCCAATGAATTTAAAATGAGCAACACTGATTTAAACACACCATATGATCAGGCTAGAAATGACATACTAAAGGGGTGTGATTAGCTAATAATTTTTGACCCTTCACCTGATAACAGTTTACCACTGGAGATGTGTGTGTGTGAGTGAGGAGAAGGTCTATTGTAGGGAGTGAGCGAAGGCAACCGGTTGCCACAGGGCACCTTACCTGCCCTGTGGCAACCGGTTGCCTTCGCTCACTCCCTACAATAGACCTTCTCCTCACTCGTGCAAGAAGGCAGTAGTGTGTGTGTGTGTGAGGAAGTCTACAATGGAGTGTGTGTGTGAGGCACCACATACCAGCTGAATGAGGTCAGTCCTGTGTGACCCTCCAGCCTCGTTACTGCTCACGCACATCTCTCTCTCTCTCTCTCTCCTCCACATCAATCTCTCTCTCTCCTCCACATCAATCTCTCTCTCTCCTCCACATCTCTCTCTCTCCTCCACATCAATCTCTCTCTCTCCTCCACATCTCTCTATCTCTCTCCTCCACATCAATCTCTCTCTCTCCTTCTCCTCCACATCTCTCTCTCTCTCCTCCACATCTCTCTCTCTCTCTCTCCTTCTCCTCCACATCTCTCTCCTCCACATCAATCTCTCTCCTCCACATCTCTCTATCTCTCTCCTCCACATCTCTCTCTCTCTCCTCCACATCAATCTCTCTCTCTCCTCCACATCTCTCTCTCTCCTTCTCCTCCATATCTCACTCCTCCACATCAATCTCTCTCTCTCCTCCACATCTCTCTAGCTCTCTCCTCCACATCAATCTCTCTCTCTCCTCCACATCCATCTCTCTCCTCTTTCTTTCTTTCTTTCTCTCTCCCACCTCTTTTCCAATTCCGTCTCTTTTTCTCGCCTCTCTTTCTTCCTCTCTCGTTCCCCCTGTCCCTCCCCCAGAGTGCAACAGTCAACACTTGGCCTCTTTCTCTTCTGACCCATTTGTGTGTGCGTCTGTCTCCATGGCCAATACCTCCCCTCCCCCCTCCTCTTCTCCCTCTGCCTGATTATTGTCTCCGGGAGAAAGCTTCCTTTTAGTATTCCGTAACCAAGGAGACGAGCCACTAGGAAGGCCTAGGCTGTCTACGCTGAAAACGAACGCTCTCCCTCACTCCACTAACCCCCTCTCCTTTCCTCCCTGTGTTTTTCTCCTCCTTTCTCAGCTTCTCTTATCCTCATTGACAACAGATACACAATGTATCACGTCTTATGCTATTAAAAACATTCAAATCAGCCGTGAGGCTTCCTTCCCTCTCTACCATGCGCACGCACGCACACACACACACACACACACACACACACACACACACACACACACACACACAGTCATAATGAAACATGTCATTGAAAGACCAAAGAATACTCCATCATCAAGTCCCTTTGTCACTGAACGCACTCATCTGTGAAAAGACAAACACCCATACATGTCAGAGCTGTAACTGTGTGCGTGAGTCTGAGTGGTGGTTTCCGGGCAATGATACTGCACTCGTCTGATCTCTGAACTGCGGACGGGAGAGGCTTGTCGACTCACGCCAGCCAGCCAGTCACACACACACACTACCATTGACAGACCACTGCCAGCCATCACAACCTCTCAACGTCTCCCAATCCTCTACTACTGCCTGCCTGACAGCACAGCCTGAAGGCACCCTTACTACTACGCACGCGTGTGTGTGTGTGTGTGTGTGTGCGTGCGTGCGTGTGGACATGTTTAACTATACTCACAAGAATAGTACATTTACAAACATTTTACCAACAGGGGACATTTTATTAGTCACACAAGGGGAAATGCGATTTCTCAGGGGTTTAGGGTTAAGGTTAAAATTAGTGTTAGAATTAGGTTTAGGGTTGGGGTTAGGGGCTAGGGTTAGGTTTAAGGTTAAGTTAAGGTTTACAGGTAAAGGTTGGGGACAATTAGATTTTTGAATGGGACTGAATCGTGTGTCCCCACAAGGTTAGTTGTACAAGGCTGTGTGTGTGTGTGTGCCTCTTGATGAGTGTGAGCCAACAGTGAGGTCCAGATACAGCAGCAGAGTGTGTGACTCAGTCTCACACAAACAACAACACTCATATAACAGGCTGTTAATCAACAGGCTAGAAATACATAACAGACTATGCAAAGTGACCCAGATACAGAATAGTCTTACACACACAGACACACACACACATTACACTTTCACGATGCACATTCCCTCCACGTTAGAAATCTATGGTCACGGGGCCAGTGTTTTGAAATAGTTTCCATTGGCTACAGCAGGGAAATGTGTTGCGTGTGCGAGTGTGTGAGTATTAAAACGGGCCACAAATGAAGAAGGCATACTTAGGCCACACGGGCCCTTTCTACATTCCTGCTCCCTCTCTGTTTTTTCCTCTCCCATTCGATCTCTTTCCTCCTCTCTCTCTCAAATTCAAATTCAAGCTGCTTTATTGGCATGAAAAACAGTGTGTCAATACTGCCAAAGCAACAATGTTTGCAATATACATTGTAATACAATTATAAACAATAAAGAATTACATAAAATGGTAGTAAATAATAATACAAAACTGAATACAAAAATAACAACAATATAGTAGAAATGTAATAAATATAAAAAGCTAAACATGGAAAATGAAACTATAACTAACTTATAACTAAATAACTGTCATCTTCACCATTACATCAGTACTACAACTACCATCATCATTACTACTACTACCAACACAACAATATCATTACCATCACCCTACTACCCACGCCACTACTCTCTCTCTCTGTTTCTTCCTCTCCCACTCGCTCTCTTCCTCTCCCACTCGCTCTCTCTTTCTTCCTCTCCCACTCTCTCCCTCTTTCTTCCTTTCCCACTCTCTCTCTCTCTCATTCTTCCTCTCCCACTTGCTCTCTCTTTCTTCCTCTCCCACTCGCTCTCTCTTTCTTCCTCTCCCACTCTCTCCCTCTTTCTTCCTTTCCCACTCTCTCTCTATCTCTCATTCTTCCTCTCCCACTCTCTCTCTCTTTCTTCCTCTCCCACTCTCTCTCTTCCTCTCCCACTCTCTCCTTCCCTGGTTAAGGGTGACTGAAGTGATGTGGCTAACTAACTGAGTCATGTGGGTAGTTCTTCTCACCTGCTCCATACACCACAGAGTAGACGATACGCTTGGCATGCTCTCTATCCTCTGAACTCACTTCTCCTTCACTCACACCCTTCCTAGAGAGACAGAGAGAGAAGGAAGAGAGAGAGTAGGGGAAGAGAGAGGGGGTGGGGAGAAAGAGAGAGACGTTATGTAAGGAAGTCCTACTGGAGTGCAACTCCTCTGTCTGCAAAGTGAGAGTCCCAAAGGGCCTGACAAGGGACTGCAACATCACGTCACAGAACATACTCACACACAGATGCACAGAGACATGCACACACACATGGGCCCATACATACACTCTCTCTCTCTGTTATTCCCTCTCTCTCTCTGGTTTATCTTTCTCTTTATGTCCTCTCGCCCTCTTTGTTTTCTCTCTCTCTCTATCTGTTCTCTCCATCTCTACCTGTTATTTCTCTCTCCTAGTTTCATTGCCTGTAGCCCCAGGGACAGACTTTCAAACCGTTTTATCTGTAGTACCTCCGGCCCGCTCACTCTCTTTCACGCACGCACGCGCGCGCACACACAGAGCTGTCAAATGGTGGAGTCAGATGGTTGGGCCTAAAGACAAATTAAAAGTGCTCAGCACCACCTGGTGGACAGAGTATTTATCTATTCTAGACAGCATTCTAACAGTGTTCTATCAGTTCTAATAGTGTTCAAACAGTGTTCAAACAGTGTTCAAACAGTGTTCTAACAGTGTTCAAACAGTAGTCTAACACTATTCTAACAGTGTTCAAACAGTGTTCTAACAGTATTCTAACAGTGTTCTAACAGTGTTCAAACAGTATTCTAACAGTGTTCAAACAGCGTTCTAACAGTTCTAACAGTGTTATTAACACTTTTAACAGTGTTCTAACAGTTCTAATAGTGTTCAAACAGTGTTCAATCATCGTTCTAACAGTGTTCTAACAGTGTTCTAACAGTGTTCTAACAGTATACTAACAGCATTCTAGCAGTGTTCTAACAGTGTTCTAACAGTGTTCTAACAGTATACTAACAGCGTTCAAACAGTGTTCAAACAGCGTTCTAACAGCGTTCTAACAGTGTTCAAACAGTGTTCAAACAGTGTACTAACAGCGTTCTAACAGTTCTAACAGTGTTCTAACAGTATACTAACAGCATTATAACAGCGTTCTAACAGCATTCTAGCAGCGTTCTAACAGTTCTAACAGTGTTCTAACAGTATACTAACAGCATTATAACAGCGTTCTAACAGTGTTCAAACAGTGTTCAAACAGTGTTCAAACAGTGTACTAACAGCGTTCTAGCAGCGTTCTAACAGTTCTAACAGTGTTCTAACAGTATACTAACAGCATTATAACAGCGTTCTAACAGCATTCTAGCAGCGTTCTAACAGTTCTAACAGCGTTCTAACAACGTTCTAACAGTGTTCTAACTAGAGGTCGACCGATTAATCGGAATGGCCGATTAATTGGGGCCGATTTCAAGTTTTCATAACAATCAGAAATCTGTATTTTTGGACACCGATTTGGACACCGATTTGGCCGATTAAAAAATATATATATAAATATATATTTTTTACACCTTTATTTAACTAGGCAAGTTCTAACAGTGTTCTAACAGTATTCTAACAATTCTAACAGCGTTCTAGCAGTGTTCTAACAGTATACTAACAGTTCTAACAGTGTTCTAACAGTATTCTAACAGTTCTAACAATATACTAACAGTTCTAACAGTGTTCTAACAGTTCTAACAGCGTTCCAACAGATCTAACAGCGTTCCAACAGATCTAACAGTTCTAACAGTATACTAACAGTTCTAACAGCGTTCTAGCAGTGTTCTAACAGTATACTAACAGCGTTCTAACAGTTCTAACAGCGTTCTAGCAGTGTTCTAACAGTATACTAACAGTTCTAACAGCGTTCTAACAGTTCTAACAGCGTTCTAGCAGTGTTCTAACAGTATACTAACAGTTCTAACAGTTCTAACAGCGTTCCAACAGATCTAACAGTTCTATCAGTGTACCAACAGTTCTATCAGTGTACCAACAGTTCTATAAGTGGGTTAACAGTTCTATCAGTGTACCAACAGTTCTATCAGTGTACCAACAGTTCTATCAGTGTACCAACAGTTCTATCAGTGTACCAACAGTTCTATAAGTGGGTTAACAGTTCTATCAGTGTACCAACAGATCTAACAGTGTACCAACAGTTCTATCAGTGTACCAACAGTTCTATCAGTGTACCAACAGTTCTATCAGTGGGTTAACAGTGTTTTGACAGAGGGTTCTAACAGTTCTAATGGTCTCCCTTGTTTTTCTCACCACAGGGTCCCTTTTTAACATGCACGCACACATTTCAAAAAGTGTAATCACTGCGGCGATCGGCCTGGGGGTGCCCTGACAGAGAGGAAGGAGCTTCATACGCCGGTTGCTGCTGTAGTCATGGCAACAAGGCTGCAAGCGTTTGAAGTGATGCTGCGGTTTGGGCAGACTGATGGGCTGTGTGTGTGTGTGTGAGAGAGTGTGAACGTGGGAATACGGTATGAGGCTCTGTGGATGAGTGTGTGTGTATGTCTGGGTTGATAGGCTCATCCCAAACGGCTGAGTGGTGTGTGAACTGAGCATGCCCAAAGCAGTCCTGTTGAGTACAACTAAAAGACAGACAGAGAGGAGGAAACTAGCTAGTGTAGCAGGGAGGAAATCAGAGGTCATAGAACTATGAAATGAGAGGCAAAACTGTGTGAGATGCGTGGATATCATATTAGTGTGTGTGTGAGATACTACAAACTGCGAGACTGTGTGTGTGTGTGTCAGAGTTTGAGAGACTGTGTTTGTCTGTGGTACCCCCCACTGCGAGACTGTTTGTGTGTGTGTGTGTGTGTGTGTGTGTGAGACCCACCACTGTGAGGCCAGCATGGTGAAGACGTCGGCCTGTGGGTTGTTGAAGATCCTCTGCAGCTCAGGATCTGACGAGAGGTGAGCCAGCAGACGCAGTTCCACCTGGCAGAAATCTGACACACACACACACACCACCATCATTCTCCTCCACACTACTGTTCATTTTCACTACCATCATCGCTCAACATTTGTATATTAACTGACAATGTAATCAGCTGATAATGAACCAGGTAGTCAGCGGTAATGTCATTTAACAGAAAGGCAAAGAGAGATAAGAGAATAGAGGTAGAGGTTGTAAACAACACGTGTGTTGAGAGCGAGAGAGAGAGAGGGATGGGAGAGGTGGAGAGAGAGAAAATAATGGGGAGGAGGTAGATACACAAAGAGAGGGAGAGCGAGAGAGAGAGGAAAAAAGAGAGGAGGGGAACAGATGAGTGTTCCTCCCACCCTGATCCTGTTGTCAGATGAGAGAGAATGGCTGATGAGGCAGGCAGCAAGCCAGCCAGCCAGCCAGCCCCTCCTGTGAGACGCCTGGGGGCCCGAGTTACCTTACCCCAATCCCATTAACACCCCGAACCCCCTGACCCCTTATAATCTGTGACCCCCCCCCCCCACCCCCCCCACCTCCCATCTCCAAGAACCCTCCCTCCCAAACGCAGCCTATCACATGATGATGACACACTTGCGCATGTTCCTCTCCGGATAGACAGACAGACCACGGTCTCTGTTGTGTGTGTATGTGTGAGCCACACCTTGCTATCCCTTATCATACTGCTGTCAGGCTGGAATGTTCAAGATAATTATTATTACTGACATACACCTACTGGAGAGAAAGAGATAGAGGGGGAATGCTGACACACACATCACACTGTAATTCAGTGTAATTCAATTAGTGGATTGAGCATTGATTTTAGTGCTGGGGCTCCAAACTGGACTTGATGAGAATGTCGATGGCCGGCCCTGTATTCTCTCTCCACAGTAAAACAAACGTACTCAGCTATTAGCCTCTAATGATGTTTTTCCACTGTAGGGCCATGCCTTGCTGTGAATATCACGGTTCCTCTATTTCATTCCCACTTGCCCATGGCCCGCTTGATTCCTGGAACCAAGCGGGATATATCCAGCCTCGTTTGATACCCGGTACTGACCTCCAACCAAGTAGGCTGGTGGGTGGGGTTACACATGGCCGTACTCAATGACTGGTCTCACGCAACAATGTCACAGCGTATGTTGTTGATACTCACGCACAAGCCACTGGCTCCGTTTTTTAACAGAGAAAGTACATCTAACTACGAAACGGTACAGCTACAGAACACTAACGAATAACTCTGAAGCTAAAAACGCTGGATTCGACATCACCGACAGCGATGTTTGAAGCCATGGTAACGCTGAGCAGCAACGATAAGCGCGGTAATACATTGTTTTTAGCCAAATTACTATCTAGCTAGCTACCGATGTCTTTTGATGAGCTTCATAACACATGCACACACACGAGGACACACAAACACAAGGACACACAAACACATGTACACACAAGAAAACAAGAACATACATGACACACAAACACAAACACACACACACACACACACACACACACACACACACACACACACACGAGTCACTCCCATCTTGCAAATGTAGACACACACATACCGGCACATTGGCTTCTAGGACACCAGATGTATGTCCTTGAACAGATTATTTAAAAATTGCACATAGAATAAGTTATAAGGTTAATTGAGTTGCCAATGGCAGCACCCCGGTCGGCCTTCAACTTGAGATACTCAATGAGAAACGGCAGCACTGAGCTAGCCTGCAACGTCTCTTCCTGGAGTAGCTCAAACTGCGCATGCTGTCGCCATGAGATGCCATCTTAACCGGCTTCCTTGGTTTCAAATGCACTACTGAGTCTTCACATAGGAATGAATGATGTCACATGATCGATGGCTTTGTCCATTCATATACAGTCATTGGTCTATCTCAACAGTGTCACTCTCGACAGCGGCCTAGACAATTTTCTCCGCCGGAACCCTATCACCCCCTCTCCTCTCATAAAAATGACAAAACAATCACATTTCCCTCCTGCAGCCGAATGAAATCGGCTATAAAATTATAAATAGTGTCTGCCTGACTGTGCTAGATGAGCTGGGCCTGTCTGGGTTTAATATTGGTTGGCTGGTAATAAATATAGCTAGTTTAGTGCAGTGTGCTTTGATAATAGGCTGATAAAGGGTGTGGGTGTGTGTGTGTGTGTGTGTGTGTGTGTGTGTGTGTGTGTGTGTGTGTGTGTGTGTGTGTTTCTGATGATGATAGGCTTATAAAGGGGAGTTTCTAAAGATCTCTCCATCATTGTTTTATGCGTCAGATCACATTTGTAGCCCAGAGAATACTACGTGTGGGATGGGGGGTTGTGTGTGTGTGTCTGGACGTGCTTTGCCCATGTGTGTGTGTGTAATAGTTGTTTCGGCAAGGTCTGCTCCAGCGAGATTTTGTTTAGTGACAAAATCACTACCAACTAGCATCTTCCTACTGATCCCAACAGGAAGAAAATAAGATGGCCAAAGATAGAGCATCGACAATCGATAAGTCCTAAGGGTCATATCATCTTGGCCTAAGCACACACACACACACACACATACATACATACAGTTGAAGTCGGAAGTTTACATACACTTAGGTTGGAGTCATTAAAACTTGTTTTTCAACCACTCCACAAATGTCTTGTTAACAAACTATAGTTTTGGCAAGTCGGTTATGACATCTACTTTGTGTAGAAGTTTACATAAACTAAGTTGACTGTGCCTTTAAACAGCTTGGAAAATTCCAGAAAATGATGTCATGGTTTTAGAAGCTTCTGATAGGGTAATTGACATAATTTGAGTCAACTGGAAGTGTACCTCTTGATGTGTTTCAAGGCCTACCTTCAAACTCAGTGCCTCTTTGCTTGACATCATGGGAAAATCAAAAGAAATCAGTCAAGACATCAGAAAAAAAATTGTAAACCTCCATAAGTCTGGTTCATCCTTGGGAGCAATTTCCAAACGCCTGAAGGTACCACGTTCATTTGTACAAACAATAGTACGTAAGTATAAACACCATGGGACAACGCAACCGTCATACCGCTCAGGAAGGAGACACATTCTGTCTCCTAGAGATGAACATTTGGTGCGAAAAGTGCAAATCAATCCCAGAACAACAGCAAAGGACCTTGTGAAGATGCTGGAGGAAACAGGTACAAAAGTATCTATATCCACAGTAAAACGAGTCCTATATCGACATAACCTGAAGGGCCGCTCAGCAAGGAAGAAACCACTGCTCCAAAACCGCCATAAAAAAGCTAGACTACGGTTTGCAACTGCACATGGGGACAACGATCATACTTTTTGGAGAACTGTTCTCTGGTCTGATGAAACAAAAATAAAACTGTTTGGCCATAATGACCATCGTTATGTTTGGAGGAAAAAGGGGGAGGCTTGCAAGCCAAAGAACACCATCCCAACCGTGAAGCACGGGGGTGGCAGCATCATGTTGTGGGGGTGCTTTGCTGCAGGAGGGACTGGTGCACTTCACAAAATAGATGGCACCATGAGGTAGGACAATTATGTGGATATATTGAAGCAATATCTCAAGACATCAGTCAGGAAGTTAAAGCTTGGTCGCAAATGGGTCTTCCAAATGAACAATGACCCCAAGCATACTTCCAAAGTTGTGGCAAAATGGCTTAAGGACAACAAAGGCAAGGTATTGGAGTGGCCATCACAAAGCCTTGACCTCAGTCCCATAGAAAATTTGTGGGCAGAACTGAAAAAGTGTGTGCGAGCAAGGAGGCCTACAAATCTGACTCAGTTACACCAGCTCTGTCAGGAGGAATGGGCCAAAATTCCCCAAACTTATTGTGGAAAGCTTGTGGAAGGCTGCTCAAAACATTTTACCCAAGTTAAACAATTTAAAGGCAATGCTACCAAATACTAATTGCGTGTGTGTAAACTTCTGACCCACTTGGAATGTGATGAAAGAAATAAAAGCTGAAATAAATAATTCTCTCTACTCTTATTCTGACATTTCACATTCTTAAAATAAAGTGGTGATCCTAACTGACCTAAGACAGGGAATTTTTACTAGGATTAAATGTCAGGAATTGTGAAAAACTGAGTTTAAATGTATTTGGCTAACATGTATGTAAACTTCCGACTTCAACTGTACATACATACATACAGTATAATCTACGCCTACATCTCAGATGGCTGGTTATTAGAGCCTGGCAAAATAAAATGAAGGGAAAACGACATTAACCCCTGAAAGTGAAACATTCACTCAATTGATATTTTGTGTGTGTCTTGGTTCTAAAAGTTTTTTTTTTACAAAAAAACAACAACTAGAAAAGGTACATTCCCCCCCCCCCCCCCCCCAAAAAAAAGAGTGCTTGCTTCAAGCAGTATAAAAAAAGAGAATAATAACAATAAGCATGTGGAATAACTTGCTGACACAAGTACACTAATAATGAATAATATGGCCAGTGTGACTTTTGCCTACCTGCAGCCAGGAAGGTGTAGCCATCCTGGGGGATGAACATGGCCCGTGGGTGAACCGTCACCACCTCCGCTTCCTTTCCTTAGAGAACCAAAACACACAGCCACCATGAACCTACCGTACCACATTACTGTACCAACCATGTTAATATAGTACAATCCTATTACCCAGGACTCCCCGGAAAACAGTGGCAAGTGTTACTGAATGGACTAAAGAAAATAAAGTGAATTTCAAATGAAATACCCAGCTATAAAACCCAACTTCCACTTTTATAAAGATATAACACAGCTACCAGCCTACGGTGAGCCTGAATAATGTAATTACACTGTTCAGGTTATACATGTGTTATAACCGCCTTGTCATCTCTCCATTCTATAGTGAGTAGTGCTGGTGAGTTTCCTAGCCAGTCAGCCAGTCAGTCAGTGCTTTAATTAACTGGCAGCCCTATAAATACAACATGTGTGAGAAGTTAACTAGAGGACATCTCCTGACTTCAATTAAAAGAGGAAAAAATAATTAAGTAAGTGTTTTTTTTCTATATGGAAACATGAGAAGGAAATAGTGAGAAATAGTGAGGTAGGGAAAATATATAGGAGCGATGGAGAAGACAGCGAGAGAGCGAGAGAGAGAGAAAGAAAGAGATGTAGTAGACAGATGAGAGAAAAAAAGAGACAAGAGGGAGAGATGAACAGTTAGTCCATCATCCACTATATGGTTAGCATTAAACTAGCTAGGTAAGAAACTAGGTCATGGTTAGCATTAAACTAGCTAGGTAAGAAACTGGGTCATGGTTAGCAGTAAACTAGCTAGGTAAGAAACTAGGTCGTAGTTAGCAGTAAACTAGCTAGGTAAGAAACTAGGTCGTGGTTAGCAGTAAACTAGCTAGGTAAGAAACTGGGTCGTGGTTAGCAGTAAACTAGCTAGGTAAGAAACTAGGTCGTGGTTAGCAGTAAACTAGCTAGGTAAGAAACTGGGTCGTGGTAAGCAGTAAACTAGCTAGGTAAGAAACTGGGTCGTGGTTAGCAGTAAACTAGCTAGGTAAGGAACTGGGTCGTTGGTTGAGGTAATCAGAATCCCATCAGGACGAATCTAACGCCACGTCATTATCCTGGGCAGGTAAGTGCTGACCCCGACTGAGTAAAAGAGGAAAAACGTCCCCTACTGTTCACCATCAACGTCACAGGCACACACACACGTTGGACACTCGCACACACACACAGGGCAACAAAACCCAGTGTAACACCTCTAATAAGGACTGATTAGGGCTTCAATCACCTTCAAAGAGGGGCTGGGTGACTGATGGAGGAAGAGAGGTGAAAAAAGGAGAGCGTAGGAGGAGGGAGGGAGGGAGGGAGGGAGGGAGGGAGGGAGGCGGAGGGAGGCGGAGGGAGACGGAGGGAGACGGAGGGAGGGAGGGAGGGAGGGAGGGAGGGAGGGAGGGAGGGAGGGAGACAGACAGACAGACAGACAGACAGACAGACAGACAGACAGACAGACAGACAGACAGACAGACAGACAGACAGACAGACAGACAGACAGACAGACAGACAGACAGACAGACAGACAGACAGACAGACAGACAGACAGACAGACAGACAGACAGACAGACAGACAGAGAGAGAGAGAGAGAGAGAGAGAGAGAGAGAGAGAGAGAGAGAGAGAGAGAGACAGACAGACAGACAGACAGACAGACAGACAGACAGACAGACAGACAGACAGACAGACAGACAGACAGACAGACAGACAGACAGACAGAGACAGAGAGAGAGAGAGAGAGAGAGAGAGAGAGAGAGAGAGAGAGAGAGAGAGAGAGAGAGACAGACAGACAGACAGACAGACAGACAGACAGACAGACAGACAGACAGACAGACAGACAGACAGACAGACAGACAGACAGACAGACAGACAGACAGACAGACAGACAGACAGAGAGAGAGAGAGAGAGAGAGAGAGAGAGAGAGAGAGAGAGAGAGAGAGAGAGAGAGAGAGAGAGAGAGAGAGGACTACTATGGTAGGTACACCTATAGCTCATCTCTTGGCAGTAGTACTGTAGACTACTTTATCACTGACCTCAATTCTAGAGTCTCTCAGAGCGTTCAGTCAGCCCACTGACACCCTTATCAGATCACAGCAAAATCAGTCTACTTGAACAGAGCAATACTCAATCATGAGGCGTCAAAGTAAGTGAATAATATTAAGAAATTCTATAAATAGAAGGAAAGTAGTGTGGAAACCTTCCAAAAAACAATTAGGCAACAACAAATTAAATTCCTTATAGACAACTTCATGGACAAAGCGTTCCACTGTAATAGTGAAGGTGTAAACTTGGCAGTAGAAAACATTTGAAATGTCTTTATTCTTTTGGAACTTCTGTGTAACGTATACTGTTAATTGTTATTGTTTATTTCACTTTTGTTTATTGTGTACTTCACTTGCTTTGGCAAAGTTAACATATGTTTCCCATGCCAATAAAGTCCTTGAATTGAGAGAGAGAGAGAAAAAGAGAGTGAGAGAGAGTGAGAGAGAGATAGAGTTGATGAGTAGGTGCTCTGGGGATATGATGGGTGAGTGGCAGGGCAGGGGGTGCTAATGCTAGCACCTACGACTCACCGAAGGCAGGGAGAAAGAGAACCATAGAACTAGTGATGACCAGGGTGAATAAAAGGAGAACGTGTACATGTCTGCATGACTAGTGTGACGAATCTCCTGTACACAACTATTGCCGGAGAGGAAGGAAATCGGGGATTGAGGCCAATGGTGACTTTAAAACATTTACAGGGTTTAATGGCTGTGATAGGAGAAAACTGAGAATGGATCAACAACATTGTAGTTACTCCACAATACTAACATAAATGACAGAGTGAAAAGTAGGAAGCCTGTACAAAAAAATATCAGTGTGTGTGTGTGTGTGTGTGTATTTGTGTGCGAGTGTGGGAGGGGTGATTCATTTTACCTTAAACATATGGAGAGGCTGTGCATAATGCATAATTCGACCGGATTTGAATTTGAATGTGTGTGTGTTGTGTGATTAACTGTACCTTGAACATATTGCTTCTTAGTGATCTGCACCGGCTGCCTTGGGAGGGCCTGGAAGTTCTAAAATCACAAAACATTTATAGTCCAGCAAAGCACAACACACTTAGAGAAACATATTTATATGCATGATAATTAGAGAAAATAAGAGCGCAAGAGACCTTACACCTAGAGAAATATATCAAAATGCATGGTAATTAGAGAAAATAAGAGAGCAAGATACCTTTCCTCGGAGGCTTTTTAGAATGCACAAAATAGCGTTGCCCAGGTAATGAATCCCAACCTTCAGTCAGTGAGTGTTAAAAGGCACAGGAGCGGTTGATATTTAACACTGACTGGCTCTACTACTACGACATCATTAGATCTGAACAGCTACCACTGTTAACAAGAGAGACTGGAGAAAGGGAGGTAGACGGTCGGAGGGAGGGGGAGAGAGAGGCGGGAGAGAGATGGGGGGGTTGGCGAAAGAGATGGGGAGGAAGGAGAGAGATAGGGGGGTTGGCGAAAGAGATGGGGAGGAAGGAGAGAGATGGGGGGGTTGGCGAAAGAGATTGGGAGGAAGGAGAGAGAGAGAGAGATGGAGAGAGGGATGGTTGGAGACTTGGCAAAGGCTGGCACACAGACAAAGCTGGCATGCAGTGCCCCATGCCACACACAGGTGTTAGTAATGGAGACTAATGTTCTAGTTAGAAAAATGTATTTAAGTGTCACTCCACAATACATTGCATTCGGAAAGTATTCAGACGCCTTGACTTTTTCCACATTTTGTAACGTCACAGCCTTATTCTAAAATGGATGTTATTAAATCCCTCATCAAACCATACACAATACCCCATAATGACAAATCAAAAGCATATTTTCTGAAATTTTAGCAAATATTACATTTACATAAGTATTCAGACCCTTAACTCAATACTTTTTTGAAGCACCTTTAACAGCGATTACAGCCTCGAGTCTTCTTGGGTATGACGCTACAAGCTTCGCACACCTGTACTTGGGGAGTTTCTCCCATTCTTTTCTGCAGATCCTCTCAAGCTCTGTCAGGTTGGATGGGGAGCGTCGCTGCACAGCTATTTTAAGGTCACTCCAGAGATGTTCGATCTGGTTCAAGTCCGGGCTCTGACTGGGCCACTCAAGGACATTCAGAGACTTGTACTGAAGCCATTCCTTCCTTGTCTTGGCTGTGTGCTTAGGGTCGTTGTCATGTTGGAAGGTGAACCTTCGGCCCAATCTGAGGTCCTGAGCAGGTTTTCATCAAGGATCTCTCTGTACTTTGCTCTGTTCATCTTTCCCTCGATCCTGACTAGTCTCGCAGTCCCTGCCGCTGAATAACATCCCCACAGCATGATGCTGCCACCAGCATGCTTCACCGTAGGGATGGTGCCAGGTTTCCTCCAGGCGTGACGCTTGGCATTCAGGCAGGGAGAAAGAGAACCTGAAAGAGTTCATTCTTGGTTTTAATCAGACCAGAGAATCTTGTTTCTCATGGTCTGAGAGTCTTTAGGTGCCTTTTGGCAAACAAGCGGGCTGTCATGTGCCTTTTATTGAGGAGTGGCTTCCGTCTGGCCACTCTACCATAAAGGCGTGATTGGTGGAGTGTTGCAGAGATGGTTGCCCTTCTGGAAGTTTCTCCCTTCTTTAGAGAGGAACTCTGGAGCTCTGTCAGTGTGACCATCGGGTTCTTGGTCACCTCCCTGACCAAGGCCCTTCTCCCCCAATTGCTTAGTTTGGCCGGGAGGCCAGCTCTAGTGGTTCCAAACTTCTTCCATTTAAGAATGATGAAGGGCACTGTGTTCTTGGCGACCTTCAATGCTGCAGACATGTTTTGGTACCCTTCCCCAGATCTGTGCCTCGACACAATCCTGTCTCGGAGTTCTATGGACAATTCCTCCAACCTCATGGCTTGGTTTTTGCTCCTACATGCACTGTCAACTGTGGGACCTTACATAAACAGGTGTGTGCCTTTCCAAATCATGTCCAATCAATTGAATTTACCACATGTGGACTCCAATCAAGTTGTAGAAACATCTCAAGGATGATCAATGGAAACAGGATGCACCTGAGCTCAATTTTGAGTCTCATACCAAAAGGTCTAAATACTTATGTAAATAAGGTATTTCTGTTTTAATTTGTTATGCATTTGAAAAAGTTTCTTTCACTGTCATTGTGGGATATTGTGTGTAGATTGCTGATGATTTAAAAAATATTTAATCCATTTTAGAATAAGGCTGTAAAGTAACAAATTGGTCAAGGGCAAGGGGTCTGAAAACGTTCTGAAGGCACTGTAAGGCAAGGGGTCTGAATACTTTCTGAAGGCACTGTAAGGCAAGGGGTATGAATACTTTCTGAAGGCACTGTAAGGCAAGGGGTATGAATACTTTCTGAGGGCACTGTAAGGCAAGGGGTCTGAATACTTTCCGAAGGCACTGTAAGGCAAGGGGTCTGAATACTTTCTGAAGGCACTGTAAGGCAAGGGGTATGAATACTTTCTGAGGGCACTGTAAGGCAAGGGGTCTGAATACTTTCCGAAGGCACTGTAAGGCAAGGGGTCTGAATACTTTCTGAAGGCACAGTACATAGAATTGTTCATTATAGTGACAGCCCCAGGGATGAAACTCCTACCGAAGAGTTCAGAGCGACATTTCATTGTCTGGTATGTCCGACCTGATGGGAGGAGATCAAAACAGTGGTGGAGTGGATGGAGCGTTCATTCAGAAGGGAGAGTTTTTATAGTAGTCTATTTTGTTTGCTGCGTTGACAAATCCATTTCCCCTCAGGGATTCTAAAGTAATATAAAAGTAATATAATTCATTTGTCTCACAGCCACAGTCTGATTCATCCAATTTCTATTTCACATCATAGACCCAGGAGGTGGTGTAGGGTGGTAAATCTGTGTTTCAAGTTTGAATGTCACATGCAGAAGTACAGTGAAATGCCTTTCTTGCTAGCTCTAACCCCAACAATGCAGTAATCAATAACACTGTAATACTAGAAATAACAAGGTAGAACAAAAATAAACAAGATATAAAAATAAGAATAAGAACACAATAAAGTAAGTAAGCAAAGTATATACAGGGTCAGTTCCAGTACCATATTTACAATGTGCAGGGATACTACACTGCTCAAAAAAATAAAGGGAACACTAAAATAACACATCCTAGATCTGAATGAATGAACTTTTTTCTTTACATAGTTGAATGTGCTGACAACAAAATCACACAAAAATGATCAATGGAAATCAAATTTACCAACCCATGGAGGTCTGGATTTGGAGTCACACTCAAAATTAAAGTGGAAAACCACACTACAGGCTGATCCAACTTTGATGTAATGTCCTTAAAACAAGTCAAAATGAGGCTCAGTAGTGTGTGTGGCATCCACGTGCCTGTATGACCTCCCTACAACGCCTGGGCATGCTCCTGATGAGGTGATGGATGGTCTCCTGAGGGATCTCCTCCCAGACCTGGACTAAAGCATCCGCCAACTCCTGGACAGTCTGTGGTGCAACGTGGCGTTGGTGGATGGAGCTAGACACGATGTTCCAGATGTGCTCAATTGGATTCAGGTCTGGGGAACGGGCGGGCCAGTCCATAGCATCAATGCTTTCCTCTTGCAGGAACTGCTGACACACTCCAGACACAGGAGGTCTAGCATTGTCTTGCATTAGGAGGAACCCAGGGCCAACCGCACCAGCATATGGTCTCACAAGGGGTCTTTGGATCTCATCTCGGTACCTAATGGCAGTCAGGCTATCTCTGGCGAGCACATGGAGGGCTGTGCGGCCCCCCAAAGAAATGCCACCCCACATCATGACTGACCCACCGCCAAACCGGTCATGCTGGAGGATGTTGCAGGCAGCAGAACGTTCTCCACGGTGTCTCCAGACTCTGTCACGTCTGTCACATGTGCTCAGTGTGAACCTGCTTTCATCTGTGAAGAGCACAGGGCGCCAGTGGCAAATTTGCCAATCTTGGTGTTCTCTGGCAAATGCCAAATGTCCTGCACGGTGTTGGGCTGCAAGCACAACCCCCACCTGTGGACGCCGGGCCCTCATACCACCCTCATGGAGTCTGTTTCTGACGGTTTGAGCAGACACATGCACATTTGTGGCCTGCTGGAGGTCATTTTGCAGGGCTCTGGCAGTGCTCCTCCTGCTCCACCTAGCACAAAGGCGGAGGTAGCGGTCCTGCTGCTGGGTTGTTGCCCTCCTACGGCCTCCTCCACATCTCCTGATGTACTGGCCTCTCATCTCCAACCAGAGGATCATCTCCAACCAGAGTATCAAAGCCAAAGAGACATTTTCAAGCCGCCACTTCACCCACGTGTGTTCTGGCTCTGGCCCAACTCATCGGTTTCCGGGACCGGTCAGAACAGCTAGAATATTTTTCCGTTCTAGAAATCATCGGGGAGGTACTCAGATCCAGACTCATTGTGGAGACAAAACTAACGTCTTCTGGTTGTGGTGTAGCGTTTGGCCGGAGCAAGAAGTCTGGGTAGCCAGGCAAACTTAATCAAGGTTTGTAAAAAAAAAATATTAAAAAAATATCTAATAATATATCTGTTTGGGATTCTTGCAGTCATTTTTCAGTGTGCAAATTATTTATAACTATGTACCGGTCCCCCGACCATCCGCTCAAGGAAAAATTGGCCCAAGGCTGAAATTAATTGGCGACCCCTAGTTTATTACTAGTCAGTATGGGATGGGGTTATAGCAATGGGATGCTGTTCACACACTAATAAGATCAGGGATACGGGCTGGGCCTCTGTACTGTACAGTATATACAGTGCCTTCAGAAAGTATTCATACACCTTTGTCTTACTCCACATGTGTTGTGTTACAGCCTGAATGAAAAATGTATTAAATATACATTTTTCCTAACACTTATCTTCACACAAACCCCACAATCACAAAGTGAAAACAACAAGTTTTTAAGAGCTTTCCACACCTGGATTGTGCAACATTGGCCGATTATTATTTATTTATTATTCAAGCTCTGTCAAATTAGCTGTTGATCATTGCTAGACAACAATTTTCAGGTCTTGCCATAGATTTTCAAGAAGATGTAAGTCTTTAACTGTAACTCGGCCACTGAGGAACATTCATTGTCTTCTTGGTAAGCAACTCCAGTGTAGATTAGTGTTTGTGTTTTAGGTTATTGTCCTGGTGAAAGGTGAATTAATCTCCCAGTGTCTAGCAGAAAGTACACTGATCCAAGTTTTCTTCTAGGATTTTGCCTGTGCTTAGCCCCATTCTGTTAATTTTGTATCCTGACAAACTCACCAGTCCTCAACGATTACAAGCATACTCGTAAAATTATGCAGCCACCACTATGCTTGAAAATATGGAGAGCGGTACTCAGTAATGTGTTGTATTTTTTGCAGTATTACTTTAGTGTCTCGTTGCAAGCAGGATGGATGTTTTTGGAATAATCATAAACACTGTTCCCTGATCAGTTTGACGCAACCTCTTAAGGATCTGACCCTTTTTTACATTTTTATTTCTAACTGCCTGTAGCAAGGATATGCATATTCTTGATACCATTTGAAAGGAAACACTCTGAAGTGGGTGGAAATGTGAAATTAATGTAGGAGAATATAACACATTAGATCTAGTAAAAGACAATACAAACAAAAAAACGTGTTTTCAAAAAAATGTAAAATAAAATTAATCTTTGAAATGCAGGAGAAAGGCCATAATATAGTATTGCAGTTCAGGTGCAATTCATATTTTGGCCACTAGATGGAAGGAGTGTGTGTGCAAAGTTTCAGGTTGATCCAGTGAAGCATTGCAATACTGGACAGTATTTTAAATCAAGCCTGCCCAAATGTGCCGAATTGGTCAATTGATACATTTTCAAACACATAACTATGGAGAACATACAAAAATGATATCGTAATAAAACATTTAAGTTTACACACTGCCAGGAATGTCATGCATGATGGATCCTTATCTTATATACTAACTTTCACACATCTAGATGGCCGGGCGGGGTGGGTGTGGAGCCAGAGACAGCAGTAGTTCAAACTGTAGAACCCAGTTACTACATTTGAATATAAAAATTGATTTTATAAAACAAAACTATGCTAAATCTTTATCTCTGGGGTCCTCAGAATTACAAATCAGAGCAAGATTACTGAATGTAAGTACATTATTTACCTTCAGAAGTGAATGTATCAAACCAGTTGCAGTGATAACAGTTTTTTGCTGTTGTGCACTCTCCTCAAACAATAGCATGGTATTTTTTCACTGTAATAGCTACTGTAAATTGGACAGTGCAGTTAGATTAACAAGAATTGACGCTTTCTGCCCATATAAGACATGTCTATGCCCTGGGAAATGTTCTTGTTCTTTCCAATGTCATGCTAATCATATTAGCGGACGTTAACTCAACCGTCCCAGTATAGGGACACCGATCTCGTAGAGATTTTAAAGGTACAATATGTAACTTTTTGCGCAACCCGACCAAATTCACATAGAAATGTGAGTTATAGATATGTAATTTTCATTGAAAGTAAGTCTAAGAAGCGGTAGATGCGTTTTATCCCGTCTGCCCTTAAGTTTAATTTTTGCGGCTTTTACTTTCGGTTGTGTACACCAGCTTCCAACAGCTGAAAACACAGAGACAGCAGTAGTTCAAACTGTAGAACCCAGTTACTACATTTGAATATAAAAATTGATTTTATAAAACAAAACTATGCTAAATCTTTATCTCTGGGGTCCTCAGAATTACAAATCAGAGCAAGATTACTGAATGTAAGTACATTATTTACCTTCAGAAGTGAATGTATCAAACCAGTTGCAGTGATAACAGTTTTTTGCTGTTGTGCACTCTCCTCAAACAATAGCATGGTATTTTTTCACTGTAATAGCTACTGTAAATTGGACAGTGCAGTTAGATTAACAAGAATTGACGCTTTCTGCCCATATAAGACATGTCTATGCCCTGGGAAATGTTCTTGTTCTTTCCAATGTCATGCTAATCATATTAGCGGACGTTAACTCAACCGTCCCAGTATAGGGACACCGATCTCGTAGAGATTTTAAAGGTACAATATGTAACTTTTTGCGCAACCCGACCAAATTCACATAGAAATGTGAGTTATAGATATGTAATTTTCATTGAAAGTAAGTCTAAGAAGCGGTAGATGCGTTTTATCCCGTCTGCCCTTAAGTTTAATTTTTGCGGCTTTTACTTTCGGTTGTGTACACCAGCTTCCAACAGCTGAAAACACAATATTTTTGGTTATGGAAAAGACATTTCACAGCAGTTTAGATGGTACACTGATTCTCGTCACATAACCTGTGACCACATATAAACCCTGGCCTCAGATCAGGGTGGAGATAGAACAACTAAAATGTCTTCCAGACCTGGGGTCAATTAGTATTTGAAAATCCTTCAAATACTTTTGAGTGTTTTCTCTAGCCTGCTTGGAGTGCCAGATGGGCAGGGTTTGCAGTTTTGGGACTATGCCCAGATAAAGTAGCTGATATGATTTGGAATAGTATTTAAACCAAAGTGTGATGTCAGATGAGGTTGGGTAGCTAAGATGTCTTCAGGTCTATTGAGTTCTCTGAGCCGAGGCAGAACTTTAAATAACCTCAGATCAACACTATCGATCCACGAAGGAATTTGAGCCTTTGCACACACGCACACACAGGATTGATGAGGCGCAGGGAGAGATTGGGCCAGGCTCAACTGTTTTCCCTGTAATCCCTGTTTATCCAGACCAGTCCACACTGCTCCCACTACATTCACACACACCGCACGATCTATAACACTGGAACTGACACTGCTGCAGAGGGTGTGTGTGTGGGTGTGTGTGTGTGATGGTGATGGTTAAATAGGGGAGAACCAGGAAAGAAGATCTGCAGTACTGAAATGTAATGTAGACACACACTTGCAGTAGAAACACACATCATCACAGTAGAAACACATACTTGCAGTAGAAACAGACATTAACACGAGCCACCTCCTCCCAGTCTGTGTCATCTGACAGAGAAAGCAGCACTCTGTACCTACAGCACATCATCTATTATTCACTCGACAGAGAGAGGGGCGGGGTGATATGGGGAGGGAGAGATGGAGGGCGAGGGAAAGAGAAAAGGGGGAGCGGGAGAGTGAGGTGGGGGAGGAGAGAGAGATGGGAAGAGAGAGGGGGCGGGAGAGAGAGAGGTGAGAGAGGGGAAGCGAGAGAGATGGAAGTGAGGGGAGACAGAGAGGGGAAGAGAGAGAGGGGAAGAGAGAAGGAGCGGGAGAGAGAGAGGAAAGAGGGGGTAAGGGAGAGAGAGAGGGAAGAGAGGGGAAGGGAGAGAGGGGGGAGAGATAGAGGGGATGGTGTGAGAGAGAGAAAGAGGGAGAGGGGAAGGGAGGAAAGAGAGAGATACTGCAGCAGTAGGGTGGGGACAGAGCTGAGCATATTCCCACAGTGGACATAGAAAACAGTAACTGGCAGCAAAATAATGCTGAGTGTGTGTTGTTGAATGTGTGTAATGACACGTTTTCTAGGTATAACCATATTGTGTCAAGTGTGTGTGTGTGTGTGTGTGTGTGTGTCTGTAAAACAGAGAGGTTTCTGGCAGTGGCATGGCAGGTGATTCACAGTGTCAGATGTGTCTGCTCAGCTTTCCCATCATGCACTGTATTCCTTCGAGGGCAGCAGATATCAGGATCAGGCTAAAACCTCCCCTCACACACACACACAGAGAGAGCTGCCAGGTTGACAGAAGGCTTGACCCCGCCCCTGCAGGTCTCTCTCCCGGCCTCTGCTCCTACACAGCATATGTTGAAGCACAGCACTGTGACCACACACAGACACAGACACACACACATACACACAAATACACACACACACAGGGAGAGAGACAGAACGACAGACAGACACACACACACACAAAGAAAATGACAGATACAGACAACTGCAGACGACAGAAATGCACACAGACACAAAAACCCAATCCTGCAGCACAGCGAACACACCACCACAAGACAGATGAGAGAGAGTGACAGTGTGAGAGAGAGACAGACAGACAAACAAACAGTGAGAGTGACAGACAGAGCAAGAGTTACAGAAGACTAAATGTGAGGGAGGAATCAGAGAAGACAAAACAAGGTAGAGAGGAGAAAAGAGAGGGAAGGTAGCCTAAATAAGGGAAAGAAGGAGAAGAGAGGAGAGAAAAAAAGGAGAGGAAAGAGAAGGAGTGTGTCTGCCAGTCCCAGCAGATCTGTCATCTCTCATTAACCCTTTACAACCGTGTCGGGGTTGAGAACCAGTCCCAGTGTTTCCGGTCTGGAAGCACGCTATTCACTGAACCTACAGGCCCACTCTGGTATTGCAGTTTAGTTGAAGTCATGCCCAAAATGACAATTCTCAGAGACAAGTCAAATTATTATTAATTTTTAAATAAGACACTTCAGTCATTACCTTTGTACACAAAACATCCATAACATTCTTCAAGTAATTTTCTTAGAGGCAGATGTTTGTTTTTTTAAATTATTACTCACAGCCAAACATTTCATATTCATCCACTGTCTGCTTCAGTGCACACTGAGTGCTAGTAACCGGCTCTCTAAATCCAGATGTTTTCGGAAAGTATTCAGACCCCCTTGACTTTTTCTACATTCTGTTACATTACATTACTAAAATGGATTACAAAAAACATTTTCCTCATCAATCTACACACAATAGCCCATAATGACAAAGAAAAAATATCAGTTTTACATAAATATTCAGACCCTTTACTACTTTGTTGAAGCACCTTTGGCAGTGATTACAGCATCAAGTCCTCTTGGGTATGACACTACAAGCTTGGCACACCTGTATTTGGGGAGTTTCTTCAGGTTGGATGGGGAGCGTCGCTGCACAGCTATTTTAAGGTCACTCCAGAGATGTTCGATCGGGTTCAAGTCCGGGCTCTGACTGGGCCACTCAAGGACATTCAGAGACTTGTACTGAAGCCACTCCTGCCTTGTCTTGGCTGTGTGCGTAGGGTCGTTGTCCTGTTGGAAGGTGAACCTTCGCCCCAGTCTGAGGTCCTGAGGGCTCTGGAGCAGGTTTTCATCAAGGATCTCTCTGTACTTTGCTTCGTTCATTTATAATTTATAAAAGTTAACTGCCTGATATTACATCATAGAACAAAATGCATAAGGCTTTTAGGACTACAAACTGGCGAGCTCTATAGTGGAGAAAATTTGTTTTGCGGAAACATGCACCTGAATGACTCCATTCTATGCGCAACAAAACCGTAAGATCGTATTTGATCATTTAGCTAGTCATGTTGGCAATAGAACAAGGTTTCAAAAGATGCCCACCTGACCCAGATTGAGATTTATAATGGCCTGTTTTTGAATTGCGTAAACAACAACAGTAATTGTGTGATGGTGGGGATGCAAGACTGTCTTCCAAACAAAAAACTACAAGCGTGCTTGCCTCAACGGCACAGCTAGGAGAGCCACAAAAAAAAAAATGCACCTAAAAGTTGAAAGCTCTTTGCCTGACGACTCACCCAGAATTTCATTCCGCTGCTCTATCGATCGCTACATACCTTCAATCTGTAACTGCCATCCTAGAAGTTGTACGTGTGACTTCAAAATAAGGGACGTTGTACAAAAACAAATTCATCAGCGATCGCATATAAAATCAACAGTGTGATGTTTTTGGATTCAGGCTTGTGTCAGGTGAACTGTTGTGTCCTCACCTTCAGCCTGAAAATGTCCCCATAATCTCCAAAGAGATGTAACTGCTACCAGATGTTTAAATTGCTACTGTCATGATGTCGCCCTCTTTGAGTACATCGAGCACCATCCCCCACTCTCTGCTTCTACAACCAGACTGCTGTGGGCAGAGTGAGGTCGTAAATTCCTAAGGAAGACCCTGCCTCATGGACATACAGTTATAGAGAGTAGTTTTCATGGAGACAAAGGAAATCCTTCCACCTCACAGAACGTGAGGTACGAACAAATTTCATGTTCCAGAGAAAGTGTAAAAGATCGGTGAAGAATCCAGCTACGAACTGGTGCGTTTGGACCAACTTGGGAAGCTCAAGAGAGACGGTGTGGCCACATTACCATAACGCTGTTTATATGATACCCTCAGATATGAGGTTTACATCTAATGGTTGTATAAGATGAATGAGTGAGGATGATACTGTTTGAATAATGGTGTAATATGATTGTGGACTGTTTAATGAAGAAAAGTACAATTCCCTTTTGATTTGAACTAAATCAGAGGACCGCCCCTGAGCCCAGTTAGGGCCCGACATCCTGAGACAGCCCTCTTCTGCCACTCTGAATAAAACCCCACTTTGAGAAATTATCAGTAGACCATGTTTTTCTCCATTAGGGGAGGACTATAAGGTTGAGACCATGTTTTTCTCCAGTAGGAGAGGGATTGAAGGTTGTAGACCATTGCTGAATCTTTTAACCATACCACGTGGTTAAAACTCTTAGACTATCGATACCGACAGAATAAGAATAAGTCTTTGATACTAATTACTAGTCTGCAGCTAGGAATTCGTCATCATTGAACGAGAAGAACGACAACCGCCGAAACACCCATTCTATAACGAATGTGACTCTGAACAATCCCCTCTAACCACAACCGAGAGAGGGAGAGAAACGGACAATTCTGCAAAAGAAATGAACTTTTCACCAGTGATCAAGACGACACACTGAGCGTAAATATATATATTGATTGCAATTGTTCCCGAATGAGTGAGCGTTCATGTGAAAAGGATTAGCATTTTAATTGTTATAATTAACTCTGTAGGGACTTCTTAGTCGACCCACCATTGCCCCTCTGTCTAACAAGCTGCCATGTCGGTTCAGCCCACTAGGGCACATTCTATCATTTCATGTAACCATATTTACTGTTTGTTTATGCATTTCTGTGAATTACTTAGTTAGTAATAAATAAATGATTTAAGACAATTGATGTATTGATGACTCATAGTCAAGACCGGATTCGTGCAGATAACCAACAATTTACGACGTTTGGAATGAGACTAATGTGAGATCAAATAAATAAATAATTAATCAGAAGACTATTGATCAGATATGAAAATATCTGAAAGGTTATATTGAGAAATTATAACTTTGTAATCTGAATACTTTCCTTGGTGCCCCCTATTTCCTAGTTAATTACAGTTACACGATTAATTACTTTGATCGCGTTATACTAATTACAGGGAATCTTTGATAAAACTATGCCTTCAATTTAATGATAGTAAAGACAACACTACCATGCTTATCATATTCCTTCTGTAAGAAACATTTCAATTTAGCACTATACATATAGGCCAATTCCCACAAATGTAAATCAAATCAAATCAAATTTTATTTGTCACATACACATGGTTAGCAGATGTTAATGCGAGTGTAGCGAAATGCTTGTGCTTCTAGTTCCGACAATGCAGTAATAACAAGTAATCTAACTAACAATTCCAAAACTACTGTCTTGTACACAGTGTAAGGGGATAAAGAATATGTACATAAGGATATATGAATGAGTGATGGTACAGAGCAGCATAGGCAAGATACAGTAGATGGTATCGGGTACAGTATGTACAAATGAGATGAGTATGTAAACAAAGTGGCATAGTATAGTATAAAGTGGCTAGTGATACATGTATTACATAAGGATACCGTCGATGATATAGAGTACAGTATATACGTATGCATATGAGATGAATAATGTAGGGTAAGTAACATTTATATAAGGTAGCATTGTTTAAAGTGGCTAGTGATATATTTACATCATTTCCCATCAATTCCCATTATTAAAGTGGCTGGAGTTGAGTCAGTGTCAGTGTGTTGGCAGCAGCCACTCAGTGTTAGTGGTGGCTGTTTAACAGTCTGATGGCCTTGAGATAGAAGCTGTTTTTCAGTCTCTCGGTCCCAGCTTTGATGCACCTGTACTGACCTCGCCTTCTGGATGATAGCGGGGTGAACAGGCAGTGGCTCGGGTGGTTGATGTCCTTGATGATCTTTATGGCCTTCCTGTGACATCGGGTGGTGTAGGTGTCCTGGAGGGCAGGTAGTTTGCCCCCGGTGATGCGTTGTGCAGACCTCACTACCCTCTGGAGAGCCTTACGGTTGAGGGCGGTGCAGTTGCCATACCAGGCGGTGATACAGCCCGCCAGGATGCTCTCGATTGTGCATCTGTAGAAGTTTGTGAGTGCTTTTGGTGACAAGCCGAATTTCTTCAGCCTCCTGACGTTGAAGAGGCGCTGCTGCGCCTTCTTCACGATGCTGTCTGTGTGAGTGGACCAATTCAGTTTGTCTGTGATGTGTATGCCGAGGAACTTAAAACTTGCTACCCTCTCCACTACTGTTCCATCGATGTGGATAGGGGGGTGTTCCCTCTGCTGTTTCCTGAAGTCCACAATCATCTCCTTAGTTTTGTTGACGTTGAGTGTGAGGTTATTTTCCTGACACCACACTCCGAGGGCCCTCACCTCCTCCCTGTAGGCCGTCTCATCGTTGTTGGTAATCAAGCCTACCACTGTTGTGTCGTCCGCAAACTTGATGATTGAGTTGGAGGCGTGCGTGGCCACGCAGTCGTGGGTGAACAGGGAGTACAGGAGAGGGCTCAGAACGCACCCTTGTGGGGCCCCAGTGTTGAGGATCAGCGGGGAGGAGATGTTGTTGCCTACCCTCACCACCTGGGGGCGGCCCGTCAGGAAGTCCAGTACCCAGTTGCACAGGGCGGGGTCGAGACCCAGGGTCTCGAGCTTGATGACGAGCTTGGAGGGTACTATGGTGTTGAATGCCGAGCTGTAGTCGATGAACAGCATTCTCACATAGGTATTCCTCTTGTCCAGATGGGTTAGGGCAGTGTGCAGTGTGGTTGAGATTGCATCGTCTGTGGACCTATTTGGGCGGTAAGCAAATTGGAGTGGGTCTAGGGTGTCAGGTAGGGTGGAGGTGATATGGTCCTTGACTAGTCTCTCAAAGCACTTCATGATGACGGATGTGAGTGCTACGGGGCGGTAGTCATTTAGCTCAGTTACCTTAGCTTTCTTGGGAACAGGAACAATGGTGGCCCTCTTGAAGCATGTGGGAACAGTAGACTGGTATAGGGATTGATTGAATATGTCCGTAAACACACCGGCCAGCTGGTCTGCGCATGCTCTGAGGGCGCGGCTGGGGATGCCATCTGGGCCTGCAGCCTTGCGAGGGTTAACACGTTTAAGTGTCTTACTCACCTCGGCTTGCAGTGAAGGGTTAAGGGTGATGGATGGCGTGTGTGCGGTGTGTGAGAGTGTGTGTGTGTTTGTGAGATTCAGCCTCCGTGTCAACTACGTCACGGCGGACACCGAAGATGGATGAATGAGGGAAGGCTATAAAGAAGCTTGGATCAGCTACCTCTGCTACTGCTGACAGTACGAGACACACACACGCGGCTGATTATACCGCTCTGTCAAACACACAGCTCTACACTGTCACTGCTGAACCTGCATTCTGCTCAGTGCTCTCAGAAAAACTGACCCTGAATCAGTTACTCCTCTTACACAGAACACAGAGAGTTCTTCACCCAGGTCCTTATCTTATCTACACCACTCTCTTAGTTCTTACGGTGTAGGGTAAGTTGCCCCTAGATGCTGATCTCGGGTCAGTTTAGCATTTTTCCCACTAATGGTTTAGGTTAAGATTGTGTGTGTCTGTGTGGAGTCAATCATGGAAAACAAACAACAGACAAAACCACCATAGTGTCTGGCTGCCCCCCCAGGACTTGATCCTCATTTTATTTTCATCGCTGTATTTGTCAGTCCTCTTGTGTAGAAATCCTGTATATGTTTAAATAACTAAGACGGACTCTGCCAGAATGCCATATATACTTCTATTCTACACCAGTCAGCCTGAGGGAGTTGAAAGTCCGTGTTGCCCAGCAACAGCCCCAAAACATCACCGCTCTAGAGGAGATCTGCATGGAGGAATGGACCAGCAACAGTGTGTGAAAACCTTGTGAAGACTTACAGAAAATGTTTGACCTCTGTCCTTGCCAACAAAGGGTATATAACAAAGTATTGAGATAAACTTTTGTTATTGACCAAATACTTATTTTCCACCATAATTTGCAAATACATTCATTAAAAATCCTACAATGTTATTTTCTGGATTTTTTATTCTCATTTTGTCTGTCATAGTTGAAGTGTACCTATGATGAAAATTACAGGCCTCTCTCATCTTTTTAAGTGGGAGAACTTGCACAATTGGTGGCTGACTAAATACTTTTTTGCCCCACTGTACCTGCTGGAACGTGTGCTACGGGTGGGTGTTGTTATCGTGACCAGTGAACTGAGATAAGGCGGAGCTTTACCGAGCATAGACTTATAGATGACCTGGAGCCAGTGGGTCTAGCGACAAATATGTAGCGAGGGCCAGTCGACTAGAGCATACAGGTCGCAGTGGTGGGTGGTATAAGGTGATTTGGTGACAAAACGGATGGCACTGTGATAGACTGCACCCAGTTTGCTGAGTAGAGTGTTGGAAGCTATTTTGTAGATGACATCGCGGAAGTCGAGGATCGGTAGGATAGTCATTTTACTAGGGTAAGTTTGGCGGCGTGAGTGAAGGAGGCTTTGTTGCGAAATAGAAAGCCAATTCTAGATTTGATTTGGGATTGGAGATGTTTAATATGAGTCTGGAAGGAGAGTTTACAGTCTAGCCAGACACCTATGGTATTTATAGCAGTCCACATATTCTAGGTCGGAACCATCCAGGGTGGTGATGCTAGTCGGGCGAGCGGGTGCGGGCAGCGAATGGTTGAAGAGCATGCATTTGGTTTTACTAGCGTTTAAGAGCAGTTGGAGGCCACGGAAAGAGTGTTGTATGGCATTGAAGCTCGTTTGGAGCTTAGTGAGCACAGTGTCCAAGGAAGGGCCAGAAGTATACAGAATGGTGTCGTCTGCATAGAGGTGGATCAGGGAATCGCCCGCAGCAAGAGCGACATCATTGATATATACAGAGAAAAGAGTCGGCCCGAGATTTGAACCCTGTGGTACCCCCATAGAGACTGCCAGAGGTCCGGACAACATGCCCTCCGATTTGACACACTGAACTGTGCCTGCAAAGTAGTTGGGTATGTACGTACAGTCACGTCATCTTATTGATGAAGCCGGAGACTTATGTGGTGTACTCCTCAATGCCATCGGAAGAATCCTGGAACATATTCCAGTCTGTGCTGTTATGCTCGACCATCTCAGTTTTCCAACACAAAATGGACAAAAAGAGTCGAACCAGCTCACCTGCTTTTACACTATAATTTGACTATCAAATGTTTAAAGGAAGAGTTTCACCATATTAAAACGAGACTTCAGTTCACGTAACAGGTTTGACCTTAAAATGAGGGACAGACATAAATGAATCATTAATCACATTCAATAAATAATAATCTCCTTAATGACTTTGTCAAGCAACTAAATAACTAGGGCTTTACAACGATGGTGAAAATGTGGAGAAAGTCAAAGAGGGTGCACAGAGGACATGTCAACTTGCAGAATTTTGGCACTTCACCAAGTCTTTATTCATTTAAAAAAATTATGTGGTCTTTATTAAAGATCAGCCCCTTTTTTTCAATTTTCGCCTAAAATGACATACCCAAATCTAACTGTCTGTAGCTCAGGCCCTGAAGCAAGGATATGCATATTCTTGGTACCATTTGAAAGGAAACACTTTTGAAGATTATGGAAATGTGAAAGGAATGCAGTAGAATATAAAACAATAGATCTGGTAAAAGATAATACAAAGAAAAAAACAACTGTTCTTTTGTTTTTTTTTGTACCATCATCTTTGAAATGCAAGAGAAAGGCCATAATGTATTATTCCAGCCCAGGTGCAATTTACATTTTAGCCACTAGGTGGCATCAGTGTATGTGCGACGGTTTAAACTGATCCAATGAAACATTGCATTTGTGTTCAACATTTTGTATCAAGACTGCCCAAATGTGCCTAATTTGTATATTAAAACTTTTTCGGGATTGGTGTCCCTTCCACGGGACGGTTGAGCTTACGTAGGCTAATGCGATTGGCATGAGGTTGTCAGTAACAAGAACATTTCCCAGTACATAGACATATCTGATATTGGCAGAAAGCTTAAATTCTTGTTAATCTCATTTACAGTAGCTATTACAGTGAAAGAATACCATGCTATTGTTTGAGAGTGCACAATTTTGAACATGAAAAGTTGTTAAAGGGCACTTCATTTAAAGGGGCAAGCAGCACATAAATAAATTGGTACATACATTTTTGAACTTATAAATTAATTATATGTACCCATTGATTCTTGAAGAATATAACTTATTGTATGCCTCATGAGCTTAGTTTAACTGTTGGACTCCATCAGAACCCAAATATAAGCTTGTTCTACACCAATGTTTTTAAACAAGGTAAATGTAGAAGAACACTGTATTGCCTCTTTACTGGAATAGTGTCTGTTCTTTTTTTCAACTGCTGATAGGCCCTTTAATATAACAGCCTTGTAAAAATGCAATATTGGTGCACAATTTCTCCTTAAAATATCAAAGGGACGCAAAAGGTACCCTTTTTGTGGAATGACCCAGACATCCTTGAACTGCCTCAAACTTCAAGAGTAATACATCTGAAGACACACACACGCTCGCACACACAACTGTCTATCTTTTTAAAGTCTCCTCAAACTGTAATTCTGAAAGTGTTGTTATGACAACACACCCTTCAAATCATCCCCCGTCAGCAAAAAGAGCAACAACGAGATAACACAGCAAAGCTCAATCATCACACAGGGGCAGCATGTTGAAGTGACAACCACTAACACTGCACTGTTCTTACCGAGACACCCTGCAGCTCAATGAGGCTCTCTGACAGGCAGACCGACAGACCGAAAGAGAAACAGAAAGGCAGACAGAGAGACAGATATCACTACTCTCTGTAGCCCATCAGTCAACACTACTTTCTCTAAGGCCACATCACATCTCAGCTTCTACTGTCTGAAGTCAGGTCACATGGTCAGTAAAAACCCTTGTTACAATTCGAAACTTGTTCATGACAAAACGATTGAAACTAGTTCTAGCTATAACTAGGATCCAGAAAAAAAATAACTCTTGGCCCTAATTTCTATAAATAAGACTATGCATGTTTAAACATACGGCGTATGTAATACTGCAAAACGTTTAGACCAGATCCCATTAGGATGTTGTATAGACTACCAACTCTGTTTATTCTCCGCAGGCCACATGGTGGAAAGCAACACGGGCCACAAGCAACCAAAACAACACAAATATTTAAATGTTAAACAATCCCCTGGTTAACACTACTAGCCGGTGTTTTGGCATTGTCAGCTCTTATGAGGCTGACAAGGCAATAAGGAAACAAAAACATGGACTCATTTCCAAGGGTGTCCATTCATAGTCAGAGGGAGGGGAGACAATATGAAAACTATGAGTGGTCTGTATGAGTGGCCCATTCAGAATCAATGAGCCTGGGAAAGGGAGTGTGTGTGTGTTTGTGAGCAGGTGTTTATAAGCAGGTGTGTGTTTATATGAACAACAGTGTGTGTGATGTTTTGTGTTTGTGACAAGAGCGTGTGTCAGCTATGTTTTATTCATGTTTTATGTTTGATTCAATTAGCTTGGAAACAATACGCTGTCCTTAATGGGTGTGGTTTAGCTCTGCCTGCCTGCCTGTCTCTGTCTGTCTGTCTGTGTCTATGGATGGATGGATGGCACACTGACCGCTAAGCACTATGCTAACACAGTGCTTGTGAATTAGAATGGTAATAATATGGGAATCGGCTCATACACAGAGTTGTGCTAATGAGATACAAGCTAATGCTAGGTGGGTAAACTAGCAGAAGTGGTGGAGGAATACAGGATTCTGAGATATAGATGCTAGGTAAATATAGATGCTAGGTAAAGCCCCGCCTTATCTCAGCTCACTGGTCACCATAGCAGCACCCACCCGTAGCACACGCTCCAGCAGGTATATTTCACTGGTCACCGGCAAAGCCAATTCCTCTTTGGCCGCCTTTCTTTCCAGTTCTCTGCTGCCAATGACTGGAACGAAGTGCAAAAATCACTGAAGCTGGAGACTCACTAACTTTAAGCACCAGCTGTCAGAGCAGCTCAAACATCACTGCACCTGTACATAGCCCATCTGTAAATAGCCTATCCAACTACCTCATCCCCATACTGTTATTTTTTGCTCCTTTGCACCCCAGTATCTCAACTTGCACATTCATCTTCTGCACATCTATCACGCCAGTGTTTAATTGCTAAATTGTAATTATTTCCACACCATGGCCTATTTATTGCCTTACCTCCCTCTTGGCCAGGTCACAGTTGTAAATGAGAACTTCTCAACTGGCCTAACTGGTTAAATAAAGGTGAAATAAAAAATATACACCACATGGGTCTGGCAGCTACCGCTGTGTGCGGTAGTGTGTGTGTGTGTGCAGTAGAGGTCGGCCAATTAATTAGGGCAGATTTCAAGTTTTCATAACAATCGGCCTTTTTTGGTGCCGATTATGTCCGATTACATTGCAATCCACGTGGAGACTGCGTGGCAGGCTGACCACCTGTTACGCGAGTGCAGGAGCCAAGCTAAGTTGCTTTATTTTTTATTTTTAACAATCCTAACATAATCACTAGTTAACTACACATGGTTGATGATATTACTAGTTTAACTAGCTTGTCCATAATCAATGCGGTGCCTGTTAATTTATTATCGAATCACAGCCTACTTCAACTTCGCAACAAAAAAAAACACAATCGTTGCACAAATGTACCTAACCATAAACATCAATGCCTTTCTTAAAATCAATAAACAGAAGTATATTTTTTGAAACCTGCATATTTAGTTAAAATAAATGCATGTTAGCAGGCAATATTAACTAGATAAATTGTCACTTCTCTTGCGTTCAGTACAAGCAGAGTCAGGATATAAGCAGCAGTTTGGGCCACCTGGCTCGTTGCGAACTTTGTAAAGACCATTTCTTCCTAACAAAGACCGTAATTAATTTGCCAGAATTTTACATAATTATGACATAACATTGAAGGTTGTGCAATGTAACCTCAATATGTAGACTTAGGGTTGCCACCTGTTCGATAAAATACGGAACGGTTACGTATTTCACTGAAAGAATAAACGTTTTGTTTTCAAAATTATAGTTTCCGGATTTTACCATATTACTGACCAAAGGCTCGTATTTCTGTGTGTTAATTATACTATAATTAAGTCTATGATTTGATATTTGATAGAGCAATCTGACTGAGTGGCGGAAGGCAGCAGCAGGCTCGTAAGCATTCATTCAAACAGCACTTCACTGCGTTTGCCAGCAGCTCTTAGTAATGTTTGAAGCACAGTGCTGTTTATGACTTCAAGCCTATCAAACTCCTGAGATTAGGCTGGCAATACTAAAGTGCCTATAAGAACATCCAATAGTCAAAAGGATATATGAAATACAAATGGTATAGAGAGAAATAGTCGATGTGTCATATTTCCTAGAATAATGACAACCTAAAAAACTTCTTAACTGGGAATATTGACGACTCATGTTAAAAGGAACCACCAACTTTCATTTTTTCTCATGTTCTAAACATTTTCTAAATGTTAGCTTTTTTACATGGCACATATTGCACTTTTGCTTTCTTCTCCAACTGTGTTTTTGCATTATTTAAACCAAATTGAACATGTTTCATTATTTATTTGAGACTAAATTTATTTGATTTATTTGTTAAAGTAAAAGTTCATTCAATAATGTTGCAATTGTCATTATTACATATGTATATAAAAATCGGCCGATTAATCAGTTTTGGCTTTTTTTGGTCCTCCAATAATCGGTATCGGCGTTGAAAAATCATAGTCGGTTGACCTCTAGTGTGCAGTGTGTGCACTGCGCACAATTAATGTGTGTTAAAAAGAAAGTGAGTGTGTGTGTGTGTGTGTGTGTGAGCGCAGTGTGTGTGTGAAAGAGAAAGACAGATTGAGATAGTGTGCGGGTGGGTGGATGACACTGCTGTACAGTGCCTTGCAAAAGTATTCACCCCTTGGTGTTTTTCTTATTTCGTTGCATTACAACCTGTAATTTAAATGGATTTTTATTTGGATTTCATGTAATGGACATACACAAAACAGTCCAAAATTGATGAAGTTAAATTTAAAAAATAACTTGTTTCAAAAAATGTAAAATTTAAAAATGAAAAGTGGTGCGTGCATATGTATTCACCCCCTTTGCTATGAAGCCCCTAAATAAGATCTGGTGCAACCAATTAACTTCAAAAGTCACATAATTAGTTAAATTAAATCCACATGTGTGCAATCGAAGTGTCACATGATCTCAGTACATATACACCTGTTCTGAAAGGCCCCAGAGTCTGCAACACCACTAAGCAAGGGGCACCACCAAGCAAGGAGCTCTCCAAACAGGTCAGGGACAAAGTTGTGGAGAAGTACTGATCAGTGTTGGGTTATAAAAAAATATCCACGAATTTGAACATCCCACGGAGCACCATTAAATACATTATTAAAAAATGGAAAGAATATGGCATCACTACAAACCTGCCAAGAGAAGGCCGCCCACCAAAACTCACGGACCAGGCAAGGATGGCATTATTCAGAGAGGCAACAAAGAGACCAAAGATAACCCTGAAGGAGCTGCAAAGCCACACAGTGGAGATGGGAGTATCTGTCCATAGGACCACTTTAAGCTGTACACTCCACAGAGCTGGGCCTTATGGAAGAGTGGCCAGAAAAAAGTAATTGCTTAAAGAAAAAAATAAGCAAACACGTTTGGTGTTCGCCAAAAGGCATGTGGGAGACTCCCCAAACATATGGAAGAAGGTACTCTGGTCAGTTGAGACTAAAATTGAGCTTTTTGGCCATCAAGGGAAACGCTATGTCTGGTGCACACCCAACACCTTTCATCATCCCGAGAACATCATCCCCATAGTGAAGCATGGTGGTGGCAGCATCTGGGAAACTGGTCAGAATTGAAGGAATGATGGATGGCGTTAAATACAGGGAAATTCTTGAGGGAAACCTGTTTCAGTCTTCCAGAGATTTGAGACTGGGACGGAGGTTCACCTTCCAGCAGGACAATGACCCTAAGCAAACTGCTAAAGCAACACTTGAGTGGTTTAAGGGGAAACATTTAAATGTCTTGGAATGGCCTAGTCAAAGCCCAGACCTCAATTCAATTGAGAATCTGTGGTAGGACAAAGATTTCTGTACACCAGCGGAACCCATCCAACTTGAAGGAGCTGGAGCAGTTTTGCCTTGAAGAATGGGCAAAAATCCCAGTGGCTAGATGTGCCAAGCTTATAGAGACATACCCAAGAGACTTGCAGCTGTAATTGCTGCAAAAGGTGTCTCTACAAAGTATTGACGTTGGGGGGGGGGGGGGGTGAATAGTTATGCACGCTCAAGTTTTCTGTTTTTTTTTTGTCTTATTTCTTGTTTGTTTCACAATAAAACATATTTTGCATATTCAAAGTGGTAGGCATGTTGTGTAAATCAAATGATACAAACCCCCCAAAAATCAATTTAAATTCCTGGTTGTAAGGCAACAAATTAGGAAAAATACCAAGGAGGGTGAATACTTTCGCAAGACACTGTACATCTAAGCAACTCAACACAAATGAGCCTGTGCTGAGGCACCATCTTCCCCTTCTTCAAGAGCACCCTCCTCACCAACATACACACACACATTGTGTCTGAGATGCTTCTATGTATGCAGTTTCTTCTTTGAGACTCCCTAGAGGGGGTGAGACTCATGACAGTGCTCTAAGAGGAGGAGGTTGGGGAGTGACAGTGAGGAGAAAAGATAGGTTGGGGGAAGAGAAAGAGAACGAACGAAAGAAAGAAAGAAAGAAAGAAAGAAAGAAAGAAAGAAAGAAAGAAAGAAAGAAAGAAAGAAAGAAAGAAAGAAAGAAAGAAAGAAAGAAAGAAAGAAAGAAAGAAAGAAAGAAAGAAAGAAAGAAAGAAAGAGAGAGAGAGAGAGAGAGAGAGAGAGAGAGAGAGAGAGAGAGAGAGAGGTTGGGGAGTGACAGTGAGGAGAAAGGATGGGGAGATGGAGAAAGAGAGAATGGTCCCAGTGGACCCCCATGTTAAACAGATGGGGATTGCTGTGCGGGTGTGCAGTGATTTAATCACACTGCACCAGTCATCACAGGAGAAAAGCACACACGCACGCACGCACGCACGCACGCACACACACACACACACACCCTCCCCAAACACACACAACCCCAACTCAATCCTACATCAAATGGCTCCCTAACAGTGATCCCATACTGGGTTCCCTCACAGTGATCCCATACTGAATGGACTACCACCCTGCACCTTATTCATTTGTAGTCTATGTCCCTGACTGCTGCTCCTCTCTCCTGCCCTGGATAGCACAGTGCAAGACTACTGCCTTTTTAAAATTACACAGTCATGAATGAGGTCCCCTGTGCTGCTCTCATCTCTAACCCACACACATATACACAGGCTGAGAGGTAGAGAAAGAGAGAGTGTGTGTGTGTGTGTGTGCTCGCAAGCACATGCGTGAGGGTGTTTAAATCGTATTCAAGTGTGTGTGAACATCACCATAAACATAAAAGGACCAGAAATGAACCTGATTCAAAGCTTTGGCAGACAAACTCAGAAGAGAGAGAATGGAGGTAGAAAGAGAGGGGGAGAGAAAGAAAGTGATAGAGAGACTGAAAGAGAGAGAGAGAGAAAGAAAGAAAATGCTGCAGAGAAGAGAGGCCCGAAAATCTGAATGCTTTTTGGGCCCCGTCGTTTCAAACCAGCCAAACGAGAGAAAAAAGGAAGAGAGAGGGGGAAAAAGGAGAGAGGAAGCTTGATCTCATTTGCATTCTTTGGTTTCACTGTCAAGGGCATCCATGTCAGAGTGTGTGTGTATGTGCCAACTGCTTTTGGGTGTGTGTCTCTGTGGGGGGTGGGGGGGGGGGAGACACAGAGAACGAAAGAGAGAAAGAGAGGAGAGAGAGATAGAGGGTGTGTGTGAGCCGTCTGCTTCTGTGTGCGTGAGATGAGAGATTGGGACATGCTGCACATATTTTTGGGGCAAGATAAAGCTGGCAGAAAGAGAAGAATCCCTTTGTTTTGGCTTGGTCGATGCGTTACGTCTTTTCAAACTCTGTGCGTTTATAGTTGTTCCATTTTGTTATTGCAGATTGCAGTTACCTCAAATGAACTCCTTTCAGATGAAAGCGTATCGCTCTGCAATATGCCTCATTTGAATATGTGGTTGTGTGTATAAGGTAAAGCGCATCAGTGCCTGTGTGTGTCAAATAAAATTAAAAGTTATTTGACAACAACAGGTGCAGACTAATAGTGAAATGCTTACTTACGGGCCATTCCCGACAACGCAGCGAGAAAGAAAATAGAGAAATAATAGAAAGTATTGATAAATATCCTCTGTAGAGCCTTGCGGTCGCATGCCAAGCTGTTGCCATACTAAGTAGTGATGCAGCCAGTCAATATGTTCTCAATGGTGCAGCTGGGGAACTTTGAGGATCTGAGGGTTGATGCCAAATATTTTCAGCCTCCTGAGGAAGAGGCGTTGTCATGCCCTCTTCACCACTGTGTTGGTGTGTTTGAACCGCGATAGGTCCTTAGTGATGTGGACAACGGGGAACTTGAAGCTCTCGATCCGCTCCACTACAGCCCCATCGATGTAAACGGGGGTGTGCTCGGCCCAGTTCCTTTGTCTTACTGACATTGAGGGAGAGGTTATTGTCCTGGCAGCACACAGCCCTGACCACCTCCCTATAAGCTGTCTCATTGTGGTCGGGGATCAGGTCTACCACCATCGTGTCGTCAACAAACTTAATGATTGTGTTGGAGTTGTGCATGGCCACATAGTTGTGGGTAAACAGGGAGTAGAGAAGGGGACAAAGCATGCACCCCTGAGGGGCACCTGTTTTGAGGGTCAGCATGGTGGATCTGTTGTTGCTGCCGGCGGCCTGTCAGGGAGTCCAGGATTTAGTTGCAGAGGGAGGTGTTCAGTCCCAGGGTCCTTAGCTTAGTGATGAGCTTGGAGGGCATTATGGTGTTGAACGCTGAGCTGTAGTCAATGAACAGCATATTGGAGCCGACCCCCACGACGCCAGGAGTCCAGTATGGATTTGTCAGCGTACGCCGGGCTCCCCTCAATATCCAGGGGGGGTGGCCACCGGCCAGAAAAGAGAGACATGAAAAGAGGGTGAGATACGGAAGTGACTGGGCAATTGTAACCTGTATGTCACCTCATTGACCCTCCAGAGAACCTTGAACGTCTCCACAAACCAGGGGCTCAGTTTCTTGCAGAACAGCCGGAGTGGGAGGTTCCTGGTAGAGAACCAGACGCGATCCCCAGGATGGAACACAGGGCTCTCACTGCAGTGACGGTTTGCCTGTTCCTTCTGACGATGGACAGCGCGCTGGAGTCTCAAGTGCGCGTTGTTCCACACCTCCTCCACGCACCGGAACCACTCATCTTCCGCAGGAACCGCAGTCTGGACCGGGGTCCATGAGGCAAGGGCCAACTGGAAACCCAACACACACTGGAAGGGGGTCAACCCATTGGAGGAGTGACGAAGAGAGTTCTGGGCGTACTCTGCCTAAGGAAGGAAACGTGCCCACTCACCCTTTCAGTCCTGACAGTTACTCCTCAGGAACCTCCCCAGCTCCTGATTCATCCTCTCCACCTGCCCATTAAACTGAGGTTGATATACAGATGTGAGGCTAACCGTGACCCCGAGCTTCTCCAAGAAGGCCTTCCATACTCGGGATGTGAATTGGGGGCCACGGTCCGAGACGATGTCCTACGGAAGGCCATAATGCCAGAAGACCTGCTGGAAGAGTGCCTCAGCGACCTGGAGAGCAGTGGGAAGACCAGGCTCAGGGAATATACGACATGACTTGGAGAATATATCCACATCCACCAGAATGTTGGTGAAACCATCAAAAGGGGGAAGATCAGTAACAAAGTCAATGGATAGATGGGACCAAGGTCGCTGAGGCACAAGAAGCGGCAGGAGCTTCCCTGCTGGAGCACTATGGGGGAACTTGGTTTGACCACACATGGAACAGGAGTTTACATACCGAGTAACATCCTGCACCAAGGTGGGCCACCAGTATTTCTCAGTGATGGAATGGACGGTGCGAGAAATACCTGGATGTCAAGCAACGACAGATGTGTGTGCCCAGGTCATCTTCCGATCCCTTATCCCTGTGGGAATGTAAATGCGTGTGGGAGGACAATTCCGGGGTGCGGGCTCCCTCTCTAGAGCTTGGCGGAAGTCCACATCTACGTCCCAAACCAATGGACCCACTCGGGAGGATGGGATTATGGGTGCCCTCTGGACAGGAGCCTCTCCCGAATCGTAGATACAGGACAGGGCATCAGCCTTGATGTTCTTAGAACCTGGGCGATAGGTCAGCGTGATGTCAAACCTGGTGAAGAAGAGGGCCCACCTGGCTTGGCGCGGATTCTCCTCGCTGTCTGCATGTATTCAAGGTGCCGATGGTCGGTGAGGATGACGAATGATTCCTTGGTACCCTCCAGCCAGTGTCTCCACTCCTGTAATGCCAACTTCACCGCCAAGAGCTCCTGATCGCCAACGTCATCATTCCTCTCTGTGGAGGACAGTTTCTTGGAGAAGAAAGCACAAGGACACAATTTTAGTGGGTCCCCCTGTCTTTGTGACACAATTACCCCACACCCACCTCCGATGTGTCTACCTCAACCACAAAAGGTAGCGTTGGGTCTGGGTGTTTTAGCAATAGGGAGGAGGTGAAACGCCCCTTGAGGAGACGAAAGGCCTCGTCGTCTGCTGGAGACCAAACCAACCTACGAGGCCCACCCTTGAGGAGGGAGGTGAGAGGGGCGACGACGGCACTGAAGTTCCTGATGAAGCGGCGGTAAAATGTTGGCAAACCCCAAAAACCATTGTAAACCGTTGTAACCCGTTGATGGTGGTTGGGACTGGCCATGATCTTACCGCATCTACCCTCTTGTCCTCCATCTTCACTCCCTGGCTGATTTGGTAGCCCAAGAAGGAGACCGCCCTCTGGTGGAATTGGCACTTCTCCGCCTTGATGAACAGATGGTTAGCCAAGAGGCGTTACAGTACTGCTCGAACGATGTACAAAATCACCTGAAGTCCAAGCATGTCCCTGAACACCTCGTTGACGAATGCCTGGAACACTGACGGAGCATTGGCTGAGCCAAAGGCATAACCAAGTACTCGTAGTGACCAGACATCGTGCTGAACGCCGTCTTCTACTCATCCCCCTCCCGGATGCGAAAGAGATTGTAGGCACTCCTCAGGTCCAGTTTTGTGAATAACCGGGCTCCGAGGAGCTGCTTGATGGCTGACGGCACCAGCGGGAGAGGGTACCGATACTTTGTGGTGATATCATCGAGTCCACAGTAGTCGATACAAGGGCGTAATCCTCCCTACTTGGCCGCGTAGAAGAAACCAGCTGACGCAGGGGACGTGGACCTTTGGATGAAACCCTGTTGGAGCGCCTCTTGTATGTAGTCCTCCATGACCTGGGTCTCAGCCACTGACACAGGGTAGATGCATCTGTGCGGAGGTGTAGCACTGGAAAACTGGTCAATGGTACTGTCCCAGGGGTGATGAGGAGGGAGACAGGTAGTGCGGGTCTTGGAGAATACTTCCCTTAGATCCTGATATTCCTCCGGGATGTTGGGCTGGAGGGAAACCACAGGACTCTCAACCGACGTGGAACGACAGGGGACAGGAAAGCAGGTCTTCCGGCATTCAGGTGACCAGTCAGTGATTCTCATCCTCGACCGTGAGATGGTAGGGTTATGGCACTGAAGCCAAGGTAGGCCAAGGATGATCTTGTGAACTGGTGCACTGGTGATGAAGAAGGGGATGTTTTCCTGGTGATTGGGCTCCACGGTGAGGGTGAGTGGTTGGGTGATGTGTGTGATAGAGGCTGACAGTCAAGACCTTGAACCGGAAAAGGAGAGGAGAGCGGGTAGGTAGTAATATTGAGAGAGGAGACAAGGGTCTGATCCATAAAATTCCCTGCGGCACCGGAATCTACTAAAGCTGTAGACACAGGGCATGAGGGACAGTCAGCCAGAATGATGGGTACTAAAAAGAGTCTGACAGGAAGAGCAGTAGATGTAATAATCACTCCTAGTCCAGGGATGTAACATCACATGACCGTCCCTTTGCTCCAGTGGATCCCGAATTCTGATGTAACGGACACCGCTGGCGCTTGTGCCCTCCCTGGCCACAGTACAGTCAGAGCCCCAGCTGCATCCGTCTGTGACATTCCGCCGCGGGAAGGCGTGTGACCCCTACCTCCATGGGTTCAGGCTCTGATCCCAAACTCTCCCAGAAAGAGGGAGAGAAGCAATGTAGATGCCAATGCTCCCTGAGGTTATCCAGATGGATGGCCATCGCAATGAGTTCAGGGTGAGGTTGTCATCTCGGCAGGCCAGTTCCGTCTGGACCTCCTCGCGCAGACCTCTTCTAAATAACGTGCTGAGCGCAGGCTCATTCCATCCACTGGAAGCTGCTACTGCCTGGAAGGTGTGCGTAATGATGAATCCCAGGACCGGTGGTTTGTTCTCTGGCGACGTCGGAGGGGAGGAGCAGGAGCAGACGTGACATGATGCAGCACTCCATCCCTCTCCTTCTTTGTCAAATAGCCCTTACACAGCCTGGAGATGTGTTTTGGGTGATTGTCCTGTTGAAAAACAAATGACAGTCCCACTAAGCGCAAACCAGATGGGATGGCTTATCGCTGCAGAATGCTGTGGTAGCCATGCTGGTTAAGTGTGCCTTGAATTCTAAATAAATCACTGAGTGTCACCAGCCAAACACCACCTCCTCCATGCTTCCCCGTGGGAACCACACATGCGGAGATCATCTCTGCATCTCACAAAGACACGGCGGTTGGAACCAAAAATCTCAAATTTGGACTCTTCTTCTTATTGGTGTCCTTTAGTAGTGGTTTCTTTGCAGCAATTCGACCATGAAGGCCTGATTCACGCAGTCGCTTCAGAACAATTGATGTTGAATTTCCGGATTCACTGACCTTCATGTGTTAAAGTATTGATCGACTGTCGTTTCATTTTGCTTATTTGAGCTGTTCTTGCCATAATATGGACTTGGTCTTTTACCAAATAGGTCTATCTTCTGTATACCACCCCTACCTTGTCTCAACACAACTGAATGGCTCAAACAAAAATAAATTCCACAAATTAACATTTAACAAGGCACACCTGTTAATTGAAATGCATTCAAGGTGACTGACTACCTCATGAAGCTGGTTGAGTGTGCAAAGCAGTCATCCAGGCAAAGGGTGGCTACTTTGAAGAATCTCAAATCTAAAAGCTAAAGGCTTTACTGCACTCACTCACTCAATCACTCAATCACCCCGACTCACTAGTTGTGTGCGTGGTTGCGCGCAAGAGCCCCTCTAGTCCATGGAGCCTATCACAACCACAGCCTACAAGCACACATGAACGCACCACAGTACTCTGACCCAGACAGTTCTCTCTCTCCTGTCTGTGACTAAAATAAAACCTGAGTGAAAGGTTCGCACTAGAGGTCGACCGATTAATCGATACGGCTGATTAATTAGGGCCAATTTAAATTTTTCACAACAATCGGTGATCAGCCTTTTTTTTTGACTCCGATTACATTGCAATCCACGAGGAGACTGCGTGGCAGGCTGACCACCTGAAGGAGCCAAGCTAAGTTGCTAGCTAGCATTAAACTTATCTTGTAAAAAAAACTATAAATCTTAACATAATCACTAGTTAACTACACATGGTTGATGATATTACTAGTTTAACTAGCCTGTCCTGCGTTGCATATAATCAATGCGGTGCCTGTTAATTTATCATCGAATCACAGCCTACTTCGCCAAACGGCTGATGATTTAACTAAAGCGCATTCGGGAAAAAAGCTAAATCATTGCACAAATCAACCTAACCATCAACATCAATGCCTTTCTTAAAATCAATACACAGGTATATTTTTTTAAACCTGCATATTTAGTTCAAATAAATTAATGTTAGCAGGCAATATTAACTAGGGAAATTGTGTCGCTTCTCTTGCGTTCAGTGCAAGCAGAGTCCGGGTATTACCAGCAGTTTGTGCCGCCTGGCTCGTTGCGAACTTTGTGAAGACCATTTCTTCATAACAAAGACCGTAGTTAATTTGCCAGAATTTTACATAATTATGACATAACATTGAAGGTTGTGTGTGGTTGCCACCCATTCTATAAAATGCGTAACGGTTCCGTATTTAACTGAAAGAATAAACGTTTTGTTTTCTTAATGATAGTTTCTGGATTTGACCATATTAATGACCTAAGGCTCGTATTTCTGTGTGTTTATTATATTATAATTAGGTCTATGATTTGATATTTGATAGAGCAGTCTGACTGAGCGGTGGTAGGCAGCAGCAGGCTCGTAAGCATTCATTAAACAGCACTTTCCTGCGTTTGCCAGCAGCTCTTCGCAGTACTTGAAGCACAGCGGTTTATGAATTTAAAGATTCAGGCTGGCAATACTATAGTGCCTATAAGAAAATCCAATAGTCAAAGGTATATGAAATACAAATGGTATAGAGAGAAATAGTCCTATAATAACTACAATCTATAAGTTCTTAGCTGGGAATATTGAAGACTCATGTTATTTGAACCACCAGCTTTCATATGTTCTCATGTTCTGAGCAAGGAACTTAAAAGTTAGCTTTTTTACATGGCACATATTGCACTTTTACTTTCTTATCCAACACTGTGTTTTTGCATTATTTAAACCAAATTTAACATCTTTCATTATTTATTTGAGACTAAATTGATTTTATTTATGCATTATATTAAGTTAAATTAAAAGGGTTCATTCAATATTGTTGTAATTGTCATCATTACAAATATATATATATAAACATCGGCTGATTAATCGGTATTGCCTTTTTTTGGTCCTCCAATAATCGGTATCGGGATTGGCGTTGAAAAATCATAATCGGTCGACCTCTAGTTCGGACAAGAGAGAGTAGCTTTTCTCAGCAAAAATACATCAGACATTAGAGTGTGTGCATAAGAGAGAGATAGAGAAAGAGCGAGAGAGGGAGAAAGACAGAGAGCGAGATGGAGAAAGAGAGAACGTTTGAAAAAGAGAGCGTGCGAGAGTGAGAAAGAGAGAGAACGAGAAAGAGGGAGCGAGAAAGAGAGAGCCTCAGTGTTGAAATTAAGCCAAGGACATTGCTGAGGAAAGGGATGGGTTGAAAGGATGAGTAACCCTGCGATGGAGGATGAGGGACTCACTGGGTGTTTGGCAGAGATTCTTCCAGTCACTGCACTGGTCTGGTACCATGTGGACGAGATGAAGTTCTTGGGGACAGAGACAGAGAGAGGGAGAGAGCAATGAAAGAGGGAGGACATAAAGAGAGGGAGGAGAGGGAGAGAAGCGGGAGAGGAAGAGAGCAGTTCAGCATGTAACAACCAACCAAACATCAAAAGTCTCTTTGTACATGTCATTAAGAAATTCCAAAGAACAGACTCAAAGCTACATTTCCTTACAGAGCTTTTGCAATAAACAAAAGCTTCAAAAGACAATTAACTAGTACTGCCCTCTAGTGTTTGTTTTAGGGAATGAAGAAGAGATAGAAAGGTCCCTCCATTTAAATGTTTTTACTCCTGGGCCCCTTATTCACAAAGCTTGTCAGAGTAGGAGTGCAGAAGATCAGCTACTTTAGAGATGCTTTAGTCCCAGCCTGAGCGTCTGTGCTCACCTTACTCATCATACAAGACAGAACCCCGTCGACGAAGGTGGACTTGATCTTATGAACCTGGGGGTAAGAAAAAAACACACGCAAAGTCATATAGTAATGTAGTAATGTGAGCAGATACCAATGAATCAATCAATCAGTCAGTCAGTCAAACATATTGTGTTCATCACTGACCTGTCTGTATTCGAGAATGATCTTCGGCAGGGGGTGCAGGTCCTGGAGCTGCAACAACTACACACAGAGAAGAGAGGCGTCACTACCTCATACTACTGAAGGGCAATGCAAATGTGTGTGTTTGTATCAGCGAGTGCATCTCTCACAACAGCCTCAGATGTAGACTGCTGTTGTTTGTTGAGAGTCTTGGGGAGCTTCTTGTTTTCACAGCGCTCCTGCAGACGCAACTTTTCAAACAGAACCTGTAGAGAGAGCAGGATTAGGACAGCACACACACACACACATAGTACCTATAAACACGCCTATACACACACACTGACCGTCCTGAGCTGGGTGCTGCTGGACACTAGAAACATCTGGCCTGCTGCCTGGTGGGCCTCGTGCTCTAGCTGCTTCATCTTAGTCTGACAGGGAGGGGGGGAGAGAGAGAGAGAAAGGAGGGGGGAGAAAGAGAGTGGGGAGGGGGGAGAGGGAGGGACAGAAAGAGGGGAAGAGAGGGGTGAGAGAGGGGGAGGTTGAGAAGGGGTGAGAGCTGGAACAGAGAGGGGGAGAGAGGGGAGAGAGAGAGGCGGAGAGAGAGGATGGGAGAGAAAGGGGGAGAGAGAAGGGTTGCTGTGAGGACAGGGAGATAATCGTCAGTACAGGGACTTATCACTGCTCTCTCCTAAACCTCGGGCAGAGCTGGGCTAATCTGACTGCTATACACACTCTTCAATGTCTGTGTGCCAGTATACGTGTGCCAGAGTGTGTGTGTGTGTGTTCTCCTATGTTTGATGTATTTCATCTACGTTCTCGAAATCAAACAACACATTCCACCAAAGGCTTTCCCTCTGGCTTTCAGACAACACAGCACAATAGCGTGTGTGTCTGTGTGTGTGTGTGCGTTGCTTCTGTTCTCTTTTTCTGTTTCAAAGCATATGGTAATCAGTTATTTTATCTCAGAGAGAGATGCAACATGTTCTGTTGTTAAGAGTGTCCTTTCATGTTAAGAGAGAGAGACAGACAAATACATGAAGACTCAATTGCCATCCAATACCTCTATTGGCTCCAGCCACCCAAGTCATAGATGGTTCTCTCTGCTACCGCACGGCAAGCGGTACCAGAGCGCCAAATCTAAGTTCAAGAGACTTGAATAGCTTCTGAACAGCTTCTACCCCCAAGACATAAGACTCCTGAACACCTAGTCAAATGCCTACCCGGTCTATTTGCATTGCCACCCCCCTTATTTTACGCTGCTGTTGCTACTCACTGTTCACTTTACCCCTACCTACATGACTATCATTTGTTTTTCAGGACAATGACCCAAAACACACCTCCAGGCTGTGTAAGGGCTATTTGACGAAAGGCAGTGATGGAGTGCTTTATCAGGTGACCTGACAGCCAAATTAACCCGACCTCAACCCAATTGAGGTGGTTTGGACCGAGGAGTGAAGGAAAAGCATATGTGGGAACTCCATCAAGACTGTTGGAAAAGCATTCCTCATGAAGCTGGTTGAGAGAATGCCAAGAGAGTGCAAAGCTGTCATCAAGGCAAAGGGTGGCTACTTTGAAGCCAAATATAAATATATTTTGATTTGTTGAACACTGTTTTTGGTTACTACATGAATGAAAATGTGTTATTTCATAGTTGTGATGTCTTCACTGTTAATCCACAATGTAGAAAAGAGTTTAGGTATGTGAGTAGGTATGTCTAAAAGTTTGACAGGTACTGTACATACTACCTCATTTACCTCGACTAACCTGTACCTCCGCACATTGACTTGGCACCAGCACCCTCTGTATATTGCCTCGTTATTGCTATTTTATTGTTACTCTTTCATTTATTTATTTTTTACTTTAGTTTATTGTGTCAATATTTTCAAAACCTATTTCCCTTAAAACTACATTGTTGAAGGGCTTGTAAGTAAGTGTTTCACGGTGAGGCGTACACCTGTTGTATTCGACGCATGTGACAAATAACATTTGATTTGATATACTGTCAGATATCTGAATTAACATTTTCCTAATTGTCCTCCTGCAGTGGGGAATGTACATCTAAAACGTCACTTTGTTATGTCACTCTCTCTCCCACTTTACTCTCTTTTTTTATTTGTCCCTGCATCTCCATTTACCACCCCTCTCGTCCTCCCTTCTGTTTCCCTCCTCTCTCCGTTTTCTCCCTTTCTCTCTGTCAGTCTTCGGTGCGTCTCTCCCTCGCCTCCTCCATGAGTCTCTCCCTCCCCTTTTTCTTCTCTCTTTCTCTCTCCAGGTCTCTGTCAGTCGTTTAAAAGCACTGTCTGTTTCAGTTAGACTTGTAATGTGCTTACACTGTGTAGGTGTCACACACACACACACACACTGAAAAACAAACACTTCGGTTCAGAATATGATTATGTTAGTACTTCTCCATTCTCCCTTGGAACTTATTATCCCTAAATCATTCTCTCTCTCTCTCTCTCTCTTCCTCCCTCTCTCTCTCTCTCTCTCTCTCTCTCTCTCTCCCTTCCTCCCTCTCTCTCTCCTCCTCTGCATCCTCATCATATGTTGTGTGTGGGTCGTCGTGAGAAACAAAAGAAAAGTTTGGTTAGTATTCTGCTGGATTATCACAGCAATTTTTAATCCGTGCGTGGTGTGCACGCGCACGCTAGCGTGTGTGTGCGTGCGTTAGTGAGTGTGTGTAAGACGGCGATGCTCATTCCTACTGCAACACTCCACCCTAAAGGAAGGAAACAGACAGACATACTCTCCTTTCTATTTATAGAGCACAGCAAGACACAGGACACACTCTCCAAACATCCACCTACTGGAGGCATCATGGTGTGTGTGTGTGTGTACTACTTAAACCCTCTGTTTTCTCCCTTTTACAGTACTGTAATTATAGTTCTTACCCCCAGCATCTCTGATGTTGTCTTTAGGGACTCCGTGTCCACATGGATCCTGTGGCTCTCCATGGCTTAGAGAACGAGAGTAGCATGATATAAATAGTAGCAGAGTACACATACATATAGGCCTAGACAGAATGTCAACTGCATTTCCTTGATTCCTCATGTCCTTCCTGCTTGTCTCCTTTCACCTCTAGTTATAGGAGCTCAGCATGGTCAGGTCATAGGATCGTGATGACCTCTCAACATGGTGTCCTTACCTGCCAGCACAGGGATCATAGTCAGCTCCATGTTAGAGTACAGCTCCCACAGACCTTGGCTCTGGATACACAGAGAGACAGTAAGGTAGGATGTGTGTGTGTGTGTGGGGTTTTTATCATTTTGTTTACTTGACAGCTACCTACACAAATAGCTAGCTAGAATAAAGTGTTAATAAGATACAAATTAATTAAAAGACTTAAATGCAATACAAATAAAGACCTGAAATCCACAAAAGTCCCAACAAGCATAGTAAAACATGGACAATTCTCCCTTGTGGCAAAGGGAAACTAGGATTTTGAATGGAAATCCCCACGAGGACAGGAGAACAAAATGTGTTTGTGTATCAGTGTGTGTGTGTGTGTGTGTGTGTGTGTGTGTGTGTGTGTGTTCTCATGGATCCTCAGGGAGGGACTGACCTGTAGTTTAGAGCGTAGCTCCATATTCAGCTGGTAGAGCAGAGACAGACTGGAGATGACCTGGTACACCTGACAGAGAGAGATGGGGGGGGGGGGGGGGGGGGGGTACGGGCTGGTGTAGGGTATCATTTTCAAGACTAAATTGATCCCTTACATTTTGAGGCAGAGCTATTTGCTCATACTCCGCTGCGCAGTGTCTCTCTGTACAGCCGTGCCTGACTAAGATCATAACATGGCGTTAGAGGTGCTTCAACCTCGTCAAATGTAAGGAGTCGACAGGAGAGATTATATCGATCACAGAAAACAGTAATGTTCTGTGAGTTTGGTCAGAGTTTCGAGTGACGAAATGTAGCCGGCTAACAGCTCTCTCACGTCTCGTAGTCATTGAGCAGGCGGCCCGGCGGAGCCGTTGCTGTGGATACTCACACACGCAGGGAAGAGGGGGCCGTGCAGGGAGCAGGGGACGGACAGAGGAGCAGCTAATGGATATACTGACAGAGGAAGTTATTTCTGATTTCGGGTACGGCCGGGTCTTCAATTTGGCAGGAGCAATGGGGCCCGGGTTGGGTAGGGCCTGAACATCGCGGGCATGGGTAGAGCTTGGGCCTAAATTTCATGCTTGTGCAGGGCTCTAAATAAAGGACAAAATGAGAGATCAGTTGAATTAGGTGTGGTGATGCTGGGCTGGAAATAAAGCCTGCACACCGTATCGATATTCTGGACCAGGATTGGTGGTGTCTTCTGCTTCAATGGCGGAATTGATGGCCGGTGTGCCAGAGAGACTAGTTGTATTGTTTGGTGCTACAGACCTTCCTTGCCCCCAGGGCAGGTGTGGGAGTTCTGAGGGGTGTCCTACAGTGTTTGGTGAGCAGGTTGGTGAAGCAGGAAGAGGGGTCAGCTGGGTCCAACAGCCAGGCTGCAACCTGGGGGTCCTGGACGCGACAAGATGAGACTGGGGGGGGAATGAACACAACAGAATAATGTTGTAATCCCAAATCCCAACAGAGCTCAGTTGGAGGGAGTTCTTAACAGCCTTATCAAAGTTACATTGTTTCCAGTGTAGGTCTGGTCTGTAGTGCTGCAGTGCTGTACGGAGCAGGTCTTTGGCCTTGTAACACACCACCAGTTGAGACCCTGACACTACCTGCAGCAGCATCTCTCTACAGGACACACAAACACAGGGAGGGACGCAAATCATCAGTGGGATTTTCACCCCCAGACTTGTACTATGTAGTGCACCTATCCTCCCTCCCATACCTATTGAAGAGGTCTAGGTTGTGGTCTTGGTGGCTCTGGGCCCATGCAGGTTTCTGTTCCAGTCTGAGGTAGACCAGACTGTCTCGTTGTGCCACCCCCTCCTCTGGTCCTGGTACTGGTCCAGTCTGGTCCAGATCTCTTTTCAACATCACCAGCACCCCACACACTGACGGACTGAGCTTCTACGGGACACATAGACAAGAGAGCAGTTAATGTCAGTGAATATGGCCAACCAGCATACTTACGTAGTTGCTGCAGCTATAGGACACACACACAGACAGACTGAGGGTCTATAGGACACACAGAGAGTAGACATAACAACGTAAATGCAGTCCGTCCCAAATGGCACCCTATTTCCTATATAGTGCCTATTCCCTATAAGCCCAGGTCAAAAGTAGTGCACTACGTAGGGAATGAGGGTGCCATTTGGGACACAGATTAGCCTTGCTTGCCAGGCTTACAGCAGTAGCACCACTACATCCAGGTGATATAGCATAGCACAGACGAAGTACAGAGGATGAGTATAAATAAGTTGCGACACTCCACTATTGTATGACTGTTCCAACGTGCCGCTGAAAAGGTCGAAAGCTACAATTCATTTTGCGATACCTGAAAATACTGCAGAGTAATGCAAGGCCATTTGGTAACGTTGCGAACAGGAAGTTGGATGCTCACATTTCGAGCTACAAAGGGATATTTTAATCAGAACACAAATCAACATGATTTTCCACTTATGTCGGCTGTAGTTGATTCAACAAGGCAGTTTTGAGATATTTAGTTCCCTTGACCTAATAGTCATGTTTGAACAGTTATTGTTAGTATTTTCAGTCAAATTAAAGTGTTCTAGTGCCTGGAATTACTTTTAGAGCAACATTTTATTAGCATGTTACACAATACTTTGGTAATTGTATTTAAATTGCATTGCAACGAGCTGAGATGTTTTGTCACTACTGTACACAAGAGGAATAGTGACTGTTCCTAATCATTCCATTATTATGCAATTATAAAGCAATGTCTATGTAACAATGTAGTAATAACAAAATGACATGTCTAGTGTTGTTACATAGCTATTGTATCACCCTATGTCTCATTATGAAAATGTATTTCAGTCATTTTGAAAATGCAAAAGTGGTCTACTCTAATGTTGAGATGACTCCAAGTCCCTCACAAACACATTTCTACATCTAGCTAAATGCCTGTTTGGTTTACGTTTCTATTACTTTCCATTACTTAGTTCATATTGTTTAGCGTGTCTTTATTTATTTTTCTTCAATCATTACGTATTTCATTCGAGGATATATGTGCTAATGATTGTACATATTTTGACTGATTAAAGTAACTGTTGTAGTTTCTTTTTGGTTCTTCATCAAATAAATATTTGGTCGGTTTTCAAATAACTTGCATATCAAATGACTTCAAATATGATTTGTTTTTCTGAAAAGTATTCAAAATATTTTAAAATATTGGTTTATATGTTGTATTTTCTAAGACCTGTATTCGGATATCAAAGGAAATAATTGCCATTAGTTGATTGGTTATATTTGACCACCTTGAGTATTTGAAAATTTGGGATTTCTAATAAGCTACTAAATAAAAACTATTCTGCCCAGGTCTACTGGACTGAGGTTAGAAACATTGCTTTTGACTTTCTGGACTTTCTTTGACTTTCTTGCCCACCTGTTCTGGGTCCATCTGAGTGGTTCCGTCCTGGTACACCATGGTCAGAACCAGCGCACTGGCCTGCCCTGCCTCCTCCAGCACCCTGCCTCTCTCTTCAGGACTCAACTTCCCAGCATCCCTTACTCTGGGGTCAGAGATCATGGCTGTAGTCAGACAGGTTTTGGATTGGTTGGACTGGGCCCGGGGGTCACCGGCACCGCTTCCCCCCTCTGGTTCAGTTTCTGGGGTGAGTTGACACTGGTTAGGTCCAGGTTTGGCCCGCTTCGGCTTGGGTGGTTTGGGGGTTTTGGAGGATCTATGCTGAGGAGTGTCTGAACTAGAATGGTCCCTGGTTGATTCAAGCCCCCTCTCCCCCATTGGGACCCCCTGTCTTGGCCTAACTGGGTTGGCTGGGGGTCGATGTGGGGGGTTAGGGATTAGAGCAACACTCTTGGTTCCCTCAGTCTTGTGGAGGGTCTTGGTCTTGGCTCGGGGGTCTAGGCTAAAGGCTGGGGTCAGGTCTGGGTGTTTGGGGGTTTGGGTTTTGCACCACTCCTGGCCCCTTTGCAAGGTCCTTGCTTTTTCCTGACAGGACTGAGGGGGTTCCCATTTCACCGGCCGCCTGAAAAGGGCGATTTTGGGCAGAGGGGTGCCGTGTTCACTTTTGAGGGAGAAGGTAGGGGTCAGGGGCGGTTGTTGGGCAGAGAGGAGACGGTGATGGCCGCTGCTCTCCTCCTCACCACTAGTACGTATAGAGGTCAGGCCGGACCCCAGCCCTGCGGCCCTTCCATGCCCAGCAAGAGAGGGGTTGTTTAGTGCAGGATCTATACTCAACCCCCTCTCTCTGGAGCCTCCATCACCAGCCTTCACAACATAGAGAGAGAGGAACAGAAGAGAGAACAAGAGAAGCATTATTCCAGTCACAGGAAGCGATTCATTCTGAAACTTAAAATAGACTGGGCTCTGATTCTATTACTACTACAGTCAATGGTTGCGACCCAAATGGCACCCTATTCCCTATTTAGTGCACTACCAAATCCCCTATATACCACACTACCTTATGGGCCCTGGTCAAAAGCAGTGCACTATGTAGGGAATAGGATGCAATTTGGGGTGCAGATTAGATGAATGGAGAGATAAGTGTGAAGGCTCAAGTCCAGAAGGATGGTGATTAAATTCTCTGGTTACAGATAATGAGCATGAGTAGACTGAAAATAAACCTTGCTATTCTCTCAATTCCTTCCACCTGTGAGCAAGAGAGTGTGTGTTTGTGTGTGTGAGTGAGTGAGAGACAGAGAGACCGCAACAGAGAGCCAGATAGAGAAAGAAAGTGAAAGGATGAAGAGCCAAAGAGAGGAGAGTAAGAGAGAAAGAGAGTGGGTGTCTAGTTGCGTTAACAGAGCAAACCTGTCAGTCCCAGACAGTGCTCTCTACAGCACAGCTAGTCCCAGACAGTGCTCTCTAGGGCACAGCTAGTCCCAGACATTGCTCTCTAGGGCACGGCTAGTCCCAGACAGTGCTCTCTAGGGCACAGCTAGTCCCAGACAGTGCTCTCTAGAGCACAGCTAGTCCCAGACAGTGCTCTCTAGAGCACAGCTAGTCCCAGACAGTGCTCTCTACGACACAGCTAGTCCCAGACAGTGATCTCTACGGCACAGCTAGTCCCAGACACTGCTCTCTACGGCACAGCTATTCACAGACAGTGCTCTCTACGACACAGCTAGTCCCAGACAGTGCTCTCTACGGCACAGCTAGTCCCAGACAGTGCTCTCTAGTCCACAGTTAGTCCCAGACAGTGCTCTCTACGGCACAGCTAGTCACAGACAGTGCTCTCTACAGCACAGCTAGTCCCAGACAGTGCTCTCTACGGCACAGCTAGTCCCAGACAGTGCTCTCTACGACACAGCTAGTCCCAGACAGTGAGTCCAGACTTCCCAGTCCAGAGAAAACAGGTTAACCGCCATCTAACCTTCCAAGTCTCTCTACTCTGCACTGGAACACCAGCATTATTCAAAGGAAGAAACTCAATTTTTAATGCAAAGTGAGTGCAGAGTTCGAGTCAATGTGTGTGTGTGTATGTGTGTGAGTGAACTGAATTGTGCTCTAGGGAATATAGGACTGTAGAGGTAAATAGTCAGCCGGAACAGTGTGTGTGTGTTCTACCAAGAGAACATCATCAACTGATTCAGCTCTCTAGGGAGAGCTCTGCTCATTTCCTTGTAAACAGAAACGCTTACTTGCTGACACTGACACACACACACACACGCACGCACACACACACGCGCACACACACACACAGAGACAGAGAGAGACATACAGTAAATAGACTAGAAGGCCCGATCGCCAGGCCTTTTACTTTAGTACCCAACTGGGAGTCATCACTTCTCTTTCCTGTGGTGTGGTGTAATACTGCTGAAGTCTTCCATTTCCATGGAAATGAAGGGGAATGAGCATTTGGGGAATTCTCTCTATTTCACTCCCCTCACCCTCTAGGGTGCGTCCCATATGGCACCCTATTCCCTATGTAGTGCAATACTTTAGACCAAGACCCATAGAGCTCTGGTCAAAAGTAGTTCCCAAGATCAACCTTCCCCAAGTTCTCCATGTCACCCCGCTCCTTCGCGCACTCCACTGGCTTCCAGTCGAAGCTCGCATCGCCTTCAAGACCATGGTGCTTACCTACGGAGCAGCAAGAGGAACTGTCCCTCCTTACCTTCAGGCTCTGCTCAAACCCAACACCCCAACCCGAGTACTCCGTTCTGCCACCTCTGGTCTCTTGGCCCTCTGACCCCTATGGGAGGGCAGCTCCCGCTCAGCCCAGTCAAATCTCTTCCCTGTCCTGGCACCCCAATAGTTGAACCTGCTTCTCCCTGATGGTAGGACAGCAGAGTCCCTGCCCAACCCCCGAAAACATCTGAAACCTCTTCAAAGAGTATCCATAATAACCCCACAGCACCCCCCTGCCCGTAAAAAAAGAAATAAAAGCATAGCAACCTGTCATCAGCATCTGCCTCCGAGGAGCATCCCTCAGAGTTGAGGCCTTACCCCAAACTAGTTAAGAAAATTCCATATTGTATTCGTCTCTGTTGTTCATTCAGTTAAGCCTGTACTCGATTGAACTAACACTCGCGCTTGACTATTTTCAGATACCCATAGACTTCCAGTCATTGCGCCAACTTTCTTCATACTGGATACAGAGAGATAAAAAGGGTATCCATAAGTTCATCTGACTCTGAGGAAGTAGATGAAGGGCCTCATTGCCAAAATCCCAAAGTATCCCTTTAAGATGAATGCACTAACTCTGGATAAGAGCGTCTACTAAATGACGAAAATGTTACATTTAGGATGCAGCAAAAGGGGTTTCTGTGAGAGGGACAGGGGGTTGAGGTTTCAGTGGTTTTCTGCACGGTAGCTAAATACCAACTATTACAAGCTTACATTTCTCCAGGTCCATCCCTCACTGTTCAGCACAACAAATGGTGTCTGGGAGGCCATTTTGTATTGTTTTTTTGAATTACGGACTGCAGATAAAACATTCTATTATGTGAAGCAGTATGGTCCTCTGGCTGAAGCGGTAAAATACCTGAGTGTCGTTGTGATGATTAGTAGCCAGGGGGGTCTGTCCCAGACAGGTGCCCCGCAGAGTCGGGGCTCTGAATACTCTCCCACCCTCCTGAGACGGCTTCGGAATGAAATGTCCAGCAGCTAAGGGTTCTGGAAAAATTACAAATAAATATGCGTTCTCTCTGCTTAAAAGTGTGTGTGTGTGTGTGTGCTTCTGTCTGAATGAGTAAATGTGTGTGTGATTGCGTTTGAATATGAGACCTGTGTCTGCATATTGAGTGAGGTCAGCTAAACTCAGACGCATTGCTCAGGACTGATATTCTGTCACTACACTACGCTGTTCTTGACTGAGCATTTCACACAACACACACTTCCTGTGTACTGAAACAAGAGCAGCCCAGATTTTGTCAGCGTGTTCAGACTGGCCCTTTATAATTGCTGTATACTTGTTCACACTTTTTATTTAATCAGCACTGTGATATATGAGCTCACTGGGGCCCTGAGTTTTCCCTAGTCAGGCCTTGTGGTCAGGGGAAAACTCAGGGCCCTATAGATTGCTGGACATAGCAGCGCTGCCCATGGCACAGATCCAGGATCAGCTTAGAAGGAAAATGCAAAACTGACCATAAAACAGCATCTATGGACAACTTCATTGGGTAACTACTGACTGAAGTGCTGTACCGCCATCTAGTGGCTTATTACTAAAGTGCAAATTTGTCCAGCATATAAAATCCCCAACATTCCGCTCTCATCTATTGTACTAAAAGGCAAGCTATCTATCCATGTCCTAAACTAGCCTGTGTGTGTGTGTGTGCGGGTCCTGTCCTGAACTAACCTGTGTTTCCTCCACTGTTCCTCTGTGCAGCTGTCACCAATGGCCCATCCATGTTCCTTCTCTCTTCTGGGTGACTATCCGTCTCTGTCACCCCCTGGCCCTCTCCATCCCTCATCTGCCCCAGTGAGGGTGACACCTTCCTCTGCTGGTGGGGTTTGGTACTACTCCTGCTGTTCTTCCTCTCCATCTTTTTCTTCAACCCTCCTTTATTGATGTCATCCTTTCTCTCCCTCTCCACTCTTCCCCCCATCTCTCCACCCCCCATCCCTCTCTGGTTGTCAGTAGTCATATCACCGAAGAGCCGTTTCCTCTTAAAGGGGTCTCTCTCGCTGAGGTTCTCCCTTGGTCCTCCTCCTGTCACGATCTCCTCCTCTGACTGGGCTGTGTCTCCATGCAGCGTCCCCTGCTGATCAGCTAACCCAACTACACACGGGCTTTCTGTGCTGTCCCTGTGGCCCCCAGTGACGTCACCCTCATTGAATAGCAGTTTTTCTCCAATGCCATCCCTCTGTAAAGCATGACTTGCTCCAAAGCCATCTCTCTTCAGTGAATGACTTGCTCCAAAACCATCTCGCTCCATTGAATGACTTGCCCCAAAGCCATCTCTTTCTACTGTGTGACTTGCTCCAAAGTCAGTCTCCAAACCTTGACTTGCTCCAAAGCCATCCCTCTCCAAAGCATGACTTGCTCCAAAGCCATCCCTTTCTACTGTGTGACTTGCCCCAAAGCCATCCCTTTCCAAACCTTGACTTGCTCCAAAGCTATCCCTTTCTACTGTGTGACTTGCTCCAAAGCCATCCCTTTCTACTGTGTGACTTGCTCCAAAGCCATCCCTTTCTACTGTGTGACTTGCTCCAAAGCCATCCCTCTCCAAACCTTGACTTGCTCCAAAGCCATCTCTTTCTACTATGTGACTTGCTCCAAAGCCACCCCTCTCCAAACCTTGACTTGCTCCAAAGCCATCCCTTTCTACTGTGTGACTTGCTCCAAAGCCATCCCTCTCCAAACCTTGACTTGCTCCAAAGCCATCCCTTTCTACTATGTGACTTGCTCCAAAGCCACCCCTCTCCAAACCTTGACTTGCTCCAAAGCCATCCCTTTCTACTGTGTGACTTGCTCCAAAGCCATCCCTTTCTACTGTGTGACTTGCTCCAAAGCTATCCTTCTCCAATGCACAACTTTCTCCAATATCATCCTCCATTCTTAGTTTAAAGCTCGGACCACTGTCCATGTCCTTCATTGTGAAGTCCTCACTCTCTGGTGCAGGAAGTAACAGCCCTCTCGCTGGTCTCTTTTTGTCACAGTCTGCCTTCTCTTCGGCCTTGTAAGCTCTCTGAGGTGGAGGCAGTACTATACTCCCAAACTGCCATTTAGTAACAGGCACTGGGGCCCGACGGTCAGCATCTCCTCTACCAGCTAAGGCTACTTCAATGGGCTTGGCTTTAGCCAGCCTCTCTCTTTGGTCCTCTGGGGCTATGGAGGTTTCTTCTTGGCTACGTTCAGGGCATTGCCATTCCCCATCTCCACTGCCTAAGTCCCAGCCTTCACTTTGAGTTTCTAGGCTTATTACGTGGTTCTTTGGGGCTACGCTAACATTAGCTCTGGAGAATGGTGGTCCACAGGCCCCAGTTGGCTTCTCTCTTTGGTACTCCACTCTGGGCAAGGGTGGTCTGGAAGGGCCCTGGTCTTCCAAGGCGAAGTGGAGTGAGAAGGTGGGTTCTGTCTCTTCAGGAGCGCTATGGGAAAAGACCAAAAGTTATCAGTCAACAGAGAAAATGAAAATCTGTTCGGAGATAGTACCTCTCCGATTCTTAAATTAAAAAATCCCCTACTGAACCCGAGCTTGATGCATCCGTCACTCTGAGGAGAAATAAGAATCTAGGAGTACTAGCGGCTAGTTGTTGTTATGTATTAGAAAGGTGCTTAGATACTCACTCTCTCCAGTGAGGCTCGTTTGAGGGCGTGTGGAGGGCCAGAGGGTACCTCATTCTGTGGGTAGAAGAGGAGGCAGAGTCCTGGGACAGTGCTGGGGTCTGAGAGTAGTCCCTCTGGGATGCAGCATCCCATGAGGAGGAAGACTGGGAATAGGACTGGGGTCTGGACCAAGGCCTGGTACACAGCACAGAGAAGGATATTACAATTTATTTCTATGTTTTGTCTCTTTTACATGTACTAAAAATACATGCACAGAGAAGGATATTACCATTTATTTCTATGTTTTGTCTCTTTTACATGTACTAAAAATACATGAACAGAGAAGGATAGTACCATTTAATTATTTACAGGACAGTTTCACAGACACAGATTAAGCCTAGTTTTGAAGCATTTTTATGGAGAATCTCCATTGAATATGACATTTGTTTGTCTAGGACAGGGATGGGCAACTTTAATGGGGCTGGGGGCCACAAAAAAATATTAACTCATCATGAGGGGCCGCAGTTGCTCGCAGGTCTGCGTATCCACATCCACCCCCACCCCCCTCCAAGATTTGGATAAATCTTTACTTGATCTTGGACATGAGGACTTGTAATTTCTTCCCGAGACAAGCTGAGTAAAAAAACACAGAATTATCAGCTTCCATTCAGTCAGCGCATAAAAACCGCTTCGCCAGGTCAAATATACACACTCCTTTCTTGAAACATGAATATCTTATCACGTATTGAAACCTGGGATTCCTACTTTACTAGTAACAGTACTGTCCTTTACTTTCAATAAAAAATATCCTCAAAATGTACGCATTTCCTTGAGTCGCTGGTAAGGAAGAGTGAGGGAAATTGTTGGAAAGTTGTGCCCTCACTATTAGTAAGGGGAGAGAGGGGGATTTGTAACAGTTTTTATATCTATTATAGACATGTTTGCACAGTGGCAAACCTATTGGACCTAGGCTACAGTGTGTGACAGGCTCGTGATGCTGAAAGGATAACAACCGTAATACCAGGGCACTTATGTAGGAGAATGTACTTTTTGCAGTGGTGGGAAAAGTACAGAATTGTCATACTTGAGTAAAAGTAAAGATACCTTATTAGAAAATGACTCAAGTAAAAATTAAAGTAACCCAGTAAAATACTACTTGCGTAAAAGTCTAAAAGTATTTGGTTTTAAATATACTTAAGTTTAAAAAGTAAATGTAATTGCTAAAATATACTTAAGTATCAAAAGTAAAAAATAAAAGTATAAATCATTTCAAAATCATCATATTAAGCAAACCAGACAGCACAATTCTCTTTATTTTTACATTTACGGACAGCCAGGGGCACTCCAACACTCGGACATCATTTACAAACGAAGCATGTGTGTTTAGTGAGTTTTCCAGATCAAAGGCAGTAGGAATGACCTCTTGATAAGTGTGTGAATTGGACCATTTTTCAGTCCTGCTAAGCATTCAAACTTTTAGGTGTCAGGGAAAATATATGGAGTAAAAGGTACATTATTTTCTTTAAGAATGTAGTGAAGTAAAAGTGACCAAAAATATGAATAGTAGAGCACAGATACCCCAAAAAACACCTTAAGTAGTACTTTAAAGTACTTTTTACTTAAGTACTTCACACCTCTGATTTTTTGTAATACAAAAAAGGCCAGTGGTGTAGTGTATGCTACATGCAGATATACGTCCTATACCCACTTTGTTTTCATATTGCGTATATTCACTTCTTAACCCTCATTTATGCATATTCAAGTAGTGTAGTTGTATATAATTGATCAATTATGTAGTAGGCTATCTACATGCAATCTACATAGACAAACATTGGCAGTAGAATGGCCTTACTGAAGAGTTCAGTGACTTTCAACATGGCCCCGTCATAGGACGCCACATTTCAGGTCGTCAAATTTCTGCCCTGGTCAACTGTAAGTGCTGTTGTTGTGAAGTGGAAACGTTTGGAGCAACAACGGCTCAGCCGCAAAGTGGTAGGCCGCACAAGCTCACAGAACGGGGCCACCAAGTGCTGAAGCACATACAAATCGTCTGTCCTCGGTTGCAACATTCACGACCGAGTTCCAAACCGCCTCTGGAAGCAACGTCAGCACAAGAACTGTTCGTCGGGAGCTTCATGAAATGGGTTTCCATGGCCGAGCAGCCGCACACAAGCCTACAATCACCATGCGCAATGCCAAGCCTCGCCTGGAGTGGTGTAAAGCACGCCGCCATTGGACTCTGGAGCAGTGGAAACTTGTTCTTTGGAACTCTTCACCATCTGGCAGTCCGACAGATGAATCTGGGTTTGGCGGTTTCCAGGAGAATGCTACCTGCCCGAATGCATAGTGACAACTGTAAAGTTTGGTGGAGGAGGAATAATGGTCTGGGGCTGTTTTTCATGGTTCGGACTAGGCCCCTTAGTTCCAATGAAGGGAAATCTTAACGCTACAGCTTACAATGTCATTCTAGACGGTTCTGTGCTTCCAACTTTGTGGCAACACTTTGGGGAAGGCCCTTTCCTGTTTCAGCATGACAATGCCCACGTGCACAAAGTGAGGTCCATACAAAAATGGTTCGTCGATATCGGTGTGGAAGAACTTGACTGGCCTGCACAGAGCCCTGACCTCAACCCCAGATTGCCTATGGAATTAATTGGAACGCAGACAGCGAGCCAAGCCTAACCGCCCAACCTCACTAATGCTTGAGGGTGAATGGAAGCATATCTCTGCAATGTTCTAACATCTAGTGTAAAGCCTTCCCAGAAGAGTGGAGGCTGTTATAGCAGCAAAGGGGGGACCAACTCCATTTTAATGCCCATGATTTTGGAATGTTCGACGAGCAGGTGACCACTTACTTTTGGTCATGATGTGTATTTCCTAATCGAAATGTACAACTATTACTTTCCATTGCAAAAAAACATTTCACATTTAGCACACAAAGTAACCGATGATCTAAAGTTTAAATGCAACCATGTTTCACACACAAGTTATTTTCCAAGAGATGGCTAACAATAGCAAGCAAGCTGCAATTAAAAATAACTTCCACTCATACGATGATCATTTGAAAGTTAATATCTTAAAAGTTATTTTTGAAAAGGGAGAAGCTAACAAAACATCCTCTTCGAATAACACCTGCTACAGCCCCTGCAAACAAGCCTAAAGCAAAAGCTGGCTAGCTAGATCTTGGGAAAACTACTCTTTGGTATTGCAGTGAGTTCTTGGCCTTCCAGAAGGCAGACGTTTCCATAAGCTTTTGTAAAAACGGTCCCAGTCAAAAAGTGATGAGTCCACTGTCACTCCAAAAATGTTGCCCTAATTAATACAGTTGAATGGCAGAGGCTTATTATCTAGCTTCTGGTGGCCTAGCCAATGGCTGACTTAGTTAGCTAGATTTATTTCCCCAGAGACCAAAGAAACATTTTATTTCAAATTCAGTGTTAACGGTTTCCTTTCAAACAAAAACTGAAGAGATTAAATCAGAACATCATTGAATGTAATAATATAAAAGCCCTCATTGTTCCCCAGTGTTTGGGTTCGTAATCATTTGTAGTGGCTCTATTTGGGCTCAGTATGCCTTTTTTTTTTAAAAACATTCTGAATGTATAAAGAATCCATATGTTCTTCTGAAATATGACCACAAGAAATACTGGACATTTTAAACTCTTTTTATAGTGGCAATTTGACAAAATCACAATCGTCGTCTTGAATTGGACTCGCATGTTTCTGGTCTCGACTCGGTCTCGTTGTCCTCCTCCCGGTCTTTATTCAGTCTCGCCCCGCCCTCTGGTCTTGAACCGGTCTCAAACACAACACTAGTTTTAAAGCAATTTTGCTGCAACTCCAGACATTTTGCCATGGAGCCTAGAGAAGATATTGCAACTATATAACTAATTTCATATAATTCTACTCATTTTGCCATGGGGCGGATAGGAAAATAAGCTGTTGTACAGCAAATTTCCTGCAATTCTACACATTTTGTCAGAGGGTGGAAAGAAATGTTAGTAGATTTTAAATGACATCTGAATGAGACAAACAAAATCAATGGGGGCACCCATTTAGCTGGCCGCTAAATTATGTAGCGATCTCAAAAAAAAAAAATTGGCTGACATGGGCTACTTGACTATCAGTGACCGAAAGAAGAGAAAAACTGACGATGCACAACCAAATTTCAAAGTGGCACATTATCTATTATACTATATGCTAACTCGCAACATTAAGTCGAGACCCCGACTGAGTTCTAAGGGCCTTCAAAATAGGGACCCCGCCAATTACTCATCCCTGGTCTAGGACTATAGGTATAATCTGCGTCTGGGAAACTGGCCTATATGTTCTGTGTCTGTTGCATGCACAAGAAATACCACACCAGATGTTTCCTCAAGGGACCAATAGTTAATTGAATTTCACCACATGCACCACTGTCATATAGTAAGGACTCAATCCATCTCCCTGAAGAGCATACCATCTTACTGCATTTCAGGTTTCTAACGACACCTCTTACCTGCCTATCCCTAACCAAATAAACTATTTTATGTCACTTCATTCTGTACCATGTTTGGTTGCTAATGACAACTAACACTGCCTATACACCCAACCCAATTGCTTTTTTAAATGTTTTATTCCCCTACTACTGTATCATCTCCTCACCGGTCTGCCTCTCTCCCTCTCCTCTCCTCCTGTGTTCCTCTACTCCAGCTGGCCTCTGACTGGTACCCTCTCGGTCTGCTGTCATACCGCTCATCTAACATTTGAACAGATAGGCTTTTTAATTTTTTTTTACAATTTCTTTACAATTTAAAATATATATTTTTACAAGTACAGTAGAATAGAGAATACTTACTTTACCCACTTTTTTACCACTACATCACTGCTTACGATTGTTTAGAATAAAATAATGGTGTCAGGTCTATAGAATATATGTAGGTCACATTTCTATCGGCATCATTCTAAATATTGCACTGCACTATTCAGTCCTTGCCGACTCACGCTGTCTGTAGCTTTGGGCCCTGACTGTGTCAGAGTAGTGGTTGTGGCTCTGGGCTCGGAGAGCTGCTAGGATCTTCTGTCCAGACGCAGACAGAGGCCCCGAGTACAGCCTATTACTGCTGCTACTGTACCTCTCCATTTCCTATTCCTCCTAGCTGCCTACACAAAGAACAGGAAGAATATCAGAGTTATGATCATGCTTTCTCTGTCCTGTCACTGGTTATATCAAGCTGGTTGATGGAGCCGAATTGTCTTCAAATAAATTGGGGGGGGGGGGGGGGAGAAAAAAAAAATATATAAAACGGAATACTCACACGCACAAAACATTTTTGTATTAGTTGTGAAGACATTAATATTTATTATAATTTCTTACGAAACAAACAAATTACACAAAGGCGCTTACAGGAACATTAACAAAGAACACTAGCAGTAAAACAAGTGACATTACATCTGAATTGAAACTTTTCCACAAGAAAACAGAGAAGAGATCCAATAGTCATCCTCATCCAATTGTCTTTTGGTCAGAACCCTCTCTCCATATTGTATTTCCAAATCCAAGGTGCTTGACATTTAACTGGCACCAGGGGTGGCGAGAGGGAAGAGGAAATGGGTAAGCCAGGGTTCATTAAGGCAGAGCAGGAACCTTTCTCAGTGGCCACTTCACCATGAAGCACCGCCACTACTTTCTGCAGGATTCTCCACTGTTCTGTATGAGCTGTGTTTTGCGCTCACACCCAGAGAAAGGGGTCGTGGAGAGGGGAAGAGAGGTGAAGTAGGAGGTGGTAAGAGAGCCCCGTTACAACCGGCCCTTCTTGGCAGCAGCCGCTTTGCTCTCCAGCTCCTCCACTACTTTGTTCAGCAGCCTGGGGTCCAGGTGGAAGTAAACGTACAGCTCCCTCTCTCTCCTGAGGAGGGGGCTGTGGTCCAGCTGGGAGCGTTTACCCCGGACCTCCCCCATCACGTCCTGCATCAGCCTGTACAGACTGTTCTGCTGGACCTCCAGTTCTCCCAGCCTCACTGTCAACTCCTTGAGAGAGGGGGAGGAAGAGAGGGTACGATGGAAAGGAAAGACAGGGTAGAGGAAGGGTGGAGGGAAAGAGGCTTTTAGTAGACATCCAGAGAGACACATCAGATAACTGCTAGCTAGTGCTGATAAAGTAACGAAGTGGGGACACTAACTTAAAAGTCCTATCCTGTACTGCAAGAACAGTACTCAGTATTTTCTCACATCTGCATACCACAAGTGGTTGAGCTTTTCTAGAATACTGACTGACATACACCAACAGTTCCTCGCACAGATGGTTATTCACAGCTTTATTGACAATAAGACATTTAAAAACAACGACACGTTTTTAGAGAGAAACTAAAGTGTCTCTCTTTACTGCAGGGGGAACTGAGATGAAACCCTGTATGAAGCAAACATGAATTTAGTACATTTTACATAGAGGAAGAAGAAGAGAACCGAGGGGGTGAAAAGGATCCCCGTTGACCTGGAAGAAAAAAACGTGTGCTCTTTACATATTGTACATTACAGAAGTGCCAGTGCCTCATTGTCCAGTCACTATACAAAACCCATATACAAATGCAGTGTTATAAAAGTGAAACATCTCCAGTGAATCCACCACTAAACAGAATTCCATTCATTTCAAAATACTGTATTTATCAAACAACGGGCAATTACTCCGGCAGCAGTGCAAATTACGTATAAAATCCATAGAACCTGTGCTACCACTTCATCTCCCAAACGTGTGTTATAATAAAACTCTGCTAACTCACGCTACTTTGAGAAGAAGACGATGATAACGAGGAAGCGTGTGGGTGTTCATAAACGTACCTGTGCGTTGGGGCAGAGATCCTGGTCAAGTGACGTCGCCGTAGGACATACCTGCGGCGCCAAGAGCAGCTGCTGCAACCCCGAGAAGGTTGCCCGGCGCAACGCCTCGCAGTCGCCGTGGAGACGGGCGCCCGTGTAGTGCTGTTGGCGGGCGGCCCCGGCCAGGGCCTCGCGGCAGGACTGGAGCTCCTCCTGGAGGTCACGGGCGGCACTTTCCAACCCCTCATAGGTACGGAAGGGCTCCTCGCGGCCACCACGTTCTGAGGCGTGGCCTGACTCTAGGATCCGGAGAAGCCTGGGGGAGTGAGGTGTGTCACATACTGTATATTTACATACTGTAAACACACTAGATTAGGTGGGATCTTTTTGCATCATGGGAGAAATGGAGGTGGAAACGCTTTTATGCGCAAATAATGATATAATAACCATCATATCGAAGTAAACTTGGAGTCACACGATGATATGGTGTGTGGTCCTCACACTACGACTCGGGAAACCATACAGTTTATTTGGCTACAGATGAAATAAATGATGAACTTCACAGGGTGGTGAAAGTGCACAGTGATGACCTTGATGCTTGTTTCTAATAAATATTGAGTGTTTTATTCTGGTGATCGAAGCTTTGCTGCCGTTTGACAAATTAAAATAATTGTGCCATTTTGTCCATAATCTTATTATGTAGGCTAATACCAGAGCGCAAACAAAATGTTTGTGACAAAACCAACAGTAGAGGCCCCCCCCCCCCCCCAAAAAAAGGGTAGGGGGCACTATTTTCACCTCCGGATGAAAAGCGTGCCCCAAAAGTAAACGGCCTGTTACTCAAGCCCAGAAGCTAGGATATGCATATAATTGGTAGATTTGGAATGAAAAGTTTCCAGAACTGTTTAAAAAATGTCAGAACTGATTTTTAAAAAAAAACAGAACTTATGGCAGGCAAAAACCTGAGAAAAAAAAATCCTACTTCCTGGATGGATTTATGTTTGTAATTTTACATTGACTGCCTTTACACGGTCCAATGACTTAGGACTCAGATTGCACATCCTATGGCTTCCACTAGATGTCAACAGTCTTTAGAAATAGTTTCAGGCTTGTATTCTGAAAAATGAGAGTGTAAGACCACTCTGAATGAGTGGACCCTGCAGTGTCCCAGAGCTGTTTACTGCGCACGACCGAGAGCGCACCTTTCTTGCTTTTCTTTTATATTGAAGAAGCTATTGAAATATTATTGATTATTATGACTAAAAAACAAACTGAGGATTGATTATAAACATCGTTCGACATGTTTATACTTACTGTGACCGCCTTGGAGCCATTGGATTACTGAACAAAACTCGCCAACAAAACTGAGGTTTTTGGATATAAAGAGGGACTTTATCGAACAAAACAAAAATGTATTGGGTAACTGGGAGTCTTGTGAGTGCAACCATATGTCAAACGCTCCCTAAAACACTTCTGTGAGCAGGCCTTTCTAAATCAACCTGGCCCGGGTATCCTGGAAGGACATTGACCTCATCCCGTCAGTTGAAGATGCCTGGTCATTCTTTAAAAGTAACTTCCTCACCATTTTAGATAAGCATGCTCCGTTCAAAAAATGCAGAACTAAGAACAGATATAGCCCTTGGTTCACTCCAGACCTGACTGCCCTCGACCAGCACAAAAACATCCTGTGGCGGACTGCAATAGCATCGAATAGTCCCTGCGATATGCAACTGTTCAGGGAAGTCAGTAACCAATACACGCAGTCAGTCAGGAAAGCAAAGGCCAGCTTCTTCAGGCAGAAATGTGCCACCTGTAGCTCTAACTCCAAAAAGTTCTGGGACACTGAAGTCCATGGAGAACAAGAGCACCTCCTCCCAGCTGCCCACTGCACTGAGGCTCGGTAACACGGTCACCACCGATAAATCCATGATTATCGAAAACTTCAACAAGCATTTCTCAACGGCTGGCCATGCCTTCCTCCTGGCTACTCCAACCTCGGCCAACAGCTCCGCCCCCCCGCAGCTACTCGCCCAAGCCTCTCCAGGTTCTCCTTTACCCAAATCCAGATAGCAGATGTTCTGAAAGAGCTGCAAAACCTGGACCCGTACAAATCAGCTGGGCTTGACAATCTGGACCCTCTATTTCTGAAACTCTCCGCCGCCATTGTCGCAACCCCTATTACCAGCCCGTTCAACCTCTTTCATATCGTCCGAGATCCCCAAGGATTGGAAAGGTGCCGCAGTCATCCCCCTCTTCAAAGGGGGAGACATCCTGGACCCAAACTGTTACAGACCTACAGTGCCTTGCGAAAGTATTCGGCCCTCTTGAACTTTGCAACCTTTTGCCACATTTCAGGCTTGAAACATAAAGATATAAAACTGTATTTTTTTGTGAAGAATCAACAACAAGTGGGACACAATCATGAAGTGGAACGACATTTATTGGATATTTAAAACTTTTTTAACAAATCAAAAACTGAAAAATTGGGCGTGCAAAATTATTCAGCCCCTTTAAGTTAATACTTTGTAACGCCACCTTTTGCTGCGATTACAGCTGTAAGTCGCTTGGGGTATGTCTCTATCAGTTTTGCACATCGAGAGACTGACATTTTTTCCCATTCCTCCTTGCAAAACAGCTCGAGCTCAGTGAGGTTGGATGGAGAGCATTTGTGAATAGCAGTTTTCAGTTCTTTCCACAGATTCTCGATTGGATTCAGGACTGGACTTTGACTTGGCCATTCTAACAGCTGGATATGTTTATTTTTGAACCATTCCATTGTAGATTTTGCTTTATGTTTTGTTGGAAGACAAATCTCCGTCCCAGTCTCAGGTCTTTTGCAGACTCCATCAGGTTTTCTTCCAGAATGGTCCTGTATTTGGCTCCATCCATCTTCCCATCAATTTTAACCATCTTCCCTGTCCCTGATGAAGAAAAGCAGGCCCAAACCATGATGCTGCCACCACCATGTTTGACAGTGGGGATGGTGTGTTCAGCTGTGTTGCTTTTACGCCAAACATAACGTTTTGCATTGTTGCCAAAAAGTTCAATTTTGGTTTCATCTGACCAGAGCACCTTCTTCCACATGTTTGGTGTGTCTCCCAGGTGGCTTGTGGCAAACTTTAAACGACACTTTTTATGGATATCTTTAAGAAATGGCTTTCTTCTTGCCACTCTTCCATAAAGGCCAGATTTGTGCAATATACGACTGATTGTTGTCCTATGGACAGAGTCTCCCACCTCAGCTATAGATCTCTGCAGTTCATCCAGAGTGATCATGGGCCTCTTGGCTGCATCTCTGATTAGTCTTCTCCTTGTATGAGCTGAAAGTTTAGAGGGATGGCCATGTCTTGGTAGATTTGCAGTGGTCTGATACTCCTTCCATTTCAATATTATCGCTTTCACAGTGCTCCTTGGGATGTTTAAAGCTTGGGAAATCTTTTTGTATCCAAATCCGGCTTTAAACTTCTTCACAACAGTATCTCGGACCTGCCTGGTGTGTTCCTTGTTCTTCATGATGCTCTCTGCACTTTTAACGGACCTCTGAGACTATCACAGTGCAGGTGCATTTATACGGAGACTTGATTACACACAGGTGGATTGTATTTATCATCATTAGTCATTTAGGTCAACATTGGATCATTCAGAGATCCTCGCTGAACTTCTGGAGAGAGTTTGCTGCACTGAAAGTAAAGGGGCTGAATAATTTTGCACGCCCAATTTTTCAGTTTTTGATTTGTTAAAAAAGTTTGAAATATCCAATAAATGTCGTTCCACTTCATGATTGTGTCCCACTTGTTGTTGATTCTTCACAAAAAAATACAGTTTTATATCTTTATGTTTGAAGCCTGAAATGTGGCAAAAGGTCGCAAAGTTCAAGGGGGCCGAATACTTTCGCAAGGCACTGTATATCCATCCTGCCCCGCTTATCTAAGGTCTTTGAAAGCCAAGTCAACAAACAGGTCACTGACCATCTCGAATCCCACCGTACCTTCTCCGCTGTGCAATCTGGTTTCCTAGCCGGTCACGGGCGCACCTCAGCCACGCTCAAGGTACTAAACGATATCATAACCGCCATCGATAAAAGACAGTACTGTGCAGCCGTCTTCAGCGACCTTGCCAAGGCTTTCGACTCTGTCAATCACCATATTCTTATCGGCAGACTCAGTAGCCTCGGTTTTTCTGATGACTGCCTTGCCTGGTTCACCAACTACTTTGCAGACAGAGTTCAGTGTGTCAAATCGGAGGGCATGCTGTCCGGTCCTCTGGCAGTCTCTATGGGGGTGCCACAGGGTTCAATTCTCGGGCCGACTCTTTTCTCTGTATATATCAATGATGTTGCTCTTGCTGCGGGCGATTCCCTGATCCACCTCTACGCAGACGACACCATTCTGTATACCGGCCCGTCCTTGGACACTGTGCTATCTAACCTCCAAACGAGCTTCAATGCCATACAACACTCTTTCCGTGGCCTCCAACTGCTCTTAAACGCTAGTAAAACCAAATGCATGCTTTTCAACCGTTCGCTGCCTGCACCCGCACGCCCGACTAGCATCACCACCCTGGATGGTTCCGACCTAGAATATGTGGACATCTATAAGTACCTAGGTGTCTGGCTAGACTGTAAACTCTCCTTCCAGACTCATATCAAACATCTCCAATCTAAAATCAAATCTAGAGTTGGCTTTCTATTCCGCAACAAAGCCTCCTTCACTCACGCCGCCAAACTTACCCTAGTAAAACTGACTATCCTACCGATCCTCGACTTCCGCGATGTCATCTACAAAATAGCTTCCAACACTCTACTCAGCAAACTGGATGCAGTTTATCACAGTGCCATCCGTTTTGTTACTAAAGCACCTTATACCACCCACCAATGCGACCTGTATGCTCTAGTCGCCAGACCCACTGGCTCCAGGTCATCTACAAGTCCATGCTAGGTAAAGCTCCGCCTTATCTCAGTTCACGATGGCAACACCCACCCGTAGCACGCGCTCCAGCAGGTGTATCTCACTGATCATCCCTAAAGCCAACACCTCATTTGGCCGCCTTTCGTTCCAGTTCTCTGCTGCCTGTGACTGGAACGAATTGCAAAAATCGTGGCAAGAAGCAATGCGGCTTGGCTAGGTTTCGGAGGACGCACGGCTCTCGACCGTCCCCTCTCTCGAGTCCGTACAGGAGTTGCAGCGATGGGACAAGACTAACGACCAATTGGATACCACGAAATTGGGGAGAGAAAGGGGTTATAAAAAAAAATAAAACATTTAAAAAAAAGTGCGTTACATCATCACGCAGACTTTTATCCGCAACAAGTCAATTTTATGGGAACATCTCTGGTGGTAAAATGTGCTTATTTTATTTATTGTAGATTTTAGAATTTTTGTATAAAAATGTGTCGCCAATTGGATGAAACCTAGCTAGCTAGTCAGGGAAATATAAGTGCTGAAAACATTTTGGCTCACTAATTATAAACGGAATGGAGAAAAAAAAGTTTGGGTGCAGGTACAGCCGATTAACGCTAACTACAGTGAGGGGGAAAAGTATTTGATCCCCTGCTGATTTTCCACGTTTGCCCACTGACAAAGAAATTATCAGTCTATAATTTTAATGGTAAGTTTATTTGAACAGTAAGAGACAGAATATCAACAAAAAATCCAGAAAAAACGTATGTCAAAAATTGTATAAATTAATTTGCATTTTAATGAGGGAAATATGTATTTGACCCCTCTGCAAAACATTACTTAGTACATGGTGGCAAAACCCTTGTGGCAAGTTGCCTTGGCCGTGTGTTTTGGTTCATTGTCATGCTGGAATACCCATCCACGACCCATTTTCAATGCCCTGGCTGAGGGAAGGAGGTTCTCACCCAAGATTTGAAGGTACATGGCCCCGTCCATCGTCCCTTTGATGCGGTGAAGTTGTCCTGTCCTCTTAACAGAAAAACACCCCCAAAGCATAATGTTTCCACCTCCAAGTTTGACGGTGGGGATGGTGTTATTGGGGTCATAGGCAGCATTCCTCCTCCTCCAAACACAGCGAGTTGAGTTGATGAGACCAAAATGGAGCTTTTGGCCTCATCTGACCACAACACTTTCACCCAGTTGTCCTCTGAATCATTCAGATGTTCATTGGCAAACTTCAGACGGGCATGTATGTGCTTTCTTGAGCGGGGGGACCTTGCGGGCGCTGCAGAATTTCAGTCCTTCACGGCGTAGTGCGTTACCAATAATTTTCTTGGTGACCATGGTCCCAGCTGCCTTGAGGTCATTGACAAGATCCTCCCGTGTAGTTCTGGGCTGATTCCTCACCGTTCTCATGACCGTTGCAACTCCACGAGGTGAGATCTTGCATGGAGCCCCAGGCCAAGGGAGATTGACAGTTATTTTGTGTTTCTTCCATTTGCGAATAAACGCACCAACTGTCACCTTCTCACCAAGCTGCTTGGCGATGGTCTTGTAGCCCATTCCAGCCTTGTGTAGGTCTACAATCTTGTCCCTGACATCCTTGGAGAGCTCTTTGGTCTTGGCCATGGTGGAGAGTTTGGAATCTGATTGATTGATTGCTTCTGTGGACAGGTGTCTTTTATACAGGTAACAAACTGAGATTAGGAGCACTGCCTTTAAGAGTGTGCGCCTAATCTCAGCTCGTTACCTGTATAAAAGACACCTGGGAGCCAGAAATCTTTCTGATTAAGAGGGGGTCCCTCATTAAAATGCAAATCAATTTATAACATTTTTGACATGCGTTTTTCTGGATTTTTTTGTTGTTATTCTGTCTCACTGTTCAAATAAATCTACCATTAAAATGATAGACTGATAATTTCTTTGTCAGTGGGCAAACGTGAAAAATCAGCAGGGGATCAAATACTTTTTTCCCTCACTGTATATTTTTATTTATTTATTTACAAATCAACACTTGGAGTCAAATATCGATATAGCTTCCAAAAAGAATACTGTGATATGCAACTGTATTGATACCCCCCCCACCCCAATCACTACTGTACTGATTATCAATGCACTGTGTTCCATATTTATTTTAGTGTGAGAGAAGCAAATACATCTGGGTCGCTTTCAGTGAAACAGGAAATAACTACCTAAACCCGTCCAATAAGAATGCCTTGTTTTCCATTGAAAAGCATTTTGCTTCAGTGTCCCTGACTGAGCACGACCCTGGTTCCTGTCCTCCTCTAATCCTTACCTGGTGAAGGATGCATCCTTGGAGCTGATGATGGACTGAGGACTGGGTCTGGGGTTATGGGACAGCTCAGGATGGGCTAGGGCCTGGATCCTGAGGGCTGCCTCCTCTCCTCCCTCCCCCAACCGGCCTGCCACCTCCCCAAGCTGCTTCAACACCTGCCTACCCATCCTCAGTTCCATCTCCTGGGCCAGGAGGAGCAGCTCGAATGAGGCCTTTTGCCGCAGGAGGTGGTCTCGGACCTAGATGGAGAGATGAAGGAATGGATGGATAGAGAAAGAACGTTATTATCCTCTAAGGATGGCAACAATAGAAACATTGAAAATACGTACAAGATGATAATGATGGACTGAACGATGATAATTGTTTCACCTGGTGTTTAAAACTAAATGATGGGAAAACCCATGCAGATCTGAGTATGGATTTCTAACAACAAGATCCAAAACAGCATTTGTACAAAACTAAGTAACTGTACCTGCTCCTGTCTGGAGGTGTAGTAGTCCTGTCTGGCCAGCTGCAGGTCCAGGTCTCCCCTCACCACAGGCACGTTGAGCAGCCTGGCGCTCTCCCTCAGAGCAGCCGGTAGAGACCCCTGGAGGAGAGACTCCAGATCAGCCGCCACGCCCTGCAGCTCACGCCTAGACACAGCTTCACGCGCCTGGAGAGCAGAGGTGGAGTTGGTGGTGCCCTGGGAGAGGAGAGAAAGAACGATAAAAGGTTGCATTAGAGAGTAAGTATGATGATGTTTGTTTGTAAGGCTGGTGTGATTGTGTGTACAGACTACAAAGCATGCAACACTTACAAAACCAACAGCACTAAAGACTAAGGCTGAACTGTGGTAGATGTACTACTCTAGTCTCTAACACTCCAGTGCCTTACCTTGGTGAATGACTGCAGGTTCCCTGTGATCCACTCCAGCCCAACCCTGGCTCCCTGCTCTTCTGCCCTGGCCTTGATCAGCTGGTGCTGGGCCACCATATGACCCCACTGGAGCCTGGCCATCTCCTTCCTCCTCTGCTCCACAACTCTCTCCTCCGTCTCTTTTCCACCCTTCTCCTTTATTTCATCCCCGTCATCGCAGAGGCTGAGGTCCAGGAGCTGGAAGCGTTCGGAGCAGGACGTCTCCACCATGTTGCTGATGCCCTGGAAGAACTGGCGCTGGGTGAGGGCGGCCAGGGCCTTTGTGTTAAGCTCCTCCTGGTGGAGGTAGGGCTCCAGGGACAGCTGGGAGAGCAGGACAGGGGGCCCTGGAGGGGCGGTGATGGTCACAGAACCAGAGGCAGCAGCCTCTCCCTGGGCCTTTCCTTCGTTGGACACTGGGTCTATTTTGAGGAATGATCCTAGCTTTTTCACCTCGTCCATGAGGTTCTGTAGCGCGGCGTTGGTTCCAGCGTTCTCCGCCCCCAGCGCCACGTTGGCGTCCTTCAGCCTGCTGGCAGCAGCGTCCTGCTGGGAGGCCAATCGGAGCGCAACGTCAGCCCGGGCGGTGGCGAGCACCTGCAGCTTCTTGTACCTGCGCTGTTTTAGCTGCTTCTCCTTTTTCAGAGCAGATAGCTCTGCCTCTAGATCCTCCACGCTCACCTCCCCCTCCGCTGAGGAAGGACCGACCACACCTATTCCAGCAGCAGGCCCACAGGTCTTGAGGACCTCATCAAGCGCAGTCCCATCGAGGATGGGCTTGCCAGAGTTGCGGAGGGCCTCGAAGGCCCGGGCCTCCTCCGGGGTGAGCACATTTCCCTGGTTGAGGGTGCGGCAGACGAAGCGTAGGAGTTGGAGGTTTTCCGGAGCGCAGTCGAAGAGCCAGTCAAACTCAGAGCCCTTCAGGGATGCGATGCCTGGGTAACCTAGGCGACCCAACGCCTCCACGAACTGACCACCGTCTAACATGATGACAGCACTCTACAGGCTACCAAACTGTCAGAAGCAGTAGGGTCAAGGGTGGGAGTTATACAGATGACAATTGACAGAAAGATAATCAACGATATTTACACTGTGAAATCATAGTCACTTAATAGAAATTAGGGGTGTAGCGGCGCACGTATTCGTAACAAACTGTTCGGTATGGGGACCTCTTCGGTCCGCACAGTGAACCCAAATGAATACATATAAAAATTATAAATAAAAATATTAAACACTAGGCCTATAGGCTATGCCTGGAAAGAGTGTGTGTGTCGCCACTGCTGAATGAGAACGGCCTATGCAACTGCCAACACCTCAAACATGTTGACACATTTACGGTGACATAAACCCAGTATTCCTACCACCGGAGCAAGACGAACCACAGTCGATTCTGACCGGGCCAAATAAATTACATGAGCAATAGGTCTGCTTATAGCCACAGATGTGCGACCATTCTCGGTGGTTGAGAAGAATGGGGAGTTTCAACGCCTCGTGGAAGTGCTCAGTTAATTACGAACTTTGCCTTCTCGCACCTAGAGTACCAGTCAAACAGTTTGGACACCTACTACTCCAGGGTTTTCCTTTATTTTTTACATTGTAGAATAATAGTGAATACCACAAATCTATGAAATAACACATGTAGAAACCAAAAAAAAGTGTTTATATTTGAGATTCTTCAAAGTAGCCACCCCTTGCCTTGACAGCTTTGCACTCTTGGCATTCTCTCAACCAGTTTTGATTTGTTTAACTGACTGGGTATCCCCTTTCTGCAGATGGATGGACCTCCAGGGTTACAGAGCGCTAGTTAAGTGACAGCCCATCACATTACACCGCAGTGGAAATGAAAAGAGGGAAACGAAAAGTAGGCCTACTGTGCTAAACACACGCCCCCTTTATGAGTGACACAAGTGAGCATATTTTTCCTATTTGCAACATAGCATAAGCTTATACATTGTCTGAGCCATGTTAACATGTTGATTTCACACAGATATTGCACTTTATTTTAGTGTTGTTGTTGATTTAAGAAAATAAAAAGTGTTGTTATTCCTGATTGTGCAGTCATCAGGCATTATATGACTCATGATCATATGGAATCAGGAATACCAACACTCTTTCTATTTTCTTAAACAAATTAACTACAGTAACTGTTGGCATCTCATTTTCCACTGTTCAGAAAACAAATCATTACCCCCAAAACCACAATAAGTACTGAACCATGGTGAACCGTTACACCCCTAATAGAAATGGTACCATCAAGCAGTGCTTCCCCTATATTCATTTATCAGGGGTGCTTCCACCCTGCAGAAATAAATCCTAGGGGAAACACTGATTAAAGCGAGACAATTTCCTGTGGAGAAGACGGTCCCTGAAATGAGGCATCCTCCCCAGTCTTAACTTGCCATTTTAATGTGAAATCTATAAGGACAAACAAGTTGCCAGGAGCAGAGCTTCTCCGCCCTGATGATCGCCTGTCAGTCAAAAATATCCACTATTTATTAGATGGGTAGCTAGTTAGCCCACGTTTATTAGGAGGCGAGGAAATTGAAAGAAATCACAACAAGGATTGCTAGCTAAGTTACTTTACTCATGCAAAGGGATTATAGAGCTGATCATTGTAGAAATACTTAACCAAACACTTGTTTTGTTTACCTATAACTGGTATGACAGTGAAACTATCAGTGTCCTTTACGTTACAGGCTAGCTAGCTAACGATAGAAGAAGTTGTTTCACGGATAGCTATGCAAGCTAGCTAACGTTAGCTAATTAACCGCTAGCCACAGCATCATTCATGCTATATAACGCCTGAGGTTCGTGAATAATTTTTCCAAAACCACCATCAATTCTGAAGTAATTTGTAATTTGTCCATCTGTAAGTATTATTTTACCTTGCCAAGTAATTTCGACGAAGAAATCAGTTTCAGACTTGTTTTCCGACAGTTTCTCTGGTAGAAGGAAACGGGTAACAGTTAGCCGAAGGTCGGCTAGATAAATGCGCGCGTTCTCATCCAAAATGAATTCACGCCGGAAACATTGTGTAGAGTACGTCACGCGGGGGCGGATCGACTAACAACCGTTTTTAGCCAATGAGAAAGCACAGCCTACCCACGCTCTCTTTGTCCTTTCTGTGAAATGTTGATAGTTCTTTCATTCTGCCTGGAGAGCAGTGACCTGTAGGTGTCCATTTGTTGATCATTGATTCGAGGTGAGTTTTACCGAGTACCGCATGATATTAAACCACGTTCTTGGAGACAAATGTTTAGATAGTTTCTTCACCGGTTGTGGTTGACAGCCCACTGTGAAGCGGGCTTGCATGGCATTCACTTTGCAACAATGCACAGCGCTCTCCTAGGTTCTGCAAGTCCTTTATCTAGCAAGCTAAGCTATTGCAGTAGATTGCAAATAAATCCATGTGAATTTAGCTATTCTAGATAGCAACCTGCACTACAGTCAGAATTGTTCAGTACTGTAAATCAATGCATATACTAAACAAAGTAAACAGCATTTTTTCAGTTGTGCAGCATCTTCTGGCACCAGTGCACTCTTTCCTGCACAGCCCCCCACCCACCCCCCCCCCCGTGTGTGTGTGTGTGTGTGTGTGTGTGTGTGTGTGTGTGTGTGTGTGTGTGTGTGTGTGTGTGTGTGTGTGTGTGTGTGTGTGTGTGTGTGTGAGGTAAAGTCTTTGAATAACAACCTTTGTTGAAGTATTCAAGTTTCTCATCTTCCTGCTATGATAGACGCATGTGGGTATTTCAACTGTCTCTTTTACATTTCTTCACTTTGGCTATTTTAGATCTCAAAGTATGATATTTGTATATAGGTGACTTAACAGTAACATGTTGCTAAATGTAGGATACTGAAGTAGAAAAGGTTGCTGTTATGGGGAAATGTAACTGAAGTTCAAATTCAGTTTAGAGTGATCTTTAGCATATTTATATTTTTCCCTCTCTGAAATACACATTATTTCCAGTGTTCTGTTTGTGAAACTCTAGGTGTGGGTTGATGGTCACTCGACTTGATCCTGAAAGTTATGGATTATCCTCATCTGGGTTGATAGTGATTGACACCAGACACAGATTAGGACACAGATCACTGTTGCATTGATGACATTGTGTGAACACGGTGTGATTCTGTTGCAGCTCAGTCACTTCCATTTTGTTTGTCTTCCTTACAAGCCTCCCGGGCTGGTGTTAACAGAACGTTTGGTGCTGTCTGATTAGGATATAAAGGGTCTCCAAGAGGTTTGCTAGACATTTTCTCTGCTTCTGTGCTGGAGGTGTCTCCCTCTTACAACTTGTAATAAAGCAAATAGATATTGTTTGACTGCTCTTCTCTTTACCTTAAAATTCCTAGCACATATAGAAAAGAAGAAAACGGTTCTCAAGATGAGCTCTGAGATCACTTCAGATTTTGGCATAGCAAGTAACTAACTAAGTAGTAAGTAAACAGCCTATTCTTTCAGTTGTCCAAAGCAAAGAGCCATGGTTCAAGCCAAGACCTGGGTCCTGACACGTCACTTTGAAGGCTTCCCGAAGGACAGCAACTTTGAGCTGAAGCTGGAGCAGCTGCCAGAGCCTAAAGATGGAGGTAATGACTGAAGGTCTCATCTGCACTATTACTGAGGCTATCTGGACCTGTACTTGTACTAAATACAACATTCCTGTACCTGACTAAAGCCAAGTGATGTCATACATTAATGTTTTTGTTTTTTTCTGTTTCAGAGGTGCTTTTGGAGGCACTGTTTCTCAGTGTAGATCCATACATGAGGTAGGAGAAAATTCAGACAGAAAAATGGACAGGGAGGGATTCTCCTAACGTTTGCCACTGAACGCTTTTTGTCATGACTCATGTAATGTGATATCTATACGGAATATGATCAAATGTAAATAGTCTGGGTGGCCATTTAATTGTTCAGCAGCCTTATGGCTTGGGGGTAGAAGCTGTTAAGGAGCCTTTTGGTTCCAGACTTGGCGCTCCGGCACTGCCGGATCTGGGGACCCATGCAAAATCTTTTCAGTCTCCTGAGAAGGAAAAGGTGTTGTCATGCCCTCTTCACAACTGTCTTGATGTGGAAACCAAGGAACTTGAAACTCTCGACCCGCTCCACTTCAGCTCTGTCGATGCTAATGGGTGCCTGTTCGGCCCTGTAGTCCACGATAAGCTCCTTTGTCTTACTCACATTGAGGGAGAGGTTGTCCTCCTGGCACCACACTGCCAGGTCTCTGATCTTCTACCCATTGGCGGTCTCATCGTTGTTGGTGATCAGGCCTACCGCTGTTGTGTCGTCAGCAAACTTAATGATGGTGTTGTGGTTGGTTACGCTCTTGGGGGTGAACAGGGAGTACAGGAGGGGACTGAGCGCGCACCCCTGAGGGGCCCCAGTGTTGAGGATCAGTGTGGCATATTAGAACATTGAAAGTTCTCTGAACAGTATTGACTTTTCCATGACATTACTAAATCACATACTTCAGTAGATGGTACAGAAAAACATTGCATCTGATTGTTCTCCTGCCATCTGTGGTTGTTTCCAGACCGTTCAGCCGAGTGCGTATGAAGGAGGGGGAAGTGATGATCGGAACTCAAGTGGCCAAGTAAGGAAAATAAACAAGTTTGCATCCCAAATGGCACCCTATTCCCTATATAGTGCACTGCTTTTAGGCCCCTGGTCAAAAGCAGTGCACTATGCAGGGAATGAGGTGCCATTTTGGATGCAGGCCAAGTTATCTGCATTTCATCTCTCTACCATGAGGTGACATGCATGCCTGCTGTTTACTGGAAGAGAAAAAGTCCTGCACCTGTTTTTAATTTCTGAGGCCATAGATTATTCTTCATGACTTCAGTTGTAAGAGATCAAATTGCATGTACTTGGCAGTGTGTTCCGAGGTTCCATTCCTGCCACAAGTGAGTGGTTCAATGTGTTTTCACTGAGAAAGTTTGTTTGTGAGAGTGAGTCAGTCTGGGAAAATATACAGAACCCAATGACTCTTCCCTGCCCCGTAGGGCTTTAAAAAAAAATCACTAATTTAAATTGCCTGAGTACTGTCTTTATAAAGGAGTACAGATACTTCGGGAAAATCCCAAAGGCTTCCATTGACTCTTCCTACAGCATGTCTTCGATCTAGCCTCCAGATAAAACCATTTAACAACCACTAAGGGTGGTTCAAATAGACCCAGATTAAGCATTCTCTGTAACTAAAAAGCACTTTCAATGGAAGATTCTCCATTAAGCATACTTTACAATCTGTGTCTTCTGACACAGGCTTGTTGTAGACAGACTTTAATTATAATAAACAACCCTCATTAATTCCGTTTGTTTATTTGTGTGTGTGTGTTTTTTTTTGTAGGGTGATCCAGAGCATCAACCCAGCCTTCCCTGTGGGGTGCCATGTGGTTGGTAGATGCGGCTGGAGGACCCACACTGTGTCTGACGGGACAGGTCTGACATGCCTTCTGTCTGACTGGCCTCAGGATGTCTCCATGTCCCTGGCTCTGGGGGCCATCGGCATGCCAGGGTAAGGAGGAGGGGCTTCCTGAGTGCCGGTGCTTTCTGGGTAAAATATGGGGGGGGGGGGGTCACTATGAACCTCTGGCCACAAAGAGTAGAACATTTATATTTTCATGCCAGAAGAGAAATGCATGTCACGATCTGGCGTCCTGGGTAAAGAGGGATGCTAAAATGCTAACATAACCGTTTATGCTAACAGTGGAGCTAGTGTGGGAAAGCTTACAGCACAACTGTTTCATAGTTTTAGCTCACAGAATAAAGGCAGAATTTTTTTTGACTTCAAGTCTGCCAGGAAAAGCAGCTGCATGTTTTCCTTCTAGGTTGATAAAATAAACATTTGGGCCCCAGCAATCTTCGCGAGCAGGTCACGGTCACCACTTATGGTCCTGTTTCGCTTTTCCACAGAACTCTTTTAAAGAGTTTTTGAGTTTATTTTATTTTTACAGGGACAGTGCACATGAATCAACGTTTCAATAAAAGTGCCGGTTTTAGCCAGCCGGCTAATTTTCAACCGCAGTCCCTGGGCGGGTTATTAAAAACAATTACAATATATAGATAATAGCAACATAGGACAAGCAAGACGTAGCATACAGACATAGCAACATAGAACAAAACGCAGATTTTACTGAATCACAACTCTTTTAATTCGATAATCACAACTATTTTGAATTTAAAATATTACAAGCAGTGTTGGGTTCGAGGCCGATTCAAGACTGAAGCAAATTGTAATTTTGTCAAATCGCCACCATTATAAGAGCAAAAAATTTCCAGTATTTCTGTGTTCATATTTCAGAACAACATATGGATTCTTTAGCCAGTCAGAATGGCGAAACAAATGGATGCTGAGGGCAAATAGAGTGCCACTCTACAAATGATTCCGAACTCAAACAGGCCTATAATAGATAAACACTGTTACAATTTCCCCGATCTCCCTTACTAAAAGTGAGCGCGGAACATTCAAACCATTTCCATCTTCCCTTTGTGCTCTGACTTCAGGTTGACAGCCCTGTACGGTCTGGAGGAGGTACTGGGACTTCAGGCTGGAGAGACCCTACTGGTCAACGCTGCAGCCGGGGCCGTGGGCTCCATCGTGGGCCAGATCGCTAAGATCAAGGGCTGCAGAGTTGTGGGCTCCACTGGGTCCAACGGCAAGGTAAAAAGGGATTAAGATGAAATACTGGGAGGCACAAATTCTAGTGATCTCTATCCTTACTTATCCTGAAAATGAAAAAGGGGCCAGCACTCACTTTTTTTTTTCCCAAGGTGGCCTTCCTCAAGGAGCTAGGCTTCGATGAGGCCTTCAACTACAAAACAGTCAACTCACTGGAGGAGGTCCTGAAGACTGCCTCGCCCGACGGATACGATTGCTTCTTTGAGAACGTAGGTTATAAAGTAGTTAGTTGTAGTTATATAAAGTGTAGTAATTCACTCTGGTAGTTGGTAATATTGTTAGATATGGAGGGTTAATATTTAGTGATAAAGTAGTATTTCTCTGGTTTTAATATTGTTAGACATGGATATAAATTGTCAGTATTGGGTAATAGTTACTTCATCTTAACATATTTAGCTCGACATAATGGACATTTCTCCGTTTTCAAGGTGGGAGGACTTTTCTCCAGTGTCGCCATTCCTCAGATGAAGGAGTTTGGAAGGATAGCTGTGTGCGGCAGCATCTCAACCTATAATGACACCAATCCACAGACAGGTCTGATCTCTCTCTCTCATCTTCAAAACCATTCAAAGATGTCAAGTCTACATTGCCTAACTCTCATACTGTATTGGTACGTTCCACTAGAGAGCACCATTAGCCAGCATTACACTCAGACTGACCTGTGACCAACTGAATGCATTTCACTCATGTTTCATTGCATAGAAAATCATCTCGATTAACCCAGAACTAGTCTCACGTAATTGGTCAACTACTCGATTAAGTTCTGGGTCCAAACATGTTAAAGAGAAGGGATCAAGAAATGCTAAAACAAGGAGAGGAACCGGAACAAGACGCTTCATTCACCCTCTCTGAATGTCCCATGTTTGAATAGATGCTAGCACCGAAAAACCAGTAACGAATAACCCAAACACCGGAACAACCGTATGCCTCTCGCTCAGTCACAAAATATTCTACTGTACCAGTTATGTTTACATAGATCTGGCCATGAGAGATTACATAGAAATATATGAATTAACATATTGGAACTCTGTGTTCCATTATAAAAGGACCACAATGGAAACAAGTCTAGACTTTTTGTGTATATAATCCTCTGCCCTTTTGGTAGATGTATTTGTTGCTTGGTGTGGCTTCTTTATATATTTTAAATGGTCAAATCAACATAAGAAATATGCCTATACATCACCTCTCTCTCCTATTTCTGTCTATATCAATCTATCTACAGTGCATTTAGAAAGTATTCAGAACCCTTGACTTTTTCCACATTTTGTTAAGTTACAGCCTTATTCTAAAGGGGATAACATTAAAAAATGTTCCGCAATCTACACACAATACCCCATAATGACAAAGCGAAAACAGGTTTTTAGAAATGAGTGCACAGTGATTAACATTTTTAAAAAACATACCTTATTTACATATGTATTCAGACCCTTTGGGACTCTAAATTGCGATATAGGTATTCCACGCTTGTAGCGTCATACCCAAGAAGACTCAAGGCTGTAATCGCTGCCAAAGGTGCTTCAACAAAGTACTGAGTAAAGGGTCTGAATACTGATGTAAATGTAATTTCAGTTTTTTTCCACAACAAAATTTGGAAGAAGTGTAGGGGTCTGAATACTTTCTGAATGCACTGTATCTAATCTTATCTATCAGGCCCATACCACCACCTGACCATGATCTTCAAGCAGCTAAAGATGGAGGGCTTCATGGTGGGCAGGTGGGAGCATAAGAACCCAGAGTCTCTAAGGAGACTCATGGCTTGGAAGAAAGAGGCAAGTACAGTACTTGGGATAAAAAACTAGCCTGGGTATCAGTCTGTGCCATCATTCCACTCCTTGTTCATTGTCATGCACACAGTTTAGCATTGACATGGAGTACAGGAGTGGAATGTTAGCACAAAACAGGTTTGAGATTTCAGGCTAGATAAAACTGTCCAATCATAATCATACCATGACAATTCTATGGCAATCAATTTGGACACCATGTTTTACATATTCTGAATATGTCTGTTAACTGTACACCCTGCTTGCAGGTATTCACATTTACAATATGAAATGTTTGTCACAGACTATAGCTGTGTTCAAATACCCATACTAACATAGTGTATACTACATAGTATTAGTTAATTTTAGTACACTGTAAACGGAACAGTATCCTTTCAGTTGAGCCTACTAGCTCTTCGCCGGTCTAGCAGAAGTTGATGATGTTGCTATGCAACCACCTGCTAGCTAGGTAGCATAACAAATTACTAGTTTGACATTTTACGATTTAGGGTGTGTTCTTAAGTTCAATCTGGAGTGTCAGAGTGCGCTCGTAAATTCAGAGCGTTGTCAGATCGCTCTGAATTTACAAACTAACAATCTGACAAGGCTCTGAATTTACAAACTAACATTTTGCTCTCGGAGCGCACACTGGACGCTGGGGCAGAGGAGTAGGGTTGATTTGAGTGTTCTGACCTTATAACTGCAGTCAAGCACCCAAGCTAACACTGGCTAGCTTGCTAGCTACTTCCAGACACAAATGAGTGACCACTCTGTCAATTTTACTCACCCTGACAGAGCTGGTTAGGCAGTTTGTTATCCAGAGCGTTGGTGACTGTTTCTGGCAACAATTTAATTACGCGTTTTTGCCGACGTTAAATCACACAGGCCATATTCAACCGGTGTTGAGCGCTCGTAAATTCATTATTCTGCGCTCTGCTACTCAGGAGAATGCTCTGAAAGTCATTCATGTAACTATAGACAAACAGTCTGCTTAAACTAATAACACAAACATTTTATAATTGTTCATGTCTTTATTGAACACACCGTGTAAACATTCACAGTGCAGTATGACAAAGTATGTGATCCATTGGATGTAATAACAGGTTGACCCTCCTTTGGCAGCAATAACCTCAACCAAACATTTTCTGTAGTTGCGGATCAGACCTGCACAACGGTCAGGGGGAATTTTGGAACATTCCTCTTCAGTTCCACAATATTCTTGGGATGTCTGGTGTGAACAGCTTGAGGTCATGCCACAGCATCTCAATAGGGTTGAGGTCAGGACTGACTAGGCCACTCCAGAAGGCGTATTTCCTTCTGTTCAATCCATTCTGTTGTTGATTTAATTCTGTCTTTTGGGTTGTTGTCCTGTTGCGTCACCTAACTTCTGTTGAGCTTCAATTGGCAGACAAAATGTTTAATTTTCTGTCGATGATAGCAAGCTGTCCCAAACCATGACGCTCCCTCCATCATAGTTTAGTTGGGATGAGGTTTTATGTTGGTGTGGTGTCCCTTTTTTTCCCCACACATAGTGTTGTGTGTTACTTCCAAACAACACAACTTTAGTTTCATCTGTCCACAGAATATTTTTGCCAGTAGCGCTGTGGAACATCCAGGTGTTCTTTTGCGAACTTCAAATATACAGCAATGTTTTTTTTTTGACAGCACGTGGTGTCTTCCCATATACACCTTTTTTGTTTAGTGTTTTACGTATTGTAGACTCGTCCAGAGATGTTAGCATCTTCCAGAGATTTCTGTAAGTCTTTAGCTGACACTCTAGGATTCTTCTTAACCTCATTCTGCACTGTGTTCTTGCAGTCATCTTTGCAGGACGGCCACTCCTAGGGAGAGTAGCAACAGTGCTGAAATTTCATTTATAGACAATTTGTCTTACTATGGACTGACTTTTAGAGATACTTTTGTAACCCTTTCCAGCTTTATGCAAGTCAACAATTCTTAGTCTTAGGTCTTCTGAGATCTATTTTGTTCGAGGTATGGTTCACATCAGGCAATGCTTCTTGTGAATAGCAACCCTCAAATTTTCTGAGGGCAGGGCAGCCCTATAGGGCAGGGCAGCCCTAACCCAAATCTCCAATCTCGTCTCATTGATTGGTTAGTTGACTCCAATTAGCTTTGAGAAGCCATTAGCCTAGGGGTTCACATACTTCTCCCAACCTACACTATGAATGTTTAAATTATGTTATGTTTTTAGTTTAACCACACTGTTTGTTTGTCTATTGTTGTGAGTTAGATGAAGATCAGATCAAATTTATCTGATCGGGACTGTTGTCATCATCTGACACTAATTAGCATAACGCAACGGACATAAATCTTCCTAGAAAATGTTCCTATTCATGAAAATCACAAGTGAAATATATTGGAACACATCTTAGCCTTTTATTAATCACCCTGTCATCTCAGATTTTCAAAATATGCTTTACAGCCAACGCTAGACAAGCATTTGTGTAAGTTTATCATAGCCTAGCATAGCATTATGCCTTGCTAGCAGCATGCAACCTTGTCACGGAAATCAGAAAAGCAATCAAATTAAATAATTTACCTTTGATGAACTTCAGATGTTTTCACTCACGAGACTCCCAGGTAGACAGCCAAAGTTCATTTTTTCCCAAAAGATTATTTTTGTAGGCGAAATAGCTCCGTTTGTTCTTCACGTTTGGCTGAGAAATCGCCCGGAAATTGCGGTCACCACAACGGCGAAAAATATTCCAAATTAGCTCCATAATATTGACAGAAACATGGCAAATGTTGTTTTGAATCCATCCAAGGTGTTTTTCTAATATCTATTGGATAATATATCCGTCGGGACAATTCGTTTTTCACTAGGACCGATTGGAATAATGGCTACCTCTGTATTTTACGCGAGAATCTCTCTCGGAGCCACCATGTGACCACTTACGCAATGTGGCCGCCTACGGCTATTCTTCAACAGAAATGCGTAAAACTACGTCACAATGCTGTAGACACCTTGGGGAATACGTAGAAAGCATAAGCTCGTTGATGGTACATTCACAGCTGAATAGGGAGTCATTGGAACGCAGCGCTTTCAAAACCTGGGGCACTTCCGGATTGGATTTTTCTCAGGCTTTTGCCTGCAACATCAGTTCTGTTATACTCACAGACAGAATATCTTTACAGTTTTGGAAACGTTAGTGTTTTCTATCCAAAGCTGTCAATTATATGCATATTCTAGCATCTTTTCCTGACAAAATATCCCGTTTAAAACGGGAACGTTTTTTTTTTTTCAAAAATGAATATACTGCCCCCTAACACCAAGAGGTTAAAGTCATTCTCAGAACATTAAGAAAACCTTCTATAAGAAAACATTAGCAATGTTCAAAGAATGTAGTAAGAATGTTATTTTAAAAAAAAAGCTTTTTCTTGCTAAGTGTTCATGTTTGTTGGCCGCACCCACTAATTGGCCACACCTGATCTTAATGAGCGCTAGTTTCCTTTGAAATAGGGTCTGTTTTAATAGACTAAAACGAACAGCTTTGTATGAGTTAAAGAAGTTAAAAGCAGGGTTGGAACAAATTATTTTCCAATTTATTTTGTTCCGTTCCACTGTTCTGACAAGCAAAATAAAGTTCTGAACCGGTTCAAACCCCAGAAAAGTGACTGTATATAGTTTTTTTGTGGCATTAGAATAAAAATACGTTATACCTTTTTGTAGTTAATAAATCCAATTTGATAACTATCGTATCCTAAACTAGAATTGATAAGGCTTATCAAATCTTCTCTAATTAAAAATGTCTGAATCACTTGTAATGTCAGTAGGCTACTAGACTATGCTTCCGAGGGGAGGGGCAGGTTGCCTACACACATGCACACCAGGGTTTCCATTAGTCGGTAGGCCTAATTGCCAGCTTTTGCAATTTTCACTTTCGTACTCAGAACGTTTAAAAAACATTTTGTTTTAACAATCAGGAAAATTATGGCTTCGTTCCCAGAATCAATGGGAAACCAAAAACGTACATTCCCACAACTTCAGAGGAACCAAATGTGCTAGCTGGGAGGTGACTGCTGAATGACCATGTCATAATGTAGTGTTTTCATCCACAGGGGAAACTGCAGTGTCGTGAGCAAGTCACTGAAGGCTTTGAGAACATGCCTGCTGCCTTTATGGGAATGCTGCAGGGAGAAAACATTGGAAAAGCTATTGTTAAAGTTTGATGTGGCTTCAATAGATACTCTATAACCCATAGAATTTGGATTCAAGGAGCATTCTATTCTACCCATAGGAAAGCCACAGTGTAACTATGACAATGCATTTTGGAATTATTTGTATTGTAGAGTGTATTCGTAGAACAACCCTATTATACCAGCACATCATAGTCCGTCCTTGACTCAAAAATGTTTACTTTGTATGAAGTATTAAAGTCCTTTCAGGCTTTTGTTTTGTAAAAAGGTTGTCTGACTACATATTTTTACTCACAAATCAGTTTCAAATGAATTAATAGGGTTTCGAAGGCAAGCAAGTCTAGGTTCAAAAGGCTTCTTACCAGCTTCTACCCCAAAGCAATAAGACTCTTGAACAGCTAATCAAATGGCTACCCAGACTATTTGCATTGCCCCCCCCCCTTTTACACTGCTGATACTCTTTATTATCTATGCATAGTCACTAACTCTACCTACATGTACATATTACTTAAATTACCTCGACTAACCTGTGCCCCCACATTAACTGTACCGGTACCCCTTGTACATAGCCTCTTTGTTATTTTACTGCTGCTCTTTAATTATTTGAAACTTTTTTTTACGTAACATTAGTCTAAAGAAGGCAAGTTGAATTGCTTCTTTAATAAGTACAACAGTTTTCAGCTGTGCTAACAATTGCAAAGGGGTTTTCTAATGATCAATTAGCCTTTTAAAATTATAATCTTGGATTAGCTAACACAACGTGCCATTGGAACACAGGAGTGATGGTTGCTGATAATGGGCCTCTGTACGCCTATGTAGATATTCCATTTTTAAAAAGTCCAGCTACAATAGTCATTTACGACATTAACAATGTCTACACTGTAGAGTGACCGCTCTAACAATGGAAATGCATGTCCTCAAAGACGGAAGGCCAGGCGTCTTTACTCATTATCGTCTCTCACTTTCGTCTCCCATTATCTGGTCACCGAGTCCTGCAGTTAGAACTAGCCCTGCCGTCGCTATTAAGACATTGAGACCCCAAATGCATAGGGCTGCGACGTTTACCATGTAACTGACGGTTAGGGATGAAGACCATGAAAATAAAATAAAAAACATTTTAAATAGGCCTACATTCATTTTAGGATTTATTTTGATGAACTGTATTTTTATGAAGACAAACTTGACCTAATAGCGGGAGTATTTACTAATGATTATAAAGCAGTTGTTTTTCTAACTTTGTCTATTCAAATGTTCTACATCTCTTTCCAATTGACCTTTGATGCTTGACCAGCTAATCCCTAGACGTGCAGGTATGTAGAGCCTATCGGCTATGGGACTTTAGTAAAAACATTGTGTGTACTTTCTTTTATACAATGCACGTTTTCATTGCTTGCTAACTTGATAGTAAATAAAGTAAACCTGCTTCTCACAAATGTAGGAAAGTTCCCAGCTCACCTTCTCAGTAAAAAAATAATTATTATTCAACACCGTGAGTCAAAGTAAATATGTTTTAACATCTGTTCAAATTATAATAGTTCCTCAGTATTTGAAAAACATTTCCAACACTCGCCCCTCTAAGCGACGTCGCTGATAAAAAGGTCTATGGATATGTTACGTGTATTCGTTTCTATTTTAATGATTGTCAATTTCATCTTCATACTATAGCATAGCTGTCCCCTTCATACTTTCCTTGTCAATTCATTATCTTATAGCCTAAGTTAGGTTTTTAAATCAATTTTAAGCAAAGGATAAATATTTGCTCTTGTAACTGACATGATTGAAGAGAGGAGAGAAGAGGAAGAGAAGAGAGAAAAGGAAGAGAGAAGAGGAAGCGAGAGAGAGAAAGAGTGAGAAAGAGATGATTCTTTCCATAGGCCTACCTCTATTCAGAAAGTTTCCTAAAGTAGCATGTCTGGACTCCATCTCTCTTTAATAAGAATGAAATGCTCCTGTCAGGATTTAATCTTATAAAATGCCTGTTTTCAGTAGCTTAGGCTACCTTATTTCTCTCATTACGCCATCCTCTCTTTGAAGAACATATGTCAATGCCACGGCCATCGAAGGACCGCAGCAGCAGGGTTTGTGACATTATCCGAGGAAACCCATCGGACTTTGCTTGAATGGTTGTGCGTCAAAATAGGACCTGTATTATAACAAATTATATGCAGAAAAGCCAACAGACAAAGACCAGGTAGGCATACATTATATCTTTATTTTGATTCCAATAATGTCAATAAAAAAATGTGACGTATCCTCTCCAGCCTGGCATTTCTTAATTTGTTTATTTAAGTAATAACATGAATAATAATAATGCAATGCCATGATATTAACAAAGTGTAATGGCTTGCTTCAAATAGGTTTTTATTAAGAAGCATATCCCCCCCCCAACCCTCCACAAAGTAAACTGGAGTCTCTTCCCCTCCCTACAGGTTACATGTTACCAACCCCTCAGCCTGAACAATCAGCATCCTCACAAGCTCCATCCCTACCTGATGTGTACCGGCCTTCCATACGCTATCGACCTCCTGTGCACTCGGAATCTCTCATGAACTCTCAACCTACTGTGCAGTTTCACCAACAACCACAATACTACCCAGAGCCTCAAGTCTATTCCAACCTTGAACAGCCTCCTCCACCCAGAGATTTATCCTACCCCGTCCTATGCCAGTCCTACACCAAGTCAGCCTCGTTACCCAGCGTACAAACCTTGAAACGTCCCCACCACTCAAACCCAGAACGTCCTGAACCCAGAGAGACCTCAGGTGAACCCCCCCCCCCCCCCCCCAGTGTGCTACCCTTCAGCTTCTTCCCTTCAGCAGTATGGTAGACCCCAACCAGCTTTACCAGTGTCACAAGCCTTCGATGTGCCTACTGCTCACTACTACCAACGGTCCGACCAATAGCTAGTCCCAGTAGTACCAATTCACACCCCACAAGTGGCTCCGGAGAGACCCAGGTATTCATCCCGGATAGAGGAACCTTCCTTCCCCAACTTCATTCACGAAGATCCTGAAGAGTTTGCAACGTTAAGAATGGCCCTCACAAACCTACTGCCAGAGGAGGAAACGGAGAAGTACAAGTACCACATCCTCTTGGATCACCTGCACTTGGTCTCTGCCTGCCACATGGGCCTGGCTTATGCTAATGACCCCCAGCCATACTCCTCAGCACTGGACCAGAAGTATGGCCAACCCCACCACCTAGTCCTGAGAGATAGCAACCATTCAGAATATGCCCAGGTGATTCAAGCAAGAGCTTTCAGTAGCTTTGCCCTTAGAATCCGCTCACTGGTGGGGATGCTCCAGTCATTCCAGCACGGCGAGGGATCTGCTGAGCTGGCCTGCTCCTCCCATGTTTAGCAACTCCTCAGTAAGTTATCAGGAGAACAAGTTGCCAGTTATGCCCATCATGCCCACAGAACCAGGCCAGGTGTCCAGTACAATCTGAAGGACTTCTCCTTGTGGCTGCAAGATGAAGCAGAGTGTCAGGCAGTTGCTGCCCAGGTTTGTGAGCTCCACCAAGCACCATCTTGGACACAAATGAAAGGTTGCCAGACATTCTCCAAGCCCTCATCTAATACAGCTACAGTCCTGCAACGGTTCCAATTCTACCTCAAAATCCTCACCCACCAGACAATGTTCCATACACCCACATATGGCTTCAGAGTGTAACTTGAAGAAACCCTGCACCAAGTGTCCCAGAAAGCATCTTGGCATCCTGCATGATGTCCTTAGAAGCCATGTCCTTAGACTCCATTAATGGGATTGACCACTACTCAACACACCTCCTTCACACTAATATGGCACCCCAAATCCATGCCCCCAAGGTAGCAGTCATACCTATCCTCCGAGTTGGCTACCATCTACTACCAAAAGGTAATGAAGTTGGTCAATGCTGGCTACATTGCCATCTCAACACAGATCAAGTAGATGGACCCCAACAAAGCATTCTGGTAAATCCCGCATCATCATGATGTTCAATTACTCCTTCCTGTACCAAGGAGAATCCCAGAATGAACATCTCCCTGGACCCACCCTTGCTCAATGTGTTCCTCTGATTCCGCCAGAACAGCATCGCCATCAGTGCTGACATCGAGTCCATGTTTCACCAGGTACGACTGCCTCCCAAAAACCGCTCTCTCCTGAGATTCCTGTGGAGGGGAATGAGAAAGGAAAAACCCCAGATGTATATGAGTGGCAAGTCTTATCCTTTGGCACCACCTGCAGTCCATGTTGTGCCACATATGCATTGCAGAAACATGCTGTACAACTGAGAGAACAAAGACAATCCATAACTCAGTACTGCACTCATATGTAGATAACGGTCTACAAAGCCTTCCCACCATCCAGGAGTCCAAACAACTACTGGTCAGAATGTGACAACTGCTAGCTTCAAGGGGCTCTGAAATACAGCAGTGGGCCAGCAACCGTTTATCTGGAGTTGACCACATACCTCCTGAAGCACGATCTGAAAGCGCTAAACTCTGGTTGTCATGACCGAACAAAACCAAGACAGGGTACCCTGGGCCTGAGTTGGCACTGTCTATCGGATAGATTGGGCTGCAAGCACTGACCAGTTGAGTACAAAAGCCTTACCCTGATAATTGTGTGGCGAAATCCTGCACTTTAAGAGCACACCAGCTGTCAGGTAGGAGGAAGTAAATGCGCTGCAAGCCGGAAGTTCACAGCAAAAACCATAGCCCTCTCCCTCCGTCTCTCTCTAGTGCTTTACACTGGAGCTGACTTTTTTCTGTTCAGTGCAGATGGGATCTGTAAATGCACTGGTATTGACATTTGCGTTAAAGGGGGTGTGGGTTTGAGTATATCGCTTGCTATTACATTATTGATTTTATGTATTACAATTTTGATTTATTTTGTATTGGCCAATGAGACTTTGGGGACATTTTTAAAGTGCTTTTATGTTTTGAACTACACAGTCACACATTAATGTACCTAACTCCCTTTTCACTCTATGTAAGGAATATAGATATTTGTAAATCTAATAACTGGGTTCGTTATTGTCTGTTGCCTCTACGAAATTGCCTCTGAGTTGATCTATTTATTATTAGTGTATGATGCATTATTGGTTGGGATACCCCTGTGCTGTGACTTGTGGTTATATGGTGCGTCTTATCCTTTCTCTCCACTAACTAGCTAGCAAACAGGCTAAATTCTAGGCAGTCTCCTCTGCTGATGTGTGCGCGTGTCTGGTAGCGATATCCCTATGCTTCTCCATTCATATCGGCGGAGTTAATACTTGCCTGGCGCCAAAACTAAAATCTTTACCTTTCTCTAACAATACCGCTACAAAATGTGTACAAAGTCTTGGAAAGTCAGTATAACCCGCTGTGTTTCATATCAACCTTCACCGCCCAAGGTAAAGTCCTGCTACAGTGACTGTGGATGAATAACAGAGTGGGATGACCCAATCCCCCCCAGAGAGCACTATCCATCAGGCCTGGACTGAGTGGGAAGGTGAGCTCCCTGACTTGATCAAGGTCCAGATGCTATAGTCCCAGTGTACATCCCATAGAGCCACTTTCCAAAGAGTTGCGTGTGTTCTATGATTCTTCAGAGAATGCTTATGAGTCAGTGGCATTTCTCAGGATAGAAACCCAGCAGGCACAAGTCCATGTCTCCTACTGCCATGGCTCACTCGAGTACCTCCTAAACATCCTCTCGCCATTCCCCACCTTGAACTTTGCGCTACCCTTACAGGTGACCAGCTGGCCAAGCTGTTACAGACCGAGATCACCTTACCTATGGACAGGACAGTTCTGTGGTCAGACTCCACTACTGTTGACTTGGTTGCGCTCAGAATTCAGTCGATACAAAGTCTTTGTTGTTGCCGACCCTGTAACTGAAATCCTGGACCACATATCACCCACGACTGGAGATATGTTGACACACAGAACACCACAGCAGATGACATCACCCAAGGAAAGAGTCTGGCTAAATTGTTTGCTCTTCACATGTGGAATCATGGCCCTCCTTTCCTTCACCCCCCCCCCCCCCCCCAATAGCGCCACAGGAGCAACTACCAGAGTTGAGGAAACCACTTACCCAAGCCCCCCAGGAAGCTGTGCTTCCTCTGCCAGATGCAAGTCACTTCAGTACCTGGAAGGACCTGATTGAAGCCACTTACCGGTCCATCAACCAAACTCACTCTCAAAACCCTGGTTCTCCAGCTACTGAACATTTAATGTGAGATCCTCTTTCTCCAGCACTCCCAGAGAACATCCATCCCCACCTCCATTCGCTGTTAATTAGTAAGTAAAGTGGCCCCCTTGAAAAGCCACCTTCAAAACCTCTCTCCTGAATTGGACAAGTCTACAGGTCTCCTTTGAGTTGGGGGCAGGCTCTGGAGAGCTGAGACTCTTAAACCAGACTTGGTGCACCCAGTGGTGCTGGATCCGAATAACCCAATCGCTTGGCTCCTCATCAATCACTATGATGACAAGCTTGTCCATCCTGGTGCCGATACGGTGTTTACTGACATCCGCCACCATTTCTGGGTTCTGAAGGGACGTCAAGCTGTGCGTCAACACCAACATTCCTGCCTCAAGTGCAGGGAATGGAAAGCCAAGCCCAATGTCCCCAAAATGTTAGACCTACCTTCTTCCCATCTCCGCCTACACCAGCCATGAAGGAGGAAGATGGAAATGGCTATTCTTAGAGGGAAATATGTTTCCATATTTGGGGCAGCTGTGGTCGAATTGCCCCTACCCTGAGACTATCACCAACCACCATCCCCTGTCCAAACCCTCTCCAGCAGAGGCTGGACTCCAGCTCCTTCACCACCTTTAAATACCCACACCTGCCAATAATCAGTGTGGCAGACCTTACCATTTCAGTTTGTTACAAGACACCTTCTGTCTTACAGCCCTTTCTTTGTGTATTTTGGATGCATTTATGACAAAGTAAGTTTGTTCTTACTTCTTAAATTGATACTCTAATTTGATTGAGAACATTCACTGTATTTGATCAATATGTTTGCTTTATGCATTTCCTTTACTCATGTTCGCCTATGTTCGTTCATGAACTTTTTCATGTTATTGAGATTCATGAGCATTTGTTAATCTGTATTTGGTTTATAGAAAATCACTACCATGTATGCTTTTGTATCTTCGTTAACCATCCCATCATCTTCAACAATTCAACTGAAATTAAACTTTGACCAGACAGCATCAGATGGGCTACACATACAGAGACACGCTGTTTCACTAACTCTGATTCTTTTTCCGATCAGATACATTCAGCCTTGTGAACTGAAGGAAAATGATGGAACACAGAGACGAAAGCAAATATAAATTTAAAATAAATCCTTGGTCAATATCTTTGGGGAAGTCTGGCTTCCCTTGGCACTAGTTGTATTCAGTGCACGTGACAAACTTTGATTTGAATACATGCCACAGCAGTTCTACAGTCTCCATCAGAAGCCCAGGCTTTTGGCATAGCTGGAAAAGCTCTAATTCCTGGACTACAGCATTGTAAGATTGTGCCCTCCACGGCACTTGGTTGGTAGGTTACATTATATTTAGATACTTCAAATACTGCCTGAGACACATTTTGCTACTTGTCTCTGCACTCAAATACTGAAACACTATTACATGGTGTTCTTTGTTGGAATGGACTGTATATGCATGAAATGTACATTATGGAAAACATGTCTCACACTTAAGTCATATTTAGTAGAATAATGAATGGATTGACAAGATTTTGGCATTGTCAACTTTTAGGTTAGTAGGAAAGTTAATCATGTAAACCACCTACATACACTCAGTCAGGTGAGTGGATGGTTGCAGTTAGACTTCTTTACGTGCTTCAAACTAGCAGTAGGGGTTACCTTGAATGAATGACTCTTGATCCGTAGAGTTGACTGTAGCAAATCTTTGTATCTTGTTTGGAGTTCCGTGTGTTTTCTTACCTTTGTTTGATTGCAGTAAGAACCGTGCGCTCTCCCACCATCCACGCACACACACCATATGTTCAAACACCAGTGTTTATCGCAGTTGGTTGGTGGCACCTTAATTGGGGAGAACGGGCTTGTGGTAATGACTGGAGCGGAACCAGTGGAATGGCATCAAATACATCAAACACATGGTTTACAGGTGTTTGCCATTCCATTTGCTCTGTTCCGGACAGTATTATGAGCTGTTCTCCCCTCAGCAGCCTCCACTGGTGTTTATAGATCCCTGATGTGTGTATACCGCCACCATTTATCTGTACCTAGTGGTCTGGAGTGTAATTGCCCAAATATTACCATAATATAACATAAACCCAAATTGGCTCCAACACTCACATTCACTGAACATTTAGTATTTGAAACTCAAACATTCATTTCCTAACTGCTTTTTCTATAATCCTACAGGGTCTTTATCATTCTCCATACCTTATATTCCTATGCATGCCCACCATGGTATTTGGCAGCTGGTATTTAAAAACTGATCTGGTTTAGAAATCAAACTCTGGTTCTTATTGCAGAGTACATTGTACAACTGTTAAGATTGTATTGCAAGGTATGCTATATATGTAGGCTATGCCACATGTATTGGCTAATATGCATATGCAGCTTTCGTTTAATGCCTGCATTTATCAACATGCTTTTATTTGGGTTCTATGCAAAGTATATAATTGAATGTTTCTTTAAGCCTGTAGATAGTTACTTGAAATTAGACAATCATGCCAAAACATGATTACATTTTTTTTATTCACTGACAGAGCTAGCTAGCTAGCTAATAAAACGCAACTGGACATTTACACAGTAGCTGGCTAGGCTAGTCAAACTAACATTGGCCTCACTTTCAATAAATTGGCTAAATGGCTAACGGAGTACCTCTTCATTACGATCAAGGCAATTCGTATTGCATGCAGCATATTTTAAGTGCACTCGGTCCCATATCGGTTTTCGAGTCACTATTATTTGAGCCACAAGCAAGTTCTAAGTCTCAAGTCGAGTCCCAAGTAGAATGGGTCGAGTCTCCAGTAGAATGGGTCGAGTCTCCAGTAGAATGGGTCGAGTCTCCAGTCACGTCCAAATCTTGCATTCTAAGAGCAAGTTAAGTCAGGCCACAAGTTAAGTCAAGTATAAAAAATCTATACAGGCAATGACTTGTTAAACTACAAATCTTTGTTTATTTATTGAGGCTACCAGATAGACCATTCCATTATTTTGTCGACAACACATTTTGGTTATGTAATTAATTTTAACAAATTCCAAATGCAAGTTTCATAAGTCGGTCTAAATGTTTCAAGCAATTTTGACTTCCCAAAAGACCAGCAGTCCTATGCTAGTATTGTTGCTTTATTCCCCATTGCTGGTGAGCTTGCAAAGTAAAATGTTCATATTCTTGATCAACATATTCTAAAAAACAATTGGAGCTGCAAATTAATTTATGTCAATCCTCTCTCCCTACAATTTTCAGTTTGCGCTGAACCCGATCCAAAAGCTGTACAGCAAATCAACTGTTTAAGAATAGACAAGGCATGTGGTAATGAGGCATCAGGGTTGGAGATAAACAAAAGAAGGTCATCAGCATATAGCGAGACTTTCTGATCTAAGCCTTTCCTGAGTATACCTTGAATAGCATCATTAGTGTGCAGTATGACGGCGAAGGGCTCGATTACAAAAAAAAACAACCCTGTCTGGATCCACAGTGCAAGGGAACATTGTCAGAAGACAAGTTATTAGTCCGTACTGAAGCTATGGGAGAGAAATAAATTGTCTTTATCCAAGCAATGAATTTGGGACCAAAGCCAAATCTATAAAGAGCAGTTGTTAGGTAGTCCCACTCAACGCGGTCAAAAGCTTTTTAGGCATCGAGCGAAACCACCACATCCGGGTCCCCCGATTTACAGATCTGATGTGCAAGTAATTTATTGGCATTGTCGCCTTACTCATACACGCTGTATCGACCTCATAAAAGTAATTGTTCAGCTTGTCTGGTAGAGAGCTTGTCAAATTCAGATCGGAGTAGCTGGCATTCTTTATATTGATCAGAGGAACGGATTTGTGGCATACTTCTCATCCAATGTAGCTATGGCTTCGCTCAGGTCTCGAAGCCGCTGAGAGCGAGCTTTGTTTTTATTGGTTGTATAAGAAATAATTTGGCAACGTAGGTATGCTTTGAAGGACTCCAATATGGAAGAGCAGGACATCCCTGCGGTTGAATTAATTTCTAGGAATAAGGTGATTTCAGAAGAAATGAAATTGACAAACTCCTTATCTGAGAGTAAAATGGGGTTAAGATGCCATTGATAACACATAAGAGGTCGCTGGGGAAACTCTAGTTCAAGCATTAACGGTGAATGGTCAGAAATAACAATACTCTCATAAGTACACTGCCGAAGGTTAGGCAGACGTTTTTTGTCCACAAAGAAGTAATCAATGCTGGAGTATGTTTGATGAACATGAGAAAAAAAAAGGAATACTGTCAAGGAAACTGCAGGCCTCACACATAGCATATTTCTGAAGAAAATATTGAATAAGTAGGGTACATTTAGATGGCCCTGTATTTCTTTGTGAGGACTTGTCAAGAACTGGGGATATTGTACAATTGAAATCCCCCCCTAAAATCAACAAATGGGAATCTACATTGGGTATAGCAGATAAAAAGGTAGAAGTGAAACTTGTGTCATCCCAATTGGGGGCATAAACCCTAGCCAAAACAAGAGGGGTAGAAAAGTTTAACAGTTACTATGACGCACTGTCCCTTAGGATCAGCAATAACCTCAGAAGCTACAAAGGGAGTAGATTTATCAACCAAAATGGCAGCACCCTTTGATTTACTATGAAAGTCTGAGTGACACAGTTGACCAACCCAGTCCCTGCTAATCTTAAAGTGCTCACCAGTCTTCAAGAAAGCCTCTTGCTAAATTTAAAAAAAAAAAAAAAAAAAAAATTAAAACCCTTTAAAATGTGTCAGCACCCTCTTGTTAGCCCATTTGATGTTCCATGAAATGTACTTGATGGTATTATTTTGGCCACCCCGAGCACTCCCGTTATACAACCCTGTCATTAAAGCATAGTGTGGAAAAACAATGAATAGCCAAAAACCCCAGAATAACCTGTCACAGAGTAATAATGTACGGTGTAAGATACTTGGAAAAAGTACAGGGAAAAAACTAAAAAGAAGACAGAATGACAACATTAGAACTGAACAATTCAAACTCTTTCCTCCCCCCAACCCAGACAATACCTCCCCAAACGAGGTACAAACATGTTTTCTTCACACAGTATGTGTGTGAGAGTGCGGTGTTAAACCCAAACCCACAGTCCCGCCATTTAAAGTAGCGTTCTGCGTTAGTGAATCAAGCAGCAAAAAAATGAATTTAAAAAAGTGAATCCCATGTGCAAACAAAATTTGAAAAGCACCAGATTTATACAATTATATTCCCAGTCTTATAACAGGTATTGAGAGAGAAAATAAATAAAATGTACTAAGGCTTGTCGTGGACATTTCCTGTATTACCAAATCATGAGAGAGCAAACCACACACAAGTCAGAGTTATCATAAAGTTCATTTTTAATTATATGAGCTTCACCATAGCCCTGTGACTCTCAGACCAATTCAGTGTCTATAAATGAATTCTCTGAGAGTGCTTACAAAACAGTCCTTAGTATCATTATAGCCAAGACACACCCATCAAAACTCACAAGATAAATAACAGATCTTAGGAACATTATACAAAGAACCTTTTACCAGAAAAAAGAGTATCCCATAATTTATAGCATTAGCTATAAATTATCGTTCAGTTTGGTCTCCTAAACCGAAGCTCTTACCTCGTTCTTGGTACCACTTAGGACCCAGACATTACCTCACCCAATGGCATACAGTGGGGCAAAAAAAGTATTTAGTCAGCCACCAATTGTGCAAGTTCTCCCACTTAAAAAGATGAGAGGCCTGCAATTTTCATCATAGGTACACTTCAACTATGGCAGACAAAATGAGAGAAAAAAAATCCAGAAAATCACATTTGTAGGATTTTTAATGAATTTATTTGCAAATTATGGTGGAAAATAAGTATTTGGTCAATAACAAAAGTTTATCTCAATACTTTGTTATATACCCTTTGTTGGCAATGACAGAGGTCAAACGTTTTCTGTAAGTCTTCACAAGGTTTTCACACACTGTTGCTGGTATTTTAGCCCATTTCTCCATATCAAATACACCCCCTCCTGGACAAGCTTACAGAGAGACGTGACTGGCACACAGACATTGTGGAGCCAACCTAACTGGTTCCCCATTAATCACACCATCCCTTCACATGGTTTAGGAATAGTTAGACACATTCACAGATAAGACTAACCCGACCTCTCCCCTCTCTGGGCCCAAGTAACCTTTTCCACATAAGCATACTTATAAAAATGTATAAAACATCTTATTTATAAATGTTACCTAAAGGATTCTGATTCTGCCACGACAAGCTCTCAGCCAAAAACCTCTCATTTGATGTAAGCAAATTGTAGTAAAACAACCCCAGAAAAAAATAATCTAGTTGGACGATGTGACAATGTACAGCCAAGACCACAAAACTACGTCTGTGCAACATTGAACGTTTGCTGGGTATAAATTATGTTCAAAGCCTTCAACATTGAAGTAAAGACCTCCAAAAACATGTAGCCTCAGAACATTTACTGTTTACTGGGTTGAGACAAACGGATGTGGTAAACAAATAACCAAAAGTCAATGAGATAATATGTAAACATACTGAATAGGTCATTGAGACAGCATAGAAACAAAGGAATTACGTAAAACCTTAATAAAATGAAATAAAAATGACAATGTGTCACGCCCTGACCTTAGAGATCCTAATTTATTCTCTATGTTTGGTTAGGTCAGGGTGTGACTCAGGTGGGAGAATCTATGTTTTCTATTTCTTTGTTGTTTTTGCCTAGTGTGGTTCCCAATCAGAGGCAGCTGTCTATCGTTGTCTCTGATTGGGGATCATATATAAGTTGTCATTTTCCGTTTGGGTTTTGTAGGGGGTGTTGTTTTCCGTTTAGTATCTGTTCGCTTTCGTAGTCGTTATTTTTTGTTTGAGTGATTCTTGACAATAAAGATCATGAACACTTTGCACGCTGCGCTTTGGTCCACTCTTCCTTACAACGACAAGCGTTACAGAATGCTTTTAAGGCAAGCACACGATGATCAAAACATTCGATCACATCAAATAAGCCTGAGTAGAAGCTCTCCTGGGTTCGCCAACTCCCGAACTTTACAGAAATTTTAGTTATAACTAAACATAGTTATTCCACAGGTCGGGTACTACTTACTTACTATCCACAGTTAGCAAGCAACAGTTGCTGATCTATGAGCAAGTTCAAGACTTCTTGATGTGGAGTTGAATGTGAGCCATAGTCTCCTCCGGAGAATCAAAGGTGTAGTATTTTCCATCATGAAAAATGGATGGTCCCGTGGTAGTCGTTTGGTCTGCCCGAAAGCTGCGCGCTGCCTCGACACAGTGGGGGAGTAGTCCTGGTAGATAGAGAAACTCTGTCCTTGGCATATTAAGATGGCGCCAAAGTGGATGGCTGACGTTTTACATGCTCCTGGCCAATTGTGCTATTTTGTTAGTTTTTTTGCATTGTTTTGTTAACTTATTTTTTAAAATTATTTTGCATATAATGTTTTTATTTATTTATTTCACCTTTATTAAATCAGGTAGGCTAGTTGAGAACAAGTTATTTTACAACAGCGACCTGGCCAAGATAAAGCAAAGCAGTTCGACACATAAAACAACACAGATAAAGTTTGATTTGATAGCTCAGTGGTCTTGCGGGCTCGTGAGAATATCCATCTTCTCATGGAAAAAGGGCACTCGAAAAATGATGTCACGGTGCCTATCACCGTCCCGGAGCTTTGGGCGCAGTGACTACTTTAAATAATACTTTTAAGATCAATTGGATAAAACAATTCCTAAGAAGACCCACTTCTGTCTGGAATTTTATTCCTCATGTCTTCTCTACTTTTGGTGGCCTTAACTTCATGTTGTTTTGCAATTATAATATTGACAAAGTTCCAGTGAAACTTTCTGCTTTTCATCGGCAGGTTTTCTTGTCATGGTCCTTAATTTATAAACACAATTTTTCTCCACACAGATATTATATATGGAATAATCGGGATATATTGTATTAAAAATACCTCTCTGTTTTTAGAATATTGGTTCCGAAATAATATCCTATTGGTGAGCCAACTGGTAAATGCAGAGGGTCTTTTACTCAGTTATAAAGAATTCTTATCACTTTACAAGGTCCCTGTAACACCTAAAAATTTTGCAATTGTTTTAGATGCCATTCCCTCAGGTGTTGCTATGTTATTCAGGAATGTGTCAAGACCTGACCCTCAGAGCCTACCTTCTGTTGACCCTGTTGACTCATCAGTAGGAAAGATTTGTTTCTCTTTTGGTCCATTCAACAACAGAGCGATATGATCCTTGTTTCAGCAGGATGTCATGCCTTATTGGAATGGATTTATTGATAATATCTGTTGGAAAAAAAGTTTGGATGTTGCCACACACATACCTACTTGTTAACAAAATTAAGGAAGTTTCCTTTAAAATTATTCATAAATATTATCCTGCCAACCACTATATGAAGAAGTTTAAGGAAAACATCAACTCAAATTGCTCCTTTTGTAATGACCACCCAGAAACATTTGTGCATCTTTTTTGGCATTGTATGCATGTAAGAAAACTGTGGCAAGACATCAGTAGGTTTATAATTGAACACATTTATGGAGATTTTACACTATTGTGGAGAGATGTACTGTTTGGATTCTTTACATACAATAGAAATAAGCGGAATCATTTTTATGTAATTAATTTCATTATTCTTTTGGCCAAATTTCATATACACAAATGTAAATTTACAAACAGAAAACCACATTTTCGTACCCTACAAAAATAAATTGAACTGTATTTTAAGACGGTTAAATGCTCTACTAACAAAAAAGCTGTTAGAATTGTAAGTATGTGTATGTCCCTTAAGGTCCTTGTGTAATTGTAATGTGATATTGTACCCCCTAGCTCGATTGTCTATTGTTTGTAATCTATGTATGCTTGTGTTCCCTCATGTGCTTTATGTATTGATTTGATATTAATAAAAATAAAACAATTAAAAATAAAAAGCTTTGGGCGCAGTGACCGGTGGGAACGATCAATCAGGGGTTTCTCATCCATGGCAAGAACATCCTTCAGCAGCCTGGAGATAATCTGTGGTGCAAGGCATTTCTGTTGACTCTGGGACCGATACCAGTCTCAAGTTATTGCTGAGAGAAAATCCCTCAAAGTTCACACAGCTCTCCTGTACCTTTTTCAGATCTGCAGCCAGGCGTTTCACGTCAGCCTCCAAGGAGGTAGTCAGGTTGGAGACACTGGTAGCAGAGGTCTCCAGTGCTGCAATCGTCATGGTGTGCAACTCTGTTGTTTTGAGTGACAGCTGGCACCGTCTCGTTTCGCAGGATAGTTAAATCTGCTTTTAAAAGTATCAGAAACATCTTGTATTCGGACCTCAATCGTAGCAACTACATCCGTTTTCCTTTCAACTATCTCAGAGCGTGGTAGCTTGATGGCCTCGAGATTTTTAATTTCAGCGCCACCAGGCAAAGCCGCACCCCTGGGTAAAGTGCGAGTCTCTAGGCCCTCTGACTCAGGAGAGGGCGGTGATAAAAATGTGTCTTGTAGGCCGGGTTTTCTCAAAGTCGTGTTTTTGGCCTTATGTTTCGTTGACATGCAGACATTTGAAAGAAAAGTAATCTTGGGTATTACAGAAAAGGATCACCAAGCTAATATTTGAAAATAAATATGGTTTTGCTGTAAAATTCACAAACTTTAAGAATAATGTGGGAGCAAATGGAAAACACGTCAGTCGCACATTGCGCCAGTTTTCAAACTTTTTGACCCTTGACCCCCAACAAGGAGTGGTTCAAAGCTTGCAATCCCCGCGCAAATGTAGCCTGTCATTACAGCCAAAAACGGTGATGCATTTTCAAAATGTAAGACACAGAAATAAACCGCGTTTTACACATGCATTTTAAAGTCAGTCATTCATGTTAGCAGTAATTAACAACTAGGGATATCATGTCATATCGTTACTTCTCTGGAGTCAAGAGCAAGCAGGATCATATGGCCTACCTGTATGCAGCGGAGGTTGCAGAATTGGATGGAAAGCATGATCTATCTGTAGGCTTTTTCTTCCTCACAAATATTGTAATTAATTCATCAGAATATATCTTCACCCCATATGTATTGAAGGTAGTGCATGTTACAGCTGTCTTTAGACATACAGTGCATTCGGAAAGTATTCAGACCCCATGAATTATTCCACATTCCACAGCCTTTTCTAAAATGTATTATATTTTTTATTAATCTACACACAATACCCCATAATGACAAAAACACGTTTTTAGATTTTTTTGCAAATGTATAAAGAAAAAATGATATCACAGTTATGTAAGTATTCAGACCCTTTTCTCAGTACTTTGAAGCACCTTTGGCAGCAATTTACAGTCTCAAGTCTTCTTGGGAATGAAGTTTGGCAAACCTATATTTTGGGAGTTTCTCCCATTGTTCTCTGCAGATCCTCTCAAGCTCTGTCAAGTTGGACGGGGAGCGTCGTTGCACCTCTATTTTCAGTTATCTCCAGAGATGTTCGAGTTTTAGAAGTGCTTAGGGTCGTTGTCCTGTTGGAAGGTTAACCTTCGTCCCAGTCTGAGGTCCGGAGCGCCCTGGAGCAGGTTTTCATCAAGGATCTCTCTGCACTTTGCTCCGTTTATCTTTGCCTCGATCCTGACTAGTCTCCCAGTCCATGCCACTGAAAAACATCCCCAGAGCATGATGCTGCCACCACCATGCTTCACCTTCGGGATGGTGCCAGGTTTCCTCCAGACGTGATGCTTGGCATTCAGGCCAAAAAGTTCAAAATCTTCATGTGCCTTTTACTGAGAAGTGTCTTCCGTCTGGCTATTCTACCATAAAGGCCTGATAGGTGGAGTGCTGCAGAGATTGTTGTCCTTCTAGAAGGTTCTCCCATCTCCACAGAGGAACTCTGGAGCTCTGTCAGAATGACCTTCGGGTTCTTGGCACAGTATTTCCAGTGGATGATTCGGAACGGATTAGTTTTTCCAAACTGGCCCTGAAATCATTTTTTTTCCTCATTCAAACTTGAACGTCATGAAGGAAGCCTGGAGGCTCTTCTGGCCGAGTCTCAAGTCATCAAATTTGACTCCAAGACCTGTTAGTCTTATTTCAGTCTTTGGGAGCTAGCTAGCTATATGTTCGTCTTCATCAGACAGTAGCTTGCGTTTTCAATAGAGGCTGCATTTACGTTGTAGATATAAGCAGGCCATTGGCTGCATACATCACGAGGGGTATATACAGGAGTTCTGATTGGTTCCAAGTTTAACATTTCGGCAAATTTGCCTGAGAAGACAGTGTTTAAATATACTTTATGAGAAAATGTCCTAGAATTGTAGGTTCCAACAAATTGTTGTCATCATAACAATGTCTTACTCTCAAATAGAAAATAAATCTGCTCCTCCTCCCTCGCTAGGGATAGATCAACTTCACTATATTCGGCATTGGCCCACCAACTACTAGTAGGACAAGGTTGTGTATTTGCAGCCATTTCAGCAGGTTTTCGGAATCGAATCGACTCTTCTTCTACTACTGTACTTGAGTGTCACGGCCCACCTACATTAACTTCCGGTAATACAAAATTGTGAAAAATAAAAATTACCCTGCTACCAACAATTATCCCTCACAACAACAAAAAACAAACACCACCCCATTCCACTATTTAACCCTATCTAATCCTACTCCGGGAGGACAGAACACTACCACACAACACCCCCTGGAAATCTTCTACAGTAAAACCTGTCAATCCCGAGCACTTCTCTGCAGCAGCCACCACAACCTATTTTCTGTGATTGACATTTCATTTCTGCAGTACAGTTAACAACAATGGCTATGAATGCTAAGAAACCCACCTTACTGAAGCACATTATTCCCATCCCTCTCTATTGGTCTCTGCGTACTCACAGGAATCCTCAAGGATCCCTCACCCTGTACCCATCTTCCTCTACCACTCTCTTCACTGCTTCAGCATACGACATTTTCTGTACTACTGTTACCCTAGCAACCTGCCTTTTCTCTCACCTGACACCTCCGATCTCCAGCCACAATGTACACACACACACAACTTTCTCCACCGATACTTCACGTTCATTCGTCTCATGCCATCCTGCACACTTATCGCCTCTTCCTCTCTGTTTACTTTCACACTTGACAAGCAACTCCTAATGCCGCGTTCATACACTAGTCTGAGGTAGGCAACTCGGAAATGTCGAACATGCTAACTGGTACCACGCGGCACGTGTATAACCAGTTAGAAAAGTCGGACATTTCCGATTTTCTGCTTCCGATTAGCACATGAACGCTGCATAAATCCAGAGTCTGCGCATGCACTTCCCAGCTCCAACGCTATTGGACGCTTCTGAATCACCGGGTCTCTCAACCAATCCCATGACCGTAGTAAAACCAGGAATTTGTCAAGTCACGATGACTTGTAAAATAAACTACTGTACATGTTGTGAGATTAAGTATTTTTACTATACTGTTTCAAACCAAGTATGATCACTTTTTATTCATGTTAGGAAATACTATAAACTACCACGATGACTTGTAAAATAAACTACTGTACATGTTGCCTAACTACACAACATGCAGTATTCATTAATCTCCCGTGGGCAGATGAGATTAAGTATTTATACTATACTGTTTCAAACCAAGTATGATCACTTTTGATTCATGTTAGGAAATACTATAAACTACCCCATCTACATGACCCAAGTCATTAGCATACTTGATCTGCAGACTACACATAAAATATGAAAATTACATAAAACATTTCAATAACGACAATTTCCGAGAATGTGTCCTATACATTGCATGTAGCAGATGCTACAATATTTATATGTATCATCCCGATCAAAAAGTTTGTTCATTCTTTGGCCTCGAAGGGCAGGGCTTATGAGCGGCGTTTATAAGCCCAGACCGTCAGGGTTTGTCACACTTCACCCAGGAAACTGCTTGCTTCTACAGGAGTGTGCTGTAACTTTGCGTACTGTCAACATGATTATTATCATTGACGATAAGGTAAGACCTATTCAGTTTGCTCGTTTTGAAACGTTTAGAGCATTTAGATTAGTGTTCCCGTTGCCGCGCCTGTCATCAAATGTTAATTCCTAGTTTACCGCTAACTAGCTGTTTGAATGTCATTTTGTTATGGGTGTAAAATGGCACGTTGATGCCATTTTACACCCATAGCACTAGCTAGCTACCTAAGGGCCAAGGAAACGTGTTCATCGCGATAGTTTGCGGGCTAAATATCAACATGGCTAGATCAAATGTTTTTGTTTGGGCGAAACGACCAAATTCACATAGAAATGGGAGTTATAAATCTGTCAGTCATTGAACGCAAGTCTAAACTTTAGATCCCTTGAATGTGTTCTATGCTTCCCGTTAATTTTTCGCATCCTTCACTTTCTGTTTTGTAGCCTACACCAGCTTCAAACAGGTACAAATATAATATTTTTGGTTATAGAAAATATATTTTACTGTAGATGGTACAATGATTCTCAACATTGTTAGCTTGTTTTGTCACAAACTGAAACTAGGCAAACTAATTTTAAAAAGTAGGGGTTAGATCAGCTTTAATATTGCACATGGTCGTTTCCGTCAATATAGTTTGCCTTTCCAATCACACATTTTTAAATATGTATTTTCACTTAACCCTACCAGCGTTTCAATAATTGGAGTAAACTAATGGACCACAGCATGTGGGCTTCTACTTCCAGTTTTATATACATTTTAGACGCAGTGTATTTTACAGTAGTTATCTTTTGTTTTTAGTCCCATCCTTCAGCAGCTCTGCCATCTCTCTGAAAACCATAGTCTTGATTTATATTTGCCAAATATTTTTAACTGTGCTGTTTCAGAGGTTCTGAACATGCATACATTTTATGGCCACAGTATATTATACATGAGTTATCTTGTAGTTTTTAGTCACACCCTTCAAGCTCCACTCAATTAGGCAAACTGTTAGAGATTTCTGCATAGTGCATTTTACCTCTTAGATTTAAGATCCCCAAAACAGGGGACCTTACATCTAAGGAAATGGCTTATGTTGAGTAATGGCTCTGGTTCCCACAGACAGTTTTTTTTTTTTTTCTTTTTTTTTCTAAGTCTGTGTGATGTAATGTGAAATCTGAAACCACTTGAAGCTGGGATGTCCCTCCTACCATTTCACTCCCCATCAACTCCTGTCTGAACCCCACATTGCAGGGCAGATTGGTTTCATAGCTGCAGCACATTTTAGAGATCAATTTTATAGCCATTCATCTAAAATAATTCAGTGTTTAAAACAACACTTTCTGTTTGTCATAGACTGACAAGATAAATGTGAGATGAAAGGTGAATTTCTAACGAGTTCAGGAAGCCAAGATCTGGGAGATGTTCACAGCGATTGGGGCAGACCTTTTGCTCATGAGACCTGTAGAAAATAAGCACATTTTCTTTAACTATACATACAAATATGCATTTTACAGTTAAGGAAGGTGAAATCTTAGTTAATCATTTCATAATTTGATTATACTAGACTCAGCAAAAAAAGAAACGTCCTCACTGTCAACTGTTTTTATTTTTAGCAAACTTAACATGTGTAAACATTTGTATGAACATAAGATTTGAAAAACTGAATAAGTTCCACAGAAATGGAATATTGTGCCCCTGAACAAAGGGGGGGTCAAAATCAAAAGTAAAAGTCAGTATCTGGTGTGGCCACCAGCTGCTTTAAGTACTGCAGTGCATCTCTTCCTCAAGGACTGCACAAGATTTGACAGTTCTTGCTGTGAGATGTCACCCCACTCTTCCACCAAGGCACCTGCAAATTCTCTGACATTCCTGGGGGGAATGGCCCTAGCCCTCACCCTCCAATCCAGACGTGCTCAATGGAATTGCGATCCGGGTTCTTCTCTGGCCATGGCAGAACACTGACATTCCTGTCTTGCAGGAAATCACGTACTGAATGAGCAGTATGGCATTGTCATGCCAGAGGTTCATGTTAGGATGAGCCTTCAGGAAGAGTACCACATGAGGGAGGAGGATATCTTCCCTGTAATGCAGAGTGTTTTGATTACCTGCAATGACGACAAGCTCAGTCTGATGCTGTGACACACCGCCCCAGACCATGACGGACCCTCCACCTCCAAATTGATCCTGCTCCTGAGTACAGGCCTCGGTGTAATGCTCATTCCTTCGACAACAAACACAAATCCGACCATCACTGGTGAGACAAAACCGTGACTCGTCAGTGAAGAGCACTTTTTGCCAGACCTGTCTGGTCCAGCGACGGTGGGTTTGTGCCCATAGGCGACGTTGTTGCCGGTGATATCTGGTGAGGACCTGCCTTACGACAGGCCTACAAGCCCTCAGTCCAGCCTCTCTCAGCCTATTGCGGACAGTCTGAGCACTGATGGAGGGATTGTGCGTTCCTGGTGTAACTCGGGCAGTTGTTGCCATCCTGTACCTGTCCCGTAGTGTAATGTTCAGATGTAGCGATCCTGTGCAGGTGTTACACGTGGTCTGCCACTGTGAGGATGATCAGCTGTCTGTCCTGTCTCCCTGTAGCACTGTCTGCAGTCCTCATGCCTCCTTGCAGCATGCCTAAGGCATGTTCACGCAGATGAGTTGGGAGCCTGGGCGTCTTTGGTGTTTTTCAGAGTCAGTAGAAAGGCCTCTTTTAGTGTCCTAAGTTTTCATAACTGTGACCTTAATTGCCTACCGTCTAAGTTGTTAGTGTCTTAATGACCGTTCCACAGGTGCATGTTGATTAATTGTTTGTGGTTCATTGAACAAGCATGGGAAACAGTTTAAACCCTTTACAATGAAGATCTGAAGTTAATTCGTAAAAATCCAAATATCTTTGAAAGACAAGGTCCTGAAAAATATGTTTTTATATTTATAAAGCATGTCATTTCAAGCCTTATTTATACAATTTTGTTCACTAGGAAAGTCATATCAATTGTCATGTTTTGATCATATTTGTACTGTGTACTTGAGCATGTGTCCTCAATTGACTGCACCTCAGGAATTTATCAAATGTATAACCAGAAAAGTGAGATTTTGAACCTTTGAGTATGCAGCATTACAAGTTTTTTTTAAAGTATGTTCCTCATGATAAATCATTTACTTTTGGGGATTATGTAGATTAACCAGTTTAAATGTAATAGCCACGCTTGCTTCACACTCATGTTGGTGCAAGCAGGCTAGGTATCAACAGCCAATCCAGTAGCGTCTGGAAACTAAAGTCCGCTTTGATTGGTCAATATAGTAACTCTGTCGCAGAGTATTTGCATAAAGTTCAGCTTTCCCCAACTTTGGTCATGCCCTATTCATGTCCCTCGCCAATGCTGTCATTGCCCAATCGTCTCTGCCCACTTTGATTTCTTCAATGAAATTGAATGAGCTTCCGTTGTTTCATAACCCCCAATGTGCTATGTGGATATCTTGTATAATGTAGGAGGTGTAAAATAAACTCTGAAGCGAGTGTGGACATGCTAGGTTTCAGGAGCCTGCGGGTTTGATATGATTCCACCATGAGTGGCAGCAACCAGCTACTATTCAACTCCTAGTTTATCCAGTGAGCATCACATTTAGGATAGCTGGTTGGCTAGCTAGTGTTCTGTCTCACTGGCCATGCAAGTATGATCATGGCTATAGTAGAAGGGACCATGCAGTAGCCAACTAGCTAGCTAATCGTGGATGCCAAGAGACCCAGCTATCTACACATGGCAGCTCATGGGCACACATGCTATGTTAGACATGATATCACCATGGACAACAATAACTGGTGATAACTAGTGGGGAGGGAGGGAACTGTCCATTTTCTCTTCTGCACTGTTAAACCAATCCAGTAAATGTGGAAGAGTAGTTGAGATGACGTGTCGCTTTGTTAACGCCAAAAGTGGAAGCTAATATGTCGCTTTGTTAACGCCAAAAGTGGAAGCTAATATGTCGCTTTGTTAATGCCAAAAGTGGAAGCTACGTCACAGGCTCTAAATTTTCCCTGATAACAGGAACATCTGGGTGTTGGGGACTGAGCAAAAGCTAGCCCTTGATCATGAATCTCAGTTCCATTACATTGCACAAGTCATTGGACTAAGATGTATTTTGTTAAGTCTGAACATCAACATGCGTTGCTTGCGGTACAATGTTGGAAGCATAAAGACCTTTTCATATCAGCAAGCAATAATTTTCAAAAAACATTACATTGATGCACACCTTTTCTTTATAGGGTTTCTGGAATACCGAGGGACCATCTGTGTTAATTAGCTATCTAGCATGCTCTGAACACTTATGTGTAACGGAAGAAGGCTGACAGAAATGTGTTGTCACTGAAATACTCTCGGCTGAAAATGTGATGAAGACGGTAGAAACCGTGTTTTTTTTTTTGCATTAATGACATTGTGATGTGAAAGGGATTTATTTTCCTATTTCTAGAACTGTATCGCAATTTAGAATCAAATCACACTTAGATGGAGTTTTTGGCTTGCCAGAGCCAGTCTACCTTTGAATATATTCAATTAGGTCCTTGGCCCTAAAGGAGTAACGGTAGGCTCCTTGAGTACTTCTTTTGTCTAGGTAGAGGCTATTCTTTGACTTCATTGTTGAGAAGATGGCATCTCACCCAGGCAGTATGGATGGTGGTGTTAAAATAAGCTATCAATCAAGGCTCCTGGTCCAGCCTCAAACGAGTTGACATATGAATTAGTGTGGGCTTTTAGTAGATAAGACTCCCTTTGGAGAGGACTTGTGATCTGCTCAATCGAGCCTGAGGAGCATCAATGGTTAATTGCAAGTGTATGATAACAGAGCGCATAGGCAGTCGATTACTGATGTCTGTTGTGATCTTGACATGGGATGAATGAATCCTCTGAAGTCATTGATTAAATCATGCTCTTGTGTGGTCTTATAAGATGCACAGACATTTGCTTCGTCTACAGAGATGTGTGCTTTTTACTTTATTTTTGACTGTTGGATTAAGATGTTTCTTATTGTCCTAGCACTAAGCAAGGTCCTACTATCATGTTCCTGTCAACCAATAAAGTATTCTATATTCTCCATTGTTTGCCAATAACCTATTTGTATACTCTATTGTTCTGTAGGAGGCCTTTCTCAGTGCCCTGACAGAAGCAGGAGACAAGCTGGTGGTAGTGGACTTCACAGCCACCTGGTGCGGCCCTTGCAAGAACATTGCTCCCTTCTTCAAAGTGAGTGGTCTACCAGCCTAGAGATGTCTGCCCCTGAAATGGCGACCTACTCCCTAGTACACTACTTTTGAAAAGGGTACACTATATAGGGGATAGGGTACCATTTCAGATGCAGAATATACAAAAGTATGTGGACACCCCTTCAAATGAGTGGATTTGGCCATTTCAGCCACACCTGTTGCTGTCAGGTGTTTAGAATCAAGCACACAGCCATGCAATCTCCATAGACAAACATCGGCAGTAGAATGACCCGTACTGAATAGCTCATTGACTTTCAATGTGGCACCGTCACCGTCCAACAAGTCAGTCAAATTTCTGCCCTGCTAGAGCTGCTCCGGTCAACTGTGCGGTTATTGTGAAGTGGAAAATTCTAGGAGCAACAATGGTAGGCCTCACAAGCTCACAGAAAGGGACCCCTGAGTGCTGTAGCGTACCAGTCATTTGTCCTTGGTTGCAACACTCCCTACCCAGTTCCAAACTTCCTCTGGAAAAACGCAACATCGGCACAGTAACATTTTGGGAGCTTCGTGAAATGGGTTTCCATGGCCTGAGCAGCCGTACACAAGCCTAAGATCACCATGCGCAATACCAAGTATTGGCTGGAGGGGTCTAAAGCTCGCTGCCATTGGAGAAATAATGGTTTGGGGCTCTCATGGTTCGGGCCAGGCCCCTTAGTTACAGTGAAGGGACATTTTCACGCTAGGTCATACAATGACATTCTGGATGATTCTGTGCCTACAACTTTGTGGCAACAGTTTGGGAAGGCCATCTTTTGTTTCAGCATGACAATTCCCCCATGCACAAGTGAGGTCCATATAGAAATGGTTTGTTGATCTGTGTGGAAGACCTTGACTGGCCTGCACAGAGCCCTGACCTCAACCCCATTGAACACGTTTGGGATGAATTGGAATGCCAACTGCGAGCCAGGCCTAATCGCCCAACCTCACTAATGCTCTTGTGGCTGAATGGCAGCAAGTCCCCACAACCATGTTCTAACATCTAGTGGAAAACCTTCCCAGAAGAGTGTAGGCTATTATAGCAGCAAAGGGGGGACCAACTCCATATGAATGCTCATGATTTTGGAATGAGGTGTTTGACGAGCAGGTGTCCACATATTCTTGGTCATGTAGTGTATGTCTATGGGTCCATGATGTGTCCCCTAGGGTCAGTCAACCTCAAAAAGCTCAAGAAAGAGTATTTTATTAGCATTCCTGCAACATTATTTTGAAATATTATTTTATCTCAGAAATTAATGTAATTGCTTGCACCCAAATTGGCAATTTTTTTTTAATCGATAGGATTCATATATTCAATAAATGTATACCTAAGATCTGATTTGGCCCAAACTTTTTTCTATTAATGAGTTAGACATGAGGAATCCAAATAAATGGTAAAAAGCCCCCTCCCCATGCCATTATTTGAATCTTAAACATTAAAATGGCCAATTTGGGTGTAATCAATTATCACATCAAATTATGTTTCATATTTTATTTGTCACGTGTCGAATACAACCGGTGTAGACCTTACAGTGAAATATTTACTTATATGCCCTTTAACACTTATTTTTCTTAACTGCGTTGTAGGTTAATTAAAGAGCAGCAGTAAAATAACATTAGCCAGGCTATCAAATCAAATTTATTTATATAGCCCTTCGTACATCAGCTGATATCTCAAAGTAGGGTGGCTATATACAGGGGGTACCAGTACAGAGTCAATATGTGGGGGTACAGGTCAGTCAAGGTAATATGTAGGTAGAGTTATTAAAGTGACTACGCATAGATTGGCGCAGTGGTCTAAGGCCACTAGAGATCCTGGGCTCGAGTCCAGGCTCTGTCACAGCCGGCCGCGACCGGGAGACCCATGGGGCGGCGCAAAATTGTCCCAGTGTTGTCTGTGTTAGGGGAGGGTTTTGGCCAGGAGGGATGTCAATGTCCCATCGCGCACTAGCGACTCCTGTGGCGGGCCGGGCGTAGTGCGCACTGATATGGTCGCCAGGTGTAAGGGGTTTCTTCCAACACATTGGTGCGGCTGGCTTCCCTGGTTAAGTGGGCGTTGTGTCAAGAAGCAGTGCGACTCGATTGGGTTGTCTTTCGGAGGACGCATGACTCTCGACCTTGGACTCCCGAGTCCGTATGGGACAAGACTAACGACCAATTGGCTACCATGAAATTGGGGTGGAAAAAGGGAGTAGACAATAAAGGGTAGCAGCAGTGTAAAAGAGGGGGGGACAATGCAAATAGTCTGGGTAGCTGTTTGATTAGCTGTTCAGGAGTCTTATGGCATGGGGGTAGAAGCTGTTGAGAAGACTTTTGGACTTGGTGCTCCAGTGCCGCTTACCATGCGGTAGCAGAGAGAAGTCTATGACAAGGGTGGCTGGAGTCTTTGACTATTTTTAGGGCCTTCCTCTTACACTGCCTGGTATAGAAATCCTGGATTGCAGGCAGCTTGGCCCCAGTGATGTACTGGGCCGTATGTGTAGTGCCTTGTGGTCGGAGGCCGAGCAGTTGCCATACCAGGCAGTGATGCAACCATGCTCTCGATGGTGTAGCTGTATACATTTTTTTTGAGGATCTGAGGACCCATGCCAACTCCTTTCAGTCTCCTGGGGGGAATAGGCTTTGTCATACCCTCTTCACAACTGTCTTGAGGTGTTTGAACCATGATAGTTTGTTGGTGATGTGGACACCAAGGAACTTGACGCTCACAACCTGCTCCACTACAACCCCGTCGATGAGAATTGGGGGCGTGCTCGGTACTCCTTTTCCTGTAGTCCACAATCATTACCTTTTGTCTTGATCACATTGACGGAGAGGTTGTTATCCTGGCACCACACGGCCAGGTCTCGGACCTCCCCTATAGGCTGTCTCGTTGTCGGTGATCAGGCCTACCACTGTTGTGTCGTATGCAAACTTAATGATGGTGTTGCAGTCGTGAGTGAACAGGGAGTACAGGAGGGAACTGACCACGCACCCCTGAGGGGCCCCGTGTTGAGGATCAGCATGGCGGATGTGTTGTTACCTACCCATACCACCTGGGAGTGGCCTGTCAGGAAGTCCAGGATCCAGTTGCAGAGGGAGGTGTTTAGTCCCAGGGTCCTTAGCTTAGTGATGCGCTTTGTAGTCAATTAGTAGAATTCCTTTTGTCCCGTGTGAAAGGGCAGTGTGGAGTGTGATTGAGATTGCATCATCTGTTGGGGCGGTATGCAAATTGGAGTGGGTCTAGTATTTTAGGGATAATGGTTTTGTGAGCCTTGACCAGCCTTTCAAAGCACTTCATGGCTACAGACGGGAGTGCTACTAGTTGGTAGTCATTTAGGCAGGTTACTTTTAGTGTTCTTGGGCACAGGGACTATGGTGGTCTGCTTGAAACGTGTTGTTATTACAGACTCGGTCAGGGACAGGTTGAAAAATGTCAGTGAAGACACTTGCCAGTTGCATGCTTCAGTGTTGCTTGCTTCGAAGCGAGCATAGAAGTGATTTAGCTTGTCTTGTAGGCTCGTGTCATTGGACAACTTGCAGCTGTGCTTCCGTTTTGTAGTCTGTAATAGTTTGCAAGCCCTGCCACATCCGACAAGCATTGGAGATGGTGTAGTATAATTAAGTCTTAGTCCTGTATTGACGCTTTGCCTGTTTGATGGTTCGTTGGAGGGCATAGCGGGATTTCTTAAGCTTCCGGGTTAGAGTCCCGCTCCTTGAAAGCGACAGCTCTACACTTCAGCTCAGTGAGGATATTGCCTGTAATCCATGGCTTCTGGTTGGGGTAAGTACACACGGTCACTGTGGGGACGGCGTCATCGATGCACTTATTGATGAAGCCAGTGACTGATGTGGTGTACTCCTCAATGCCATTTGAAGAATAACGGAACCTATTCCAGTCTGTGCTAGCAAAACAATCCTGGAGCTTAGCATCTGCATCATCCGACCACTTTATTGACTGAGTCACTGGTGCCTCTTGCTTTAGTTTTTGCTTGTAAGCAGGAATTAGGAGGATTGAATTATGGTCAGATTTGCCAAATGAAGGGTGAGGGAACGCTTTGTACGCATCTGTGTGGAGTAAAGGTGGTCTAGAGTTATTTTGTTTCTCTGGTTGCACATTTTAACATGCTGGTAGACATTTATAAAAACGGATTTAAGTTTTTCTGCATTAAAGTCCCTGGCCACTAGGAGTTCCGCCTCTGGATGAGCATTTTCCTGTTTGCTTATGGCCGTATACAGCTCCATGAGTGCGGACTTTGTGCCAGCATCAGTTTGTGTTGGTAAATGGACAGTTACGAAGCGAAGAATATAGATACTCTCTAGGTAGATGGTGTGGTCTACAGCTTGTCATGAGATACTCTACCTCAGATGAGCAAAACCTTGAGACTTCCTTAGATCTCATGCACCAGCTGTTTACAAATATACATAGACCGCCACCTCTTGTCTTACTAGAGGCTGTTGTTCTATGCTGCCGATACAGTGTTTAACCCGCCAGCTGTATGTTACTCATGTCGTCATTCGGCCACGACTCGATGAAACATAAGATATTCGTTTTTAATGTCTTGTTGGTAGGATATTTGTGTTTGTATTTTGTGAGTAAGCGCTGTCATATCTAGAACCTCTTTTGGTCGTAGGAGACGGTGGCAGAAACATCATGTAACAAATAACGCGCCAAAACGCACAATTTGGTTACAAAATGTTGTAGGAACGCTAATCTTATCTGTTTCTAACTACAGAAATTATTTCCAGAAAATCGGCGCTGGTGGGTGTCATGGCTTCCAGAAATGACATGGAACAACCGCCTCTGCTAGTTGTAGCTGTCTGACGTTCTCCAGTGAGGGGCCTCATGCCAAGTGGGAGTTGTCTGAAGCGGTTGGACTGAGCCAGAGCTATAATGAGAGAACCCTGGCTTGTATCCCAAGTGCCACCCTATTCCCTACATAGTGCACTACTTTTGACCATGGTCCATATGGGCTCTGGTCAAAGTAGTGCCCTATATAGGGAATGGGGTGGCATTTGGAACACTGACCGTGTCTCTGACTGAGTCGTGTGTTGTCTTGGTGACCATCGGGAGAGCCTCCTCCAGGACTCGGCGCTTATCATGTGAAAGACCCATAATATGGTCTCTAACCAGAATGCTAATGTGTGATGGTGAATCAAAAGCCCACTGAGGATGTTCAGTAAGAGGAAACAGAAAACAAAAATTACTTTTCTATTGGACAACTCCAGTAGTTTCAGTCCATTTGAACACGACTTGGGGCATTATGGCTTGGGGCAAAGTAAAGCATGTTCTCACCACTACCACAGCTGTAGATGTGATACTGCTGCCTGCAACCCATGTTACACTGACTCAAAAGATTCATTGTCACCTCTGCAACTTCTATTACATGGTGGTAGTGTAAATCAAGTCCGCCACAAAACAATGGTGTGCGTCCTCTATCTGTCAATTGTATGTTATGACTATGAACACGAGCTGTTATGCCCAAGTCAACTGGTTGAGACGAGACAGTACAGTATTAGGCTTGTTTTTCCATTGATGTTTTGCTGACCCATGACCTTTTAACCTCTGCTCTTTACTTCTGTACAGGGGCTGTCGGAAAAACCAGAGAACAGTAACGTGGTTTTCCTCAAGGTGGACGTTGACGACGCAGCGGTGAGTCACACAGCAGTGTCCTCTGAATACAGATTAGGGATATGGACGCTTAAATGTACCTGGGAGACTTAACGATTTTTAAGAAGATAGTTAAGTTATTAGGAAGGACGTCTACCATGGATCGCTAAAATAATAAGGATCACTTTTTTTTTTTTTCTTCTCTCTACTATTTTAATATTGTGGGGACACCTATACATTTGTCAGCCAAGCACAAGTTATCCGTATAGCCTATTATCGTCTAGACATGGCGTTTTAGATATGTTCACGCCTACAATAAAAACCTCCCGGTTTCCGTCAATAAAATTCAGAATTACAGTTTGGGGAGTGGGGACTAATCCTGTGTGAATCGTCTTCTGGAATAACGCACATAACCAACATCTCTAATACCCGTCTGAATAGGGCTATAACATGGCAAAGAATAGGCTCAGTGTAGAGTGCGCTTCAGAAATATCCAAGATTGAGTCACCAAGATTTTGTAAAGCAGGGTCATTAGTAGCTGTCTAACTAGTGGTGCACGGCTCCAACTCATACTCCACTAGTTAGACAGCTCTACTAATGACCCTGCTTTCCTGTCTCAGTTTATCTTTGTTTTGCGGTAAACTGTGGTTGCTGTGGTTACAAGGAGTCGCTTTGTGTAAAGGTGGGGTTTTCCAAGACCTACTCGTTTGCTTGATTACAGAAGGCTTGAGGCATTCTGCACAGTCAGTTAAGCTGGACAGGGTTGTCCTAACTAAGACCTTCCTTACTGGGTGTTACTCAACCACATGGATGTTTTTTTATAGACTCTGTTTGGACTACTACCTTATCATAGCTCCTTATCCCCATGGATAAGGGGTTTAAAAACAAGGGTCTGTTTAAATCACCATTCACTCTCTCTGTTACTGTAGGATGTGGCCCAACACTGTGAAATCAAATGCATGCCAACGTTCCATTTCTACAAGAATGGGCAAAAGGTGGGTCTTTTATGCTTTTTTCTATATGACTAAGACGATGTTAGATTTAGTACAGGCCTAGTAGTATAGTGTTTATACTACTATACTAGCCCATGTTTTTGAACCGTTGCTACAGTACATTGAAAGTGATTGTAAGTTCTCCTGGTGTCGTTCCCAGGTGGATGATTTTTCTGGGGCCAACCAAGCCACGCTGGAGGAGAAGGTCAAGGCCCTGAGGTCATGAGGCTAATGCTGCCACACACAGACGCTGTAGAAAAACCTCCACCAACCATGTCTATAAAACATATTCCAACTCCCTCTCAACGGAAAGATTCCACCATATGTACAATCTAACACTCAGTTTAAAAAAAAGTACATCTTAATTATATTATTTTCTCTTCTAAATGTTCAGACCAAATCATACCTCTAAATCCTCCAGTGTATGAGTATTATGTTATTATTCATCTCAGGAGTTTCTCTTTAAAAGGACCATATTATAAACCTGTTTTTAAATCTTAGAGCTATGTTGTATTGTTTATATTCTGTTGTGTGGGTGCGCTCAATAAATTAAGATTCATTCTGAAATTTGGTTTGTGTTCCCATGCTTTTTATGGATGAGTTAAGGGACAGGATGGGACACATACTGTAAGTGTTGCACTATGCATGCGGGTGTAGTCAATACTTGTATATTTAACCTTCTAGATTAGAATTGAGTGCATGTGTGACATCTGGATGGTTTGTTTATAGCCTAATGTTTATCTAGAATTATTAGGCGGCAGGTAGCTTAGTGGTTAGTGCATTTGGCCAGTACACAAAACATTGCTAGTTCAAATCCCCGAGCCGACTAGGTATAAAATCTGCTCTTCCCTTGAGCTAGGCACTTAACCCTTGCTCCAGGGTCACGGTCAGTAATGAATCCCTTACCGTTGGTGTCTCTGGGGGAGTGGGATGTGCAACAACAAATCTATTTCATGCCACACTTTTACAGTTTACACTCCCTTATACATGTTTGACAGAGGATAAACATAAGCATCCCCAATTTGACTTTTTTGATATAACATTATAGAAATGTCTGTTTTGGCCTTTTAGATTCTATATGTTCTAAAGCATCATGTAATGCCTAATTTAGTAACTACAGTGGAGGGATAGACCATTAAGACTTCTAAATGACTATTTACTCCTATGCATCTCAAGCACTATGGCTATTGACTAGAAGCATCATTAAAGAAGTAAAGTGAAGGAGAGGCTAATTATACACTATGCTTGCATCTGAAAAAGGAGGGAATGGAACGTTGTACTGTATTTTCTGCTTTAATAAAAATGTGAGAATAGTTTACACATTGGACAATCACAGTTTTTACACATCATACAAGTATATAGCAGCATATAGTTAATACTGTTGATTTTCTATATGAAAAAATACAGCTTTATTTTACAATGTATCGGGTTTGTTTTTTGAGAGGCAAATGCATGGTTTACAATTATGAAATAATTATACAAAACTCTCATTTGAGAGCAAGCGCTTTCACGCTGGACTTCTTAAAAATGAAAATATCCTGATTTTCTTTTCCTGTAAAGTGGAGAGAAAAAGAGAATTAGACTACAGCTTTTTTTTTTATCGCATTTTCAAATCCTTTTCTTTCTGGCCTGAGCTTTTAAATGGAGAACAACATTGCCATTAGCCAGTATAGATGTCCTATTGGTGCCCTCCTGTTTTGCGCTGACTGTTGGGGTTTTAAAAAGCCCCGTTGGCTGTTCTCCATGTGAGAAAGCTTCACAATAAATGGATAGCCCTACAGCGTAGCTGAGCCAAATGGGTTATATGATGACTCCGTGGAGACAGAAGTGAGTGGTTTCTCAATCAGTTATACCTGTCAGCCTTAAGTTTTACAGTACATTGGAACGGACTCGAAGGCAGTGGCGGCTGGTGGGGGAAGCTATAGGAGAGCCTGCTCATTGTAATGAATGGTATGGATTAAATGGAACGGAGTCAAATGTGGTTTCCAAATCTGTCTGATACCATTCCATTACAGCCATTACAATGACGTCATCACTCTATAGCTACTCCCACCAGCCTCCACTGCTCAACAGAGTTCCCACAACTGACTCCCAAAGCTGAGTTTTTTCTTTAAAAAAATAAATAATAGGTAGAGATTCCAAGAATTCACATTGTCAGGAAAAAATCAACGTGGTCAGATGAGAAGAGCGTTCTGTTTTCGAGTGGTGCAGTATATCTACTTCCAATTAAGCTGACATGTGCTGAGTTAGTACTGGGCCTCTATCTCTATCCACCCACACCTTGGCCTACCTCCAACAGAGGGAGAGCTGAGGTGAGAGACACCTGGGTTCAATTACTATTTGAAATCTTTCAAATACTTTGAGTGCTTGCTCTAGCCTGCCTAGAATGCCAGATGGGGTGGGTTTGCCGTTTTGGGACTATTCTATTAGCCTTTAAGCCAGGCAAGCTCAATCAAGCACTGGTAAAGTATGTGAAATGATTTCTAGTAGTATCTGAACCCAGGTCTGGTGAGAGTGCTCCTCTCCCCCACTCATATTACAGAGAGATTGTATAGTGCACTTTGGAATACTGTGCTAGTGTGCGTCTCAAATGATGACACAAACAAAGCCTCATCAGGGAAAAAGGAAGTGGAGTGCATATTATTTCCTGGGAAATGTTGCTTTGTCATTCTATCCAGTCTAGGGATACTCAAGCACACTAGTTCTGTGGGTGGTCTGATAGTACTAGTATGTGTATTTGCAGGAACGACAGTAAGTACAGTATTGTGTGAACATGCATGTGTTGATTGTCAGTTTGTGTGTGAATGTGAGAAGGGATTTGTGTGTATTTGTGAGGATGTACTTATGTTTGTAGTGTGAGTCTGTCTGTCTCCGTGTGTGTATGTTTGTCCTCTCACCTCGAGCAGTCGTGCCCGTTCCATCCTGGACTACATTGACACCGGTTAGGCCTGATACACCTTCCACCATTCAGACAGGGCGACAAGCACACCGCTGTGAAAACACACGCACTGTCAAGACCTCTGTAAACCCTTCATTCAACACGAACAAGCTCGCACACACCCACTCACCCACACACAAACACACACAGGTGTGGACACACACACACACACACACATTCAGTAAATGTCATTATCAGGATCTCAACTACAAGACTTCCTCATAATAAAACATGTTCACTGGTAGAACCCTTATAGTCCGCCACAGTGGACATAATACCCATAAAATCATGGAAATTGTTCCAATGATTTTTCCACCATAAAGTTTTCAAATTAAGACGTTTTCGCATGAGTAATCAATGACACAGGCGAAATGGGAATGCGGTCATCCCTCCGTGCAGCATGACTTGTGCTCACCCTTTTTCTAGGTACACTTAAATATGGAAAGAGCATATGGAAAGAGTGCCTGTGACGAGACTTCCACTTTTGGACGTTAACAAGGTGACACTCTTACTTAACTCCTCCACATTTACAGGATTGGTTGAACAGTGCAGAGAGAACCTCCACCGACAGTTTTTTTTTCTTCCTTTCGAAACCAGTGGAGAGGATCTACAGTTGAAGTCGGAAGTTTACATACACTTCGGTTGGAGTCATTAAAACTAATATTTCAACCACTCCACAACTTTCTTGTTAACAAACTATAGTTTTGGCAAGTCGGTTAGGACATCTACTGTGTGCATGACACAAGTAATTTTTCCAACAATTGTTTACAGATTATTTCACTTATAATTCACTGTATCACAATTCCAGTGGGTCAGAACTTTACATACACTAAATTGACTGGGCCTTTAAACAGCTTGGAAAATTCCAGAAAATGATGTCATGGCTTTAGAGTCAATTGGAGGTGTACATGTGGATGTATTTCAAGGCCTACCTTCAAACTCAGTGCCTCTTTGCTTGACATCATAGGAAAATCAAAAGAAATCAGCCAAGACCTCAGAATTTCCAAACGCCTAAAGGTACCACGTTCATCTGTACAAACAATAGTACGCAAGTATAAACACCATGGGACCACGCAGCTGTCATACCACTCAGGAAGGAGATGCATTCTGTCTCCTAGAGAGGAATGTACTTTGGTACGAAAAGTGCAAATCATTCCCAGAACAACAGCAAACGACCTTGTGAAGATGCTGTAGGAAACAGTTACAAAAGTATCTATATCCACAGTTAAACAAGTCCTATATTGACATAACCTGAAAGGCCGCTCGGCAAGAAAGAAGCCACTGCTCCAAAACTGACATAAAAAAGCCAGACTACGGTTTGCAACTGCACATGGTGACAAAGATAGTGCTTTTTGGAGAAATGTCCTCTGGTCTGATGAAACAAAAATAGAACTGTTTGGCCATAATGACCATTGTTATGTTTGGATGAAAAATGGGGAGGCTTGCAAGCCAAAGAACACCATCCCAACCGTGAAGCACGGCGGTGGCAGCATCATGTTGTGGGGGTGCTTTTCTGCAGGAGGGACTGGTGCACTTCACAAAATAGATGGCATCATGAGTTAGGAAAAGTATGTGGATATATTGAAGCAACATCTCAAGACATCAGTCAGGAAGTTAAAGCTTGGTCACAAATGGGTCTTCCAAAAGGACAATGACCCCAAGCATACTTCCAAAGTTGTGGCAAAATGGCTTAAGGACAACAAAGTCAAGTGGAGTGGCCATCACAAAGTCCTGACCTCAATCCTATAGAAAATTTGTGGGCAGAACTGAAAAAGCGTGTGCGAGCAAGGAGGCCAACAAACCTGACTGAGTTACACCAGCTCTGTCAGGAGGAATGGGCCAAAATTCACCCAACTTATTGTGGGAAGCTTGTGGAAGGCTACCCGAAACGTTTTACCCAAGTTAAACAATTTAAAGGCAATTCTACCAAATACTAATTGAGTGTATGTAAACTTCTGACCCACTGGGAATGTAATGTACATGGGGCCACAGTGTCTCCTGACCCCTCCTGTCTCAGCCTCCAGTATTTATGCTGCAGTAGTTTATGTGTCGGGGGGCTAGGGTCAATTTGTTATATCTGGAGTACTTCTCCTGTCTTATCCGGTGTCCTGTGTGAATTTAAGTATGCTCTCTCTCTTTCTCTCTTTCTCTCAGAGGACCTGAGCCCTAGGACCATGCCTCAGGACTACTTGGCATGATGACTCCTTGCTGTCCCCAGTCCACCTGGCCGAGCTGCTGCTCCAGTTTTAACTGTTCTGTCTGCGGATATGGAACCCTAACCAGTTCACTGGACGTGCTACCTGTCCCAGACCTGTTGTTTTCAACTCTCTAGAGACAGCAGGAGTGATAGAGATACTCTTAATGATCGGCTATGAAAAGCCAACTGACATTTACTCCTGAGGTGCTGACTTGCTGCACCCTCGACAACTACTGTGATTATTACTATTTGACCATGCTGATCATTTATGAACATTTTAACATCTTGGCCATGTTCTGTTATAATCTCTACCCGGCACAGCCAGAAGAGGACTGGCCACCCCTCATAGCCTGGTTCCTCTCTAGGTTTCTTCCTAGGTTTTGGCCTTTCTAGGGAGTTTTTCCTAGTCACTGTGCTTCTACACCTGCACTGCTTGCTGTTTGGGGTTTTTGGCTGGGTTTCTAGGCTGGGTTTCTGTACAGCACTTTGAGATATCAGCTGATGTACAAAGGGCTATATAAATACATTTGATTTGATGAGCGAAATAAAAGCTGAAATAAATCATTCTCTTTACTATTATTCTGACATTTCACATTCTTAAAATAAAGCGGTGATCCTAACTGACTGAATCTTTACTAGGATTAAATGTCAGGAATTGTGAAAAACTGAGTTGAAATGTATTTGGCTAAGGTGTATGTAAACTTCCGAATTCAACTGTATATGTAGTTTCAGGCGTTTCTTTTACACCTGCTACGTTAAATTACATGATCACTATTAGTAGTGCTTTCCACATTCATATTCTCCTGAAATGCATACCAAAACTACATTCACACAGAAAGAGGACATGAGCAAAGATGCAATGGAAAAGAAGAGACATTAGTTTCTTGTTTTCAGTATTAACCACATCCACATTGAGAGGAGGATGTCATCGTGTGTGGAAAAACCAAAGCATGGTAACATACTGTACATCAGACGTTGTGATGTCGCCACTCGCTGACAATGCCTTAGTAATTGCCCCTCAGGGATTGGTAAAGTTGAATAGAATTTAACAGTAAGCCTAACAATCAGAGAGGTAGTCTGTTTCTACAGGACAGGGTCGGGTTTCTGTCCATGCTTCTATGATGATTGCAGCGTTTGCTTTGGGCTCTGTTAAGGAACAATGACTTTCACAGCAAACACATCGGTTTTCATGGACGCAGCATTACCGCTGCAACAGTAGCTTACAGTGTGGCTTACAGTGTGACTCGCACTGACACAGACCGAATGGGTGGATAAGTACCTCTGATCATTAATTAATTCTCTCTCTGATGTCATCAACACTTAAAAGACGGTTTCTCACCAGTCATTACCAGCCTATAACAATATTCAGTATCTTTTAGACAGATGTCTTAAGTCAGCAATTAAGTCCTATTACTTATTTGAAGAAATATGTCCCTTTATTTGAAGAAAAACATTTGTGACTTCTCACAGTAAGTTTAGTTTCATGCTTTTTGCTTCACTGCTTTAATCAGTGACAGCCTGTTGACATTCTGTACAGTATCTAACACTGTCGCCATAGAGGCAACAAGATAATATTTTCCGTACAAATGTCTTATCAAACATTCCATACAAGTTAAGGCCCCCTACAGAAAGTCAATGGGAGACATCACAAAATGGTAGGGAAACCTCAGGTGAGCAAGTATATAAGAGAAGGACCTGTCTTACGTCACTGAGCTCCTCACACACACTCCTCACACACACACACACACAGCACATACACACTCACCGCTGTGGCAGCGCGTCCCCATCCAGCCCGTGGGACACTCGCACTGATAGGGCGCCACACACCTCCCACCGTTCAGACACGGCAGGATGCAGATCGCTGTGATTTGATTGGACGAACACAAACAGAAACAGAAAGTCATCATCATTTGTCCTTCACCTCACTGACTAGGCCTATGTGGTCATTCACCACAGGCAAGCTGTGTCAAAAGAGCTGCCTTCTCTCTGGCTACGTCCAAAATGGCACCCTATTCCTTACATAGTGTATGTACTACCCTACTGAATAGAAATATAAACGCAACATATAAAGTGTTGGTCATATGTTTCATGAGCTGAAATAAAGATCCCAGAAATGTTCCATATACACAAAAAGCTTTTTATTATTTTTATGCACAAATTTGTTTGCATCCCTGTTAGTGTGCATTTCTCTTTTCCCAAGATAATCCATCCACTTTACAAGTGTGGCATATCAAGAAGCTGATTAAAGCATGACCATTACACAGGTGCACCTTGTGCTGGGACAATAAAAGGCTACTCTAAAATGTGCAGTTCTGTCACACAACACAATGCCACAGATGTCTCAAGTTTTGAGGAAGCGTGCAATTGAATTCATCTTCAACGTCGTTTTAGAGAATTTGCCAGTACGTCCAACCGGCCTCACAACCGCAGACCACGTGTAACCACACCAGCTCAGAATCTCCACATCTTGCTTCTTCACCTGCGGGATCGTATGAGACCAGCCACCTGGACAGCTGATGTCGGTTTGCACAACCGAAGAATTTCTGCACAAACTGTCAGAAACCATCTCAGGGAAGCTCATCTGTGTGCTCGTCATCCTCACCAGGGTCTTGACTTGACTGCAGTTCAGCATCGTAACCAACTTCAGTGGGCAAATGCTCACCTTTGATGGCCACTGTCATGCTGGAGAAGTACGCTCTTCACGGAGGAATCCCGGTTTCAGCTGTACCGGGCAGATGGCAGACCATGTATATGGCGTCGTGTAGGCGAACGGTTTGCTGATGTCAACGTTGTGAACAGAGTGCCCCATGGTGGCGGTGGGATTATGGTATTGGCAGGCATAAGCTACGGATATCGAAGACAATTGCATTTTATCGATGGCAATTTGAATGCACAGAGATACCTTGACGAGATCCTGAGGCTTATTGTCGTGTCATTCATCCAATGCTGTTAAGATACTGGGCATAATGCCAACCCCGAGATGGCGCTAGTGGGGCACATATCTAGGATATATAAACAGGTGCCTTATGAGTGTCTGATTAGGATGTCGTGACCTGTAACATGTAATACCTGACTAAAGGATTATGGAAAAGAAGAAAGATTCATTTTTAACACGTGAACAAACTCAAGCAGAGGTGTCTGGTCAATATGTTGTGAGGCTGCGTCAATTGTCTGATTCATGTGATTTCGGGTCAATGATCAGAGACAGACTGGTGATTGGCTGTAAAAAATAAGAGTAAGAGCAAGCATGCTCTCAACCTACGCTGACTTAAGCCATAGATATATGCAGAGCAAGCAAACAGACGCAAATCCAATTAAAAAAGATGAACACTGTCCCTGAACAGGCAGAATCTGTCAATTATCCCACTCAGAACAAATACAGAGACCATGTTGATAAAAACAAAAAATGGAAACATAATTCCTCGGACAGCGATGCAAGGTGGAAAAATTCTAAACATGTGTTCATGTACTGTGGATCAAACACACGCAAGAGCCAAATACCCGGCATATGGGGTTATATGCAAATTCTGTGGGGGGGAAAAAACGATTTTGCTAAAGCGTGCAGACAAAGTAAGCCTGTCAATCTACCAGAACAGGAGACATGCAGTGATCATAATGATGATGAAGAAGCGGACACGCTACACATGACAGATGTCAATTCTGTTCAAAGATAAAGGATTTACAAACTTAAAGCTTGCCCCACTGGCATGTGATAACTGTGATTATGATCCGACCAGGATGGAGATGCAAAGCTACAACCAACCAGGCAAGGCAAGGCTAAGGCTGTACCATGGCAGGAGGGTGTGAACTACAAGCAAATCATGATGGGGAAACATATGTGCTAAAGTTCCAAGTGGTGAAAACCTTGCAAAAGCTTCTCCTTTCAGCAGAAACGTGTGAAAAGCCAATAAAGATGTGATGTGGGCATGACATTCTCAACATGATGCTGCATTGGAGCAAATCGAGAACTTGAGGTAATACTGAGGTACTATGACCTCTGAGGAAGTGACCCTAAAATGTGATGCAAGTGACAAAGGCTTGCTGCAGAAGGGGCAGCCCATTGCAGTTGCTTCAAGGACATTGACACCCACGGAGCAAGGATATGCCCAAATTGAAAAGGAGTGCCTAGCCATAGTGTTTGCCTGTGACCGTTTTAGCAATACCTCCATGGTAGGGACTTTATCACAGTGCACATTGATCACAAGCCGCTTGAGGTCCTCTTCTAAAAACCTCTTCTATCTGCCCCGAAGCGACTCCAAAGGATGATGCTAAAGCTTCAGCGTTATCAACTGCAGGTAGTATACAAGAAAGGAGTAGAGCTTCACATTGCAGATTTCTTGTCTAGAGCAGCACTACCGACAACTAGTCAGCCGCAATATCAAATCAAATTTTATTTGTCACATGCGCCGAATACAACAGGTGTAATAGACCTTGCAGTGAAATGCTGACTTGCAAGCCCTTAACCAACAATGCAGTTTTAAGAAAATACCTATAAAAAAAGTAAGAGATATGAATAACAAATAATTAAAGAGCAGCAGTAAATAAAAAAGGGGGTAAATATAAATAAAGAGAATAAAGAGTTGCAGCAGCGTAAAAGGTGGGGGGGGTGGGGGGGGGCAATGCAAATAGTCTGGATAGCCATTTGATTAGCTGTTCAGGATTCTTATGGCTTGGGGGAAGAAGTTTTTTAGAAGTCTCTTGGACCTAGACTTGGCGCTCCGGTACCGCTTGCCATACGGTAGCAGAGAACAGCCTATGACTAGGGTGGCTGTAATCTTTGACTATTTTAAGGACCTTCCTCTGACACCGCCTGGTATAGAGATCCTGGATGACAGGAAGCTTGGCCCCGGTGATGTACTAGGCCGTATACACATCCCTCTGTAGTGCCTTGCAGTCGGAGGCTGAGCAGTTGCCATACCAGGCAGTGATGCAGCCCGTCAGGATGCTCTCGATGGTGCAGCTGTAAAACCTTTTGAGGATCTGAGGACCCATGCCAAATATTTTCAGTCTCCTGAGGGGGTATAGGTTTTGTCGTGCCCTCTTCACAACTGTTTTGGTGTGTTTGGACCATGTTAGTTTGTTGGTGATGTGGACGCCAAGGAACTTGAAGCTCTCAACCTGCTCCACTACAGCCCCGTCTATGAGAATGGGGGCGTTCTCGGTCCTCCTTTTCCTGTAGTCCACAATCATCTCCTTTGTTTTGATCACGTTGAGGTTCTTGTCCTTGCACCACACGCTCAGGCTGTCTCATTGTTGTCGGTGATCAGGCCTACTACTGTTAGGCCTGATCACCCTGTCATCAGTAAACTTAATGATGGTGTTGGAGTCGTGCCTGGCTATGCAGTCATGAGTGAACAGGGAGTACAGGAGGGGACTGAGTACGCACCCCTGAGGGGCCCCCGTGTTGAGGATCAGCGTGGCAGATGTGTTGTTGCCTACCCTTACCACCTGGGGGGCAGTCCGTCAGGATGTCCAGGATCCAGTTGCAGAGGGAGTTGTTTAGTCCCAGGGTCCTTAGCTTAGTCTGCTTGGACCAATGAGACTGTTTATGCTCTACAGGCTGAGGTTGAAGATGTGAACCATGCTACTGATCAAAACATCTCCCCGTGGACACGGGATGCTATCAAAGCTCATTCAGCAGAGGAGAAGACTTCTCGAATGCTTCAGTCTTTTAGCCGAAGAGGCTGGCCGGACACAAGAAAGAGTACGCCCATCCTGTTGAGGAACTACTGGACATACAGAGACGAACTCACAATGCAGGAAGAGGTCGTCTACAAACGCGACAGGGTGGTATTACCAGAAACTCTACTCCCAATGATTCTCTCTTGTATCCGTGCGGGACACATTCAGCGGTCAATGCCAGTGCCAGGAAAGCCAGACACTCAGTATTCTGGCCCAACATGACCCAAGAAATGAAACATTTTGTGGTTGTGTGCAGCATATGTAATGCTAATCTACCTAAGCAGCAAAAGGAAACGCTGCACCCACATGACGTACCAAACACTTCCTTGGTCTAAAGTGGGAATGGATCTATTCACAGTCAAGAACGTTCCTTTTGTGATTGTACTGGACTACTATTCATATTTTTGAGAGGTGGAGAAAGTGATTGACACAACAGCTGGTTGCATCATGAACTATTTTAAGCAGCAGTTTAGCAGATATGGCATACCTGACAGTGGTGTAGTTACGGATAATGGGCCCCAGTTTACGAGTCAAGACTTTGCTTTGTTTGCAAAAGCCTGGGAGTTCCATCATGTGACCTCCTCACCCTACCACAGTCAGAGTAATGGTAAAGCGGAGTCAGCAGTGAAAATAGACTCTCATCACAAAGGCTATGCAGGAAGGCACAGATGTGTGGCAAGCCATTTTGGCGTGGAAAAATACTCCCACAGAGGGCTTCGACAGCAGTCCTGTACAGCGCTTCATGTCTAGACCCACTCCCAAGCTCCTCGCGATGTTCAGGCACACAAACGTGCACGCAAGGACAACTCAAAACATTTCTATGACCAGCATGCAAAAAATCTGCCTGTAATAAAACAAGGCCAAGCTGTCAGAGTGCTCCTGTCACCTCATGCCAGGGATGCCACGAGTCTTGGCACATGCATTGGGCACATCAGCGCAAGGTCATATGAAAGTAAAGGGCTGAAAGTACGGAAGGAACCGGAAGGACATACACCCAGTTCAGGAGACCATAGGGCACAGGAGGGCTACATGGGTAGACTGGAAATATCCTCTGGATGGTGTGGGCAGGGCACATAATGAGGAGACGGGGAAGACCCCACCAGGGCAGTTATCTCTGCCGACCGTGCCTCCACAATTTCAGGAGGCTGTGGAAGAGGAAGGAGAGGCCATGAGGCTCCCAGAGGTGCCAGGAGAGGACCCGAGGTTACCAGATGTACCCAACATCCCGGAGGTGCCCAACGTCCCAGAGGACCCGAGGATACCAGATGTACCCAACATCCCGGAGGTGCCCAACGTCCCAGAGGACCCGAGGATACCAGATGTACCCAACATCCCGGAGTTGCCCAACGTCTCAGAGGACCCGAGGATACCAGATGTACCCAACATCCTGGAGGTGCCCAACGTCCCAGAGGTGCCAGGAAAGGACCCGAGGATACCAGATGTACCCAACATCCCGGAGGTGCCCAATGTCCCAGAGGACCCGAGGACACCAGATGTACCCAACATCCCGGAGGTGCCCAACATCTCAGAGGACCTGAGGATACCAGATGTACCCAACATCCCGGAGGTGCCCAACGTCCCAGAGGTGCCCAATATTCCACCAGTGCGACACAGTAGGATAAGGGCTAACATAAGAATGCCCCTGTGGTACGGGGAATATGTCCCTTAAATATGTCCCTTAAATTACAAGTTAAAAAAGGTGTTGATAATGTAATTAGGTATTTTCACTGTCGTATTAGAATGGTATGAAGTGCTCGAGCTAATTATATATGAAAACGAAGATGTTAAGATAATGGGCATAATGCCAACCCAAAGATAGCGATAGTTTTTAAAAATATATTTTTTACCTTTCTTTAACTAGGCAAGTCAGTATTTTCAATGATGGCCTAGGAACAGTGGGTTAACTGCCCTCAGGGGCAGAACGACAGATTTGTATCTTGTCAGCTCGGGGATTTGATCTTGCAACCTTTCGGTTACAAGTCCAACGCTCTAACCACTAGGCTACCTGCCGCTAGTGGGGCACCTATCTAGGATATAGAGTACCAGTCAAAAGTTTGGGCACACCTGCTCATTTAAGGGTTTTTCTTTATTTTGAATATTTTCTACATCGTAGAATAATAGTGAAGACATCAAAACTAGGAAATAACACATATGGAATCATGTAGTAACCAAAAAAGTGTTAAAGAAATTAAAATATATTTTATATTTGAGATTCTTCAAAGTTCTTCCACCTGTTGCCTTGATGACAGCTTTGCACACACTTGGCACTTTTCATCAGAACCCAATCAAGGAGTGCTCTATATACTGTGAATAGAGTGCCATTTCGGACTCAACCCCTCTCACTCGGGGAAAACAATGCACAAAAAGGACGTGAAAAGATTTCACACAGATGGGGATTGGGAATCTCTTTTAACTATGTAAAGTTAATCTAGTCAAAGAGAGTGAATTTCCCAGAGTCAGTGAAATAGTGTAGGCCTTCTCATGGCTGCAGTGTGGATCCACTTTCTCTAACGCAGACTCTTTGGTTGTGATGAGAGTAGGGAGTAAGATCCAAATACCTCTCTCTCTCTCTCTCTCTCTCTCTCTCTCTCTCTCTCTCTCTCTCTCTCTTTAAATTTTCATCTCTTTTTCTTAATTTGCTACCTCTCTCTCGCACACTTTCTCACTCTAGTTCTTTCTCTCTCCCTCTATTATTACAATATTATGTTATTCATGTATTATTACAATATTGTATTACAGTATTATTACAATATTATATTATTATATTATTATTACAATATTATATTATTACAGTATATTACAATATTATATTATTACAGTATATTACAATATAATATTATTACAGTATATTACAATATAATATTATTACAGTATATTACAATATTATATTATTACAGTATTATATTATTACAGTATTATTACAATATTATATTATTACAGTATTATTACAATACTATATTATTACAATATTATATTATTACAGTATCATTACAATATTACAGAACAGAGAAAAAATATATAATAATTTCCTACAATTTTGGGAAAAATTATGATTATAAAACAATGATTATAAAACAATCAAAAGCAAGTGCCATTATTCCATGGGAGTCCTATGGAAGTCCTATGGGAGTCCTATGGGAGTCCTATGGAAGTCCTATGGGAGTCCTATGGGAGTCCTATGGGAGTCCTATGGAAGTCCTATGGGAGTCCTATGGGAGTCCTATGGGAGTCCTATGGAAGTTTTTTAAAATGCTCAGGAGTTGAGAATATTGTTTCATCTAGAGACCAAAAAGCTGAACAGAAAAACACATTTGCAGGAGGGTGGAATTGCATTGAATTAAAGTTATAATAATATTGATTAGAGAATAGAGTGCAGTGCATCATGATAGATTTGAGATTGCTATAGTGAGAAATCTAATAAGAGACTATCACTCTTACTTTGAGAGACTGCCAAACACATTATGTGCATTTCCTAGGCACATTTTCAATTACTGGAAATCACATGACATTATTTCTCCAAAACGACTGATGGAAGTGCATGCTGAGTCATAATGGAAGCAGAGTGCTGAGTAAGTGTTATGAATTTTATGAATAATGACTAAATAATGTACACATTTAATTAGAACTATAACTAATTGAATTCTACCCTGTTTCACTATATCTGATTAATAGTGTTAGTTCATAAGAAAGAGGTTATGTAGCATCAACAAGGAGTAATTAAACATAATAAACACAGCTCCAACTAGGTTGGAGGGGGGAAGAGAGGAAAGCATGTGTGTGCCTAACGAAAACAAAGAGGTTCCTTAACCTATGTTTGAACCAACCCGGCTATAACTCTGTGAAGATAAAATGAGACAGCGAGAGCCCCTCCAGGTTTTCCGTATCTGGGAGGGACTGGAACTGTCAGCTAAGTGGTAATAAACTGTGGTGAGACTTCGGGAGATAATCCCGATATAGTGGGTAATGTATGTGTGTTAGTCTTTTGAAGCCTTTGTCTTTGTCGGAGAGGAGGAGGGACATTTAAACGCTGACAAAATGTGAGGTATATAAACCAATGTACATGGTATTATGACCAGAGCTCTCGGAGATAAACGCTACTGATTCATTTTGAGACTGATCTTGTCAATTTTACGCAAATAAGAACCTTACAAATTCTTATAAATGGACAAAGTGTTTTGCTTTGTTACAATTGAATTGGTTAATGAACATATAGGAATTCAATTCCTCCAACAGTAAGTCTGAAAGATTCACAATACCCAGTGTGTCTATTTTTGTGTAGATACACAGTGTCTGTAATACAGCAACTCACTCTATTACAGGGAGACTGTCTGTTTTTGTTTCTAGTCTGCCCATCCATCCAAAATAAATGTGATTGATTGATAGATTGATTTATAATACTTACGTTCCTCACACAGTCTGCCCATCCACCCCTCAGGACAGGAACAGGTGTTGGGTTTCTGACACACCCCTCCGTTCAGGCACTGTAGCCAACACACCGCTGGAGAGGAAAGGACACACACGCCTTATTAAAGCCAAAATACTGACACATCCTCCAAACAGTCCCCATCTCACAAGTGTGTAGATCAGGGGTGGGCAACTCCAGTCCTCGAAGGCCTGATTGGTGTCACAGTTTTGCCCCAGCTCCAGCTAACACACCTGACTCCAATAATCACCTAATCATGAGCTCCGTTTAGAATGCAATTTGATTAAATCAGCTGTGTTTGCTAGGGATGGAGAAAAAGTGTGACACCAATCACGCCCTGGAGGACTGGAGTTGCCCACCCCCGGTATAGACCGTAGAGAAAGCATTCAGTTAAAATAGCTAATCTTGTTTAATAGAAACGAGAACATATTACTGGTAGCCATGCTGTGATGGGGCCTTGACCATGCCGACTTCATGCACTGGGATAAAGATAGCATTCATAAAGACAGCATTCCTTTATAGAAACGGTTCAATTCATAACTGATGGTGCCTTAGACACAGGCATCACTGGACAACCCTGCTATCTAGTATGTCAAAGTAAAGTGAGTGGAGTGGTGAATGTGCTCAGTACAAGTGACTGGAGAAGCGGAGGGGAGGGCACGCAAGCTGTCAGGAGTAGAGGATGCCCTCCTTTTAGGACGCAGCGGTAAGGGTGCAGTCGCTCTACCTCTGCAGGCGGGAGGGGGGGTCCAGGTCCCGTTCTCCAGACACACACTCCTGCTGTGGCCCTCCATGGCGTACCCTCCGAAACACGAGTACATCGCCACATCCCCGAACTGGAACACCGCCCCCCGCACCACCCCGTGGGCCACGTGGCGAGGGGGGCCGCAGGAGACCCCTGTGCCGAAACGGACGGACAGCCCCTCTGGTTACTTACAACTCATTTGGGCCACATGTTATGTACATGTTATCACATGCCTTTAAACTCATTTGGGCCACTCTGCTTGAAATAATGGACCAACATTGCTTTATATTTTCCCTTCGATAGAACCACCTGGCTATAAAGATCACGTTGAAGGGAGAGTATGAATGCCATGCAAAGATGTGTTTGTGACTCTACAGTCTGCGTTCCTTGTAAGAAAACCCTGAAAACAAACGAATGAGAATCGGTTAGTGTTGGAGCCGACAGGGGAGTCCTCAAAAAGCAAGAGCCAGGCAGACATGCAAATACATCGACATCCACACGCCACATCATACCAAACAGCATTGTACTGTAAACCAACAGTATCACCAACAAACGTGAAAAGTTAGAGAGAATTAAAACACAATGGAAACCATAGCAGCTAGAAGCCCTTAAGGAGTTACAAACATGCTATGAAAGCAGCTGATCTACTTAATGTCTAACCCATTCAGCCAGCCTAACACGCTGCCCCCACAGAGACAAAGGAGAGGAGGTGATGGGAAAAGTACAACAGAAAATAGTATGGCTCCATGCTCAATGCCCAGCAGGAAGGTCATGCGGACAGCATAGGACAACGAATGTGTGATCTTTTATGTCGATGAATAGTTTTTGATGGATTTCTCAAACTGCTATGTTATGAATCGATTCACTTCTGGATAGTAAAAAGAGTTTTGGAAAAAACAGTGGGCTTGATTCAGGATCATGACCCAAATTATCCCAGAGAGAGACCAGTATATCACCTAAGCCACTGCACAGATGCCTCTTTGTACAAGTACATACCGATCCCCACCCTTCATTGGAGAAACACAAGCTTGGAAGCGAACACAGCAACAGTGTCAGCGATTTCCCCCTGTGAATCATGTTTCCATCATCTTTGCTAGTTTACACTTTTCTAACCACTGTGTAGTGGGTTCAGAACGACATGGGATTCATTACGTAAGCAGCTAAAACTGCTAAAAACCTGCCTGTGTGGTTTTAACATGTTATGTTTATGGGTCAAGGCATGTACGTTTCATAACCACTCGTGTGAGAATACAATGTGCTTCTATTGACATCTGACTGTCTTATTGTCTGCTGGGAACGTGGAGTGATAATAGGAGTCGAAGAAAGAACTGGATCTCTTTTCAGGTCATTATTGTAAAAGAGAACGTGTTCTCAATGACTTACAGTTGAAGTCGGAAGTCTACATACACTTAGGTGTAAATTTCTTGTTAACAAACAATAGTTTTGGCAAGTCGGTTAGGACATCTACTTTGTGCATGACAAGTCATTTTTACAACAATTGTTTACAGACAGATTATTTCACTTATAATTCACTGTATCACAATTCCAGTGGGTCAGAAGTTTACATACAATAAGTTGACTGTGCCTTTAAACAGCTTGAAAAATTCCAGGAAATTAGGGCATGGCTTTAGAAGCTTCTGATAGGCTAATTGATATAATTTGAGTCAATTGGACGTGTACTTGTGGATGTATTTCAAGGCCTACCTTCAAACTCAGTGCCTCTTTGCTTGACATCATGAGAAAATCAAAAATAAATCAGCCAAGACCTCAGAAAAAAATTCTGGTTCATCCTTGGGAGCAATTTCCAAACGCCTGAAGGTACCATGTTCATCTGTACAAACAATAGTATACAAGTATAAACACCATGGGACCACGCATACCGGTCAGCAAGGAGGCGCGTTCTGTCTCCTAGAGATGAATGTACTTTGGTGCGAAAAGTGCAAATCATTCCCAGAACAACAGCAAAGGACCTTGTGAAGGTGCTGGAGGAAACAGATACAAAAGTATCTATATCCACAGTAAAACAAGTCCTATATCGACATAACCTGAAAGGCCTCTCAGCAAGGAAGAAGCCACTGCTCTAAAACCGACATAAAAAAGCCAGACTACGGTTTGCAACTGCACATGGAGACAAATATCGTACTTTTTGTAGAAATGTTCTCTGGTCTGATGAAACAAAAATAGAATTGTTTGGCCATCGTTATGTTTGGAGGGAAAAAGGGGAGGATTGCAAGCTGAAGAACACCAACCGTGATGCACGGGGTGGCAGCATCATGTTGTGGGGGGGCTTTGCTGCAGGAGGGACTGGTGTACTTCACAAAATAGATGGCATCATGTGGAAGGACAATTATGTGGATATATTGAAGCAACATCTCAAGACATCAGTCAGGAAGTTAAAGCTTGGTCGCAAAATGGGTCTTGTAAATGGACAATGACCCCAAGCACACTTCCAAAGTTGTGGCAAAATGGCTTAAGGACAACAAAGTCAAGGTATTGGAGTGGCCATCACAAAGCCCTGACCTCAATCCTATAGAAAATGTGTGGGCAGAACTGAAAAAGGGTGTGTGAGTAAGGAGGCCTACAAACCTGACTGAGTTACACCAGCTCTGTCAGGAGGAATGGGCCAAAATTCACCCAACTTATTGTGGGAAGCTATCCGAAACTTTTGACCTAAGATAAACAATTTAAAGGAAATGCTACCAAATTCTAATTGAGTGTATGTAAACTTCTGACCCACTGGGAATGTGATGAAAGAACTAAAAGCTAAAATAAATAATTCTCCCTAACTGACCTAAGACAGGGAATTTTTACTAGGATTAAATGTCAGGAATTGTGAAAAACTGAGTTTAAATGTATTTGGCTAAGGTGTATGTAAACTTCTGACTTCAACTGTACCTGGTTAAATAAGGAAAACAGTATATTGGAGTGGGCTCCCACCCGGTTAAAGGGAAACCACTGAAAAACAATATTTTTGTATTTTCTTCCGCATTAGTCCACTTGATACAGTCCCAAAAAGTTTAGCATGTCAGCAGTCAAGTTTTCAAGATATTGGACTTTTAAAGTATTACCGGCCACATCATCATGATGATGCAAAATGCAACAAAATCAATATGATGACTCATACTCAACAGTCTTCATCTCAGTAACTCATATCTAATCTGTCAGAGCTACCTTCTGGAACATGAATGTTCCACCTAGGCTGCGTCTGAAATTCACTTCATAGTGCACTACTGTTAAAACAAGGGCCCATAGGGCTCGGGTCAAAAGTAGTAGGGAACAGGGTGCCATTTGGGACACAGACTAGAGAACACACTTGATGGCTGTACTGTTTTTATGGCTGTTCTTCTTTTTGATAAACCAATAACCTTAAAGTGTACCAGGGGAAGGGATGGTGAGAGAATGAAAGAGAAATTAAGATTCAATCCCTCTATGTTGACCTAGAGTGGTACCTTATCTTGAAATCCTCGTCTCGTTCCAATGTCAATATCCCGGTTGGGACGTGATAATAAAAGACTAATATATGAGGGGTTGGTGTAGTCGACCTACCAGTCACATCTTACATTGCTGACCAGACACTCTCGGAGTAGTGCACTATGTTGTCATGATGTGGTAGGTTTTGGTGTTAAGGCTTTCATTCAAGCCCTGCACTAACAAAGCTGATTCGTTTAAATGGTTTACCATTATCTTTATCTAACCATGTCAATTAAGGTAATTGAGAACACATTCTCTTTTACAATAACGACCTAATCGGGTATGTTAGTACTGGGCTGGAACAAAACCATGCTCCCCAAGTGGATATCCAGGACCAGAACCCGGATTAAAGAACAGTAGTTTAAAGTGTATCTACTCACTCTCACAGACAGTGCTGACTGGGGTCCATGTCTGGTCTGTCCTACAGGTGATGGTGGCGGTGCCCTTGGCCTGGTGACCCATGGGACAGGCGGGCGGTAACGACTGGCCCACGTAGAACAGCTGTTTAGAGGTGTTCACACCCCCACCGCTCACCTTCCATCCCGGGGGAGGGGGACACGGCTTGGCTGCATGGGGAGACCCAGAGTATAGTAGTATTGGAATACACTATAGACAGGTTTGACAAGTGTCTATGTGGGTAAAATGTTTGTGAGAAGAATACCAGTTGGAGACAACTCATGCTTATGCATAGAGTATAATGGCGGATTACAGACAGGTTCGGCATAAGCCCAGGTGCTACGTAGAAATGTCATAACAAGGTGTGTAAATGTTTGTGAGACTATGCAAGCTGTGTGCTCAGTGCTCTTAATTATATTATTTTCAGGTCGTTAGCTACTGACAAAGTCAGTTTTGAAACAGCATGTGAAAGAGTGATGATGTTGCAAAGTATCCCAATCGACTGTGCCGGCCCTCCCCTCCCTCTGTGGTCTGTGTAAACTGAAGAATGTGAGGTGTAGAAACACAACCGGTATCTCTGGTTGGTTTCAAACAGTCAGCGTGTAAATTGGGAAACAATTATACAACGGGGTATGTCTAATCCTGAATGCTGATTGGTTAAAACCGCTTTCCAGCCAGTGTCTATTCCACAAGTTACCACCGGCTAAATCTATGATGTTAAAATGCCTATTTACTCTGTTCCAGATTGTAAACAAATAGAAAGAACAGACCCTGAGATAAATTAATATAATAAAAACAGCAGCATGGATTGGCTCCTTTATTTTGTCTATGAATAGGGCCAGGAGGTATCCCTGACCATGTGACCTGTCCCATAAAAACTCCTGTAACACATTCGTGTTAGTTGTGATGTTGTAGTGATGTTGGTTTGTCTCAAAGTCTTACGTTGACAGAAGGGGAAGGTGGAGCTCCATGTCCCGTCTCCCATACACACCACCAGAGTATCCCCTTTTAGGGCGTAGCCTTTATCACACTGAAACGCAACAGCACGCCCGGTGGTCAGGTTCTCTTCCTGCACCCTGCCATTCAACAGCTCCTTGGGGATGTCACAACCCTGCCCAACTGAGAGGAGAGAGAGAGAAAGAAAGGTAGAGGGAGGGAAAGAGAGAAAGGGAGAGATATTTAGAGAAAATGTATTATGATTCTTTTCCATTGTCTATTTCAAATGCTCGAGTAGATTACAAGTTGCCCGTCTTAAATGCCTCAGAGGACAATATGATAAACCTGGAATAACGCGCCATCCACACCTTTACATGTTGGTGCAGGCAGGCTCCATGTTCCATTGGCCAGACAGGTGAGGTTCTGTGGGCCAACCAGATGTAAGCCAGGGTTGCACACGTAGCTGACGTTGCCCTGGTACGCTTCGTCCGATGTCTGTACCTCTGCATTCTCCACAGAGGGGGGTGGGCCACATGATACAGCTGAGGACACAGAACATTTGGATGTGGAAAACAGTAATCATTTCTGCTAAATTGGTGCATTTAAACGTATTCAATCACGCACGTTCATACTGTATGTAAATTGACACGAAGGAACAATTCCATTCTATATCAAAACTCACATACACGTGCGTGCACACACACACACTTACTGACGCACGTAGGCTGAGCCCCACTCCATGTTCTGTCTCCTTGACAGGTCTGTACAGAGTCTCCCTGTAATAGAGTGAGTAGCTGTATTACAGACACTGTGTATCTACACAAAAATAGACACACTGGGAATTGTGAATCTATCTGCTAACACAGACTCACAAAGCTCTCTCTGCTTCCATTATGACTCAGCATTCACTTTCATTAATAGTTTTGGGGAAATCATGTCATGTGATTTCCAGTAATAGGTCATGTTTCATGGTTCCACCTGTCACCAGAGGACGGCAGAGACGTCCCAGGGACATTAACGACACTCAGGCGTGTCCTATTTACTCATTATGATTTCGCTGTTAAAAGAGGTGTGTTTGCTGTTGTCCTTTGCTGAAGCTTTGAATTGTGTGCCATGTGCGCTTGTCGCCTGAGTGAGTTTTCAAGACATAGTGTCTGTTGTTTTCCCAGTGTTACTGCGATTCCTCCGTTGTCGTTTCTCAGTAAAGTATTATGTTTCTCCTTAACCACTGATTCCTCGTCTGGTCTCTTCTCTGCACCTGGGTCCAACCTCACCACGTCACAAAATGTGCCTTGGTAATGCACATAATGTGTTTGGCAGTCTCTCAGGTTTCACCCAAAGTAAGAGTGATAGTGACATTTATTTGATTTTTCACTATAGCAATCTCAAATCTACCATGATGCATTGCACTCTATTCTCTCTCAAAATATAATCATAATTCATATTATTATAACTTTGATTCAATGTAATTCCACCCTCAACGCCAGAGGATTTAAAAACTCCAATAGGCCTATTTCCTGTCGCATCATGGCTCGTATTTTAATCATACAATCATTTTATCCCAAATTGAAGCAAAATATTCTCTGTTTTGTAATAATACTCTATAATATTGTAATAATAGTGCAATAATATAATATCGTGATGGTATAATATTGTGTCAGACATTACCTTCATCTCAAACCCAGGCAGGCAGGTGTACAAGACAATGTCTCCGTAGCTGTAACTGTCCCCCTCAGTGATGCCATGTGGAAGAAGAGGAGGTTTTTCACAAACTACCAGACCACAGGAGACAGAGGACAGGCCTGGAGACCAGCTACCACCTAGCTACAGTACAACATAAAGAAAGAGTCATGAAATTAATTCATATTCAGTAAACTTTTAGCTAAATCACATGAAATGAAGGATGTGAATAACCCAGTAGTCAAAATAAAAGGTGATAAAATCGACCAGAGGTCAAGTTCTGACTAGGTTCTGTCTGTTATTTTTCAGTGTTCTGATGATGGCCTTTTGGACCAAAACATCAATGCAATTGATGAAAAAAAAAAAATGTCACCACAATTTTTTTGTTGACACAGTAGCAGTCTCACTTGGCACTCTGCCAGGTCTGGTCCCTGCAGGATGAACCCCGTTGGGCAGGAGAGGGTGACTACCCCCCCAACCGGGGTGAGGTCCTCCCCCGTGACCATGACGTGGGTGGGGAGGTTGGCAGGGAGCGGGCACGGAACGGGGCGGCACCTGATGCTTTGTTTAGACCAGGTGCCCTCAGACTGACAGCTCAGAGAGTCAGACTGGCTGGACAGCTCATACCCCTCATCACACCTAGAGAGAAGGGGGTGAGAGGGATATTAAATCTACTTGAATAGTGGTACTTATCTAACACAAAGATTGGACAAATAAGATACAGAAGTTCACATTCACCTGTATTGTATCTGGCTCCCAAAAGTGAATGTCTCTCCCACCACCTGAGCATGGGACACAGGAGTTGGAGCTCCACAAGAGACGGGCTCACAGCTGATCCTCACCTCCCCCCACCTGCCTTCCCTACCACAGGTAACATGGGGGTAGGACCCCTTCATCTGGTAACCTGGTCTGCACCTGTAGGTGACAGTGTCAGCTGCAGTGGCGCCGCCGCCCTGCTGGACAGCGTGCGGTATTGTAGGCGGAGCGGCCACGCATCTCCCCCGGCCACACACGGGAACACCTGGGCTCCACAACCCGCCCTTCTCACATGTTGCCGTTGATGGCCCCAGAATCTTGTAGCCCTCATCACAGTGGAAGGAGATCCGGTCACCGCAGGCGTGGTCGCGCCCCAGCACCACCCCGTATTTTAACATTGGAGGGGTGCAGAGGCAGGGGAGGCACTCTGGTACCGTCCCAACCCAGTGGCCCTGGGCAGAACAGCGGAGGACGGGGTCTCCGACAACCTCGTACCCTTCGAAACACACGTACTCTACGACATCATCGTAGTTAAAGCTGGAGCCGTTGAGGAACCCGTGACTGATGTCCTGCGGCGGGTCACAGGCAATGATGTCACAGCGAGGGGCAGGGCCTTCCCCCCAGAGTCCATCCCCGCGACACAACCGTGTGGGGTTGCCGCCGCTGAGGCTGTACCCCTCCTCGCACTTGTACCACACCTCATGACCGTAGCCAAAGTCCGAGCCCAAGACTTGACCATTTTGGATGGATGTTGGTCTGCCACAGTTTGCTGGGCGGCATTCAGGTGACCCTTGACTCCATGTACCATCGGCCTGACACACACTAACAGAGGGGCCTTGTAGGAGCAATCCAGCCCTACAGCTCAGCTCAACCTGTTTGCTAAACGTATATTCCTTCCCCTTCACAGTGACATCACTAGGGACGACTGGAGAGCCACATAAGATAGGCTCACACCACGGCTTCTCACCATCCCACCTAGCGTCTGCCTGACAGGTCCTGGTGTCGCCGCCCTTCAGGTTGAACCCGGAATTACACTCGTAGTGCAACACTCCCAGAAACAGGAAGGAATCCACGTGGGTCGAGCCGTTATCAATGTTGCCCGGGTCATCGCAGCTTATAGGTCGGCAGACAGGCGGTACATCGCTCCACCGTCGGCCCGCCACACACTGTCTGACTGACTCTCCCTGTAACTCGTATCCCTGCTCACAGCTGTACTTCACCAGGCTGCCCAGGGTTGTGTCTGTGATGTTCACAGAACCGTGGTCCGGGCTTGACGGCTCCTCACACTCTGCAGGGACACACATCGGAGCCGTCCCATTCCATCCACCATCCTCCAGGCACACCAAGGCCGTAGGGGCTGTAAGTTCGTAGCCCTTGTGGCAGCGGTACACTATCACAGTCCCATGCAGGAAGCGCATATCCATGAGTGAAAATGCCACTGTAGCGCCACCTATAGGCTTGGAGGTTATAGCTGCGTCCCTGCCGGCTAGCTCTGCGTTCGGATCCAAGAGTCTCAAATAGTCGCCGAAGTCGATATGAGGGGGCAGGCCGCAGTCAGAGGGAACACAGACTGGGACAGGACTAGACCAACCAAACTCTTCGCAGGTTAGGTGGTTCTGGCCAACCAATTGGAAGCCGGGGAAACAACTGTAGAAGATGGTGACGCCGAATTTGTGGTCGAGTCCCTCCACGAAGCCGTTGTCTATGGGGTTGGGCGGGGCGCAGTAGATCTGGACACACACGGGTGTTTCTTGATCCCACTGCCCGTTTGCCAGACACTTCAATGTCTCGGGGCCTTGGAGACGGTAACCACGGCGACAGGAGTAGGTGACAGCGTGGCTGAACTGCAGTTTGGTATACGCCACCTTCCCGTTGGGTATCTCTTTGGGGACGGAGCACTCGATTGGTCGACAAGAAGGCACGCCTCCAATCCATAACCCACTTTCACCACAGAGTACTGTAGCGTTGCCTACTAAAGTATAACCAGGTTTACAGCTGTAGAGGGCCGTGCTGAGATACATCAGTCCCTGAACGTCCACTATACCGTTAGCTATCTCTACAGGTTGGGGGCACTCTACTGGTATACACTCTGGGACAGGGCTGCTCCAGTGTCCATCCGCCTGGCAGGTCACAGACCCCTCCTTCCTCAGAGTAAACCCGTCCATGCAGGAGTAGCTCACCACCGAGCTGAAATAGGACGGGGCCGATAGCGGTGCTGACGATGGGTCGCCAAAGGCCACCTCGGGCGGCGGGCCGCAGAACACCTGCTTGCAGACGGGGAAGGTGTCATTCCACTCCTGGGCGGGGGTGCAGTGGAGGGTCCGGGCACCGTGGAGAACATACCCGTCCTCGCAGGACAGTTCCACAGTTCCGGAGTCAGAGTCTAGACTACGTAGAACCAGGTGGTTCTCCTCTAAGGGCGGCTCTGGACACTGGACCGGGGAGCAGTGCGGACGCCTCGTTTTGTCCCACTTGCCGTACTTCAGACACGTCCACACGGCGTCGCCAGCGATCTCATAGCCCTCGTCGCAGACGTATTCGACCTTGCGGCCCACCTCAAAGACAGAGCCTCGGTATTGGCCATGCAGGATGCTGGGCGGGGTGTCGCAGGTCAGGAGGTGGCAGACTGGCGAGTCGCCGTTAGACCACTGGCGGTTGGCCTGGCATAGTCGCACCGGACGGCCCGTCAGCCGGTAGCCGGCGTTGCATGCGTATGTCACCTTGCTGTTGAAGAAGAAACGGCCTTTGTTCTGTAGGGTGAAACACAAAAGAAGATGTTTTATTGTACAGCGAGGACACTGTGTTTTGACTGAGATTACGCAAGATCCCTTGCCAGAAGAAATGAGAAGGATATTTCTCTATGATCGAATTAGATGACCAAGAACAGGAACGAGTGGAAACAAAGTGGAACCTCTGAAATTGAACTTTTAGTTGTTTTTACTCAATTAATGGACTTACAAAATGTATAATGTTTTTATTTGTAATGATTACAGTTAATGTTTCTCCACACCTTTCTAGATTCAGCCTTGACATGAATTTGAGAGGAGGAACAACGTACCTGGATGAATCCATTTTTGAGGGGTGGGGGGAAGGGGCAAGAGACAGGCTGACAGACAGGTAGGACCCCTCCCCACTCTCCATTGGCCTTACATGTCCTCCTCTTCTCCCCTCGGATCAGGAAACCCTTATCACAACTGTACGCCACCATTGCTCCAAAACTATAGTTGGTTCCACTCACATACCCCCTCTCGATGCCAGATGGTTTGGAGCACCGCACCGGCACGCAACCCACATCGTACGGCGAGGGCATCCATTTCCCTCCAATCATGCATTTCAGCGTGGCGGTTGTGTTGAGGACGAAACCCTCTTCACATTTGTAGCTGACCTCTGTGTTGCTGGCATACTTGGGTTTATTGGCGGAGTCCAAGATGGCGTGGGGCAGGTCAGTCGGGCGCTGGCAGAAATTGGCAATGCAGTGAGGGTCCTCCTGGCCTTCGGGGGGTGCCCACACTCCCTGGGCGTTGCAGACCACCTTGAAATCAAGTCAAATCAAACTTTATTTAACTGCATAAAAAAAAAATTAACAACAAAATGAACGAGATCCAAACAAATGAAAGGGCAATAAAAGAGATGAATAACCTTAGAATTGTTGCCAGCGGTGTAGCCGTCTGTGCAGAAGTAGTTGGCCGTGTCCCCAAAGAGCTGGTGGCCGGCATGGGCAATGGCGTGGTCTATGGAAGGGGGAGGGCCACAGGATCGGGGGACACACTGAGCGGAGGTAGGACTCCATTGGCCAGTTGACAGGCACTCTCTGGTCTCTGGTCCAATCAGAGTGTATCTGTGGAGACAGAGACAATCAAATGTGGATCAGGACAGGAAGTAATAAATCCAACAAAAAATGAAAAGTAAAGATACAAAATGGTATAGCACTACTACCTGTACAACTACATACTGTAACAACTACTTGAACTGTAACTTGCCCTTAGCTCGAATTGCTGGAGAGATTACTTGAACTGTGACTTTAATGGTGATGATGCTAACACTGAGGTAGTCGTGTTCAGCCAGGTCTTACAACACTTGAGAAGTGTTGCCTGGAATATACAAGGCCTCAATTAAGTCAACATACTAACTTGTATCCTAATGGAATATGGTTGACTGTACATTATTTACCCTTCTTTGCAGACGTAATGCACCTTGTTGCCCAGGGCGTGGTCATCCCCGATGGTCGCGGCGTCTCGGAGGGCAGGAGGGTCTCCACAGTGGATGCTGGCACACAAAGGAGCAGGGCTGCTCCACTCTCCTGACGCCTCACACACCACCTCCTCAGAGCCCTGCAGTCTTAACACATGCACACATTTTACACACAATATATTTATACTCATACACACACTTTCAAACTCACTACATTGAGGGAGGAACTTCAATCTATAGAATGTCTTATTCTTTTCAATGGATAAGGATCTCATCTTTTTATGACACCTTCATGAACCTTTATAAGACCCATAATACTAGGATCAGTTTCACCTTTTATATTATGATGAATAAGATTATGTGGGCAGTTGGAGACCTGATCCTAGATCAGCACTCCCACTCGGAGACGCGATGTGGATATAAGACCAGAAATGATAACCCAGGACAGACGTCATCCTTACCTGTATCCCTCTGCACAGGTGTAGAGCACTGTGGACAGGTAAGTTGTCCCTTTGAGGGTGACATCTGAATTGTCTACGCGTGGAGGGTCCCCACAGGTGACTCGTTGACAGGCAGGGGGCGCTCTGCTCCACTTCAGACTGCCCTGACACCGCATATCATAGGGATCACCTGGGACGAACCCCGTAACACAGCTGAAGTGGACCAGAGGGAAATAAATACATTCATAATGGGAGAATACGGGAGACATGGCAATGTCAATAGAGGTTTATTTCAGCAACTATCTATCAGCCTAATGCTCATGGAAATGTGTTTGGTTGTTGATATCTTTACAGTAAGTAACACATACAGTATCTTAATGGGAGAGAGAATAGAGAACAGAATATATTACTGCAGCATTATCTCAACGCAACAGCACATCCGTATTGTTGTTTCAGCTAAACGGTCGCCTTTGTCAGTATGACACTTGTTATAAATGGCTGACGGTGGTACCTGAAAGTCACCTTGCTTCCAAACGTGAAGTTGGTCCCCATCATCACAGCGTTCTCTGGGACAGAGGGCCGTCCACAGGAGAGGGCTGGGGAACAAGACAAGACCGCGGGGGTTGATCAGTTCTAGGAATGGTCAATTTACAAAAATAAACTGCTTTTATGAAAGTTCTTTGGTAAATAATGTTTCATCATGTTATGTTGTTCTATAGTATAATGTCCTATTAGGTTATGAAACTTTGAACCAAGTCTTCAGTTCACCTGCCAGTATCCTCATATTTCAATGGGGTCTAAGAAACGTATATACAGTATGTCATATTTCCCACCTGTTGGAATCAGAGGACACACAGGTACAGTATAAAATCCTGGTACTGAAACCCTGGTTCTCTGTATAATATCCATGGTACCCCGTGCCTATGTGGTGTGACCAGGCAGGCCAGACCAGACTTGTGCTATACCGATCTGATTCCCCTGGCTTTCATAAGACTATGTGACCCAGAGACAGTGTGAGTTAGGGTTAGGCCCAGAAACAGTGTGGGTTAGGGTTAGATCCAGTGGCCCGGTTCAGAGGCAGATCTGAGATTAACAAAGGATCGATGGGCATAATCAGGATAATTGTGTTGTTTATAATGTTGTTGACTAAGTACCTCATTGAATGCAGTGGCTGTACCCTCTGGATATGAGGGTAGTGTTAGATTACTCAAATGGAAATGGACTGTCATGAAACTGGGTATTTCTGTATACATTATCATACTGTACATAATGTTGTATTGAGACAAGGTAGGGTTGGTACAGAAGATAACCCTACCAAGTCCATATTATGGCAAGAACAGCTCAAAGAGAAAAGCAAAGAGAAGCAACAGTCCATCATTACATCAGTTAGTCCAGAAAATGTCATAACTTTGACCCAGAGTTACCTCTGCTGCAGAGGATAAGTTCATTAGAGTTACCAGCCTCAGAAATTGCAGCCCAAATAAATGCTTCATAGAGTAACAGACACATCTCAGCATCAACTGTTCAGAGGAGACTGCATGAATCATGCCTTCATGGTCGAATTGCTGCAAAGAAACCACTACTAAAGGACACCAATAAGATGAAGAGACTTGCTTGGGCCAAGAAACACGCGCAATGGACATTAGACCCTTGAAATCTGTCCTTTGGTCTGATGAGTCCAAATTTTTGATTTTTGGTTTCAACCAAAAAGAGATGCAGAGTAGGTGAATCGGTGATCACTACATGTGTGGTTCCCACGTGAAGCCTAGAGGAGGAGCTGTGATGGTGTGGGTGTGCTTTGCTGGTAACACTGTCTGTGATTTATTTAGAATTCAAGGCACACTTAACCAGTATGGCTACCACAACATTCTTCAGCGATACGCCAACACATTTTGTTTGCGCTTAGTGGGACTATCCTTTGTTTTTCAACAGGACAATGACCCAGCACACCTCCAGACTGTGTAAGGGCTATTTGACCAATAAGTAGAGTGATGGAGGGCTGCATCAGATGACCTGGCCTCCACAATCACCCGACCTCAACCCTATTTAGATTGTTTTTGAAGGAAAAACAGCCAATTAGTGCTCATATGTGGGAACATATGTGGGAAAACATTCCAGGTGAAGCTGGTTGAGAGAATGCCAAGAGAATTTAAAATATAACATATATTTTGATTTGTTTAACACTTTTTTGGTTACTACATGATTCCATATGTGTTATTTCATAGTTTTGATGTCTTCACTATTATTGTACAATGTAGAAAATAGTAAAAAATACTGAAAAATACAGAAAAACCCTTGAATGAGTAGGTGTGTCCAAACTGTTGACTGGTACTGTATGTTGATGTTTTCTGTACCTCTACAATATGGGAAAACACCATTCCAGCTTCCTGTCTCCAGGCATTGGACATGCGATGAGCCAATCAGTTCGTAACCCTCCTTGCAGCTGAACACAACCTCACTTCCCATCAAGAAGTTACTGCCGTCCCGGTAACCGAACTCTGGTGCCCCCGGGTTCTCACACTTTACTGGCTCTAGATTGATAACATAAATACAGAGAAAAAAAACTACAAAGGTTTGGTACTGTAGCTACATACTGCACCTTGAAGCGCCAAAAGATATTCATGAATTCAAACATTTTGGTAAACTCTAGTTGTTTGATGATAAGGCATGAGAGGCATTGCTATACATTGATAAGGGGTTTTGTAGCTTGTGGTATAACTAAGAAGTGTCATTGCTGAGGCCCTGAGATTTTCCTGACCACAGGACCTGACTGGGGGAAACCTTGGGCTCAGGTGGTATGGTCCGGGCCTGCAGTATGCTACAGTACGTGTGTGTGTGTGTGTTTGTGTGTGTGTTACCTGTGCAGTTCTTCCCGTCTCCGGTGTAGGGGTGGATACAGGTGCAGGTATAAGAGCCGTCTGTGTTCTGACAGCTGGCGTGTTCATCGCAGTCTGAGCCCAAAGCACACTCATCCACATCTGTATGTACACATAGCATCATTACACACTGCAGTGGTTGAAAACATGTATTTATTGACATACACTAAATACGGTAGTTATACAAAACATTAGGAACATCTTTCCATGACATATACTACCATTACAAAGTTTGGGGTCACTTAGAAATGTCCTTGTTTTTGAAAGAAAAGCAGATCAAATTGATCAGAAATACAGTGTAGACATTGTTAATGACTATTGTAGCTGGGAATGGCAGATTTATAAAAATACATTTTAATATCTACAAGTACATTAGAGCGCCTAGTTGGAGAAACAGACGCCTCACAAGTCCTCAACTGGCAGCTTCATTAAATAGTACCCGCAAAACACCAGTCTCAATGTCAAAAGTGAAAAGGCTCCATGATCAATTGGCCTTTTAAAATGATACACTTGTATTAGCTAACACAACATGCCATTGGAACACAGGAGTGATGGTTGCTGATAATGGGCCTCTACGCCTATGTAGACATTCCATTAAAATCTGCTGTTTCCAGCTACAATAGTCATTTACAACATTAATAATGGCTACACTGTATTTCTGATCAATTTGATGTTATTTTAGTGGACAAAACATTTGCTTTTCTTTCAAAAACAAGGACATTTTTAAGGGAACCCAAACTTTTGAATGGTAGTGTACACTGACCAGGTGAATCCAGGTGAAAGCTATGAACCCTTATAGAGGTCACTTGTTATATCCACTTCAATCAGTGTAGATGAAGGTGTCGAACACAGGTTAAAGAATCATTTTTAAGCTTGAGACAACTGAGACATGGAGGGTGAATGGGCAAGACAAAAGATTTCAGTGCCTATGAACGGGGTATGGTAGTAGGTGCCACGTGCAACGGTTTGAGTTCGTCAAGAACTGTAACGTTGCTGGGTTTTTCACACTCAACAGTTTCCCGTGTGTATCAAGAATGGTCCACCACCCAAAAAGACAGCCAGTCAACTTGACACAACCGTGGGAAGCGTTGGAGTCAACACGGGTCAGCATCCCTGTGGAACTCTTTCGACACCTTGTGGAGTCCATGCTCCGACAAATTGAGGCTAACGAATTGAGACAGTTCATAATGTATATTCATCCAGTGTCTGAGTTTCATGTCTTACCCAGGCAGGCTGGTGGGTTTCCTCCCCACTTCCCACTGTTGGCACAGAGAACCTTGGCATCCCCCAGCAGGTAGAAGCCAGGGTTACACTGGTACACCACAGTGCTGCCTGCGTGGTAGTCAGAACCCTGGAATAGACCATGCTCCAGGGGCCGAGGGGGACCACACGTCACTCCTATGCAGGTAAACAGGTAAATATACACAGGTTAGGTTTTGTGAATGTGTTCAATGGCTATGTATCTACTATGGTTACGATAACGAAGATGGTAGGTATTAACCCATTCGGCACTCCTATAGATAGACAGTACACAGGTCATGATTTTATGATTTTTATTAGGATCCCCATTAGCCGACGCCAATGGCGACAGCTAGTCTTCCTGGGGTCCGACACATAACGAGAAAGACATTACAGACAAAAAGACTTTACAGTTTACATACATTTAAAACATGAACATAGACATTACAGACACAGATATATCAAATAAAAACAACTACAACTAAAGACACACAAATGAACACAAATAAAAACATAAACAATAGAACTAAAGAATAAAAATGTGTGTGTGTGTGTGTGTGTGTGTGTGTGCATCTATCAGTTACACATACATGTCAGAGGCATTGCGCCGTGAGGTGTTGCTTTATTTTGTATTTTTTTAAACAAGATTTGCTGTTCACTGGCGCTATATGAAATGGAAGGGAGTTCAATGCAATCATGGCTCTAAATAATACTGTAAGCTTTCTTGAATTTGTTCTGGACCTGGGGACTGTGAAGAGACCCCTGGTGGCATGTCTGGTGGGGTAAGTATGTCTGTCAGAGCGATATGTAAGTTGATTATACAGACAATTTGGACATTTTAAACACGTTAATATTTCCCACCAACAACAAAAAAACAATTTATGCAGTCAATCTCTCTTCTACTTTGAGCTAAGAGAGACCGACATGCACACGGTTGACATTAGCCATCTGTGTACATTGAAGGGAAAGATGTGCTGTTCTGGGCCAGCTGCAGATTTTCTAGATCTTTCTTTGAAACACTTTACTATATCACCGGGCAGTAGTCAAGAATAGATCAAAACTAGAGCCTGCAGGACTTGTTTGGTCGATTATGGTGTAAAGAAAGCTGAGCATCTCTTTATCACAAACAGACCTCTCCACATCTTTACAATAATTGAATCAATATGCTTTGGCCATGATCATTTACTGTCTAAGGTGACACCAAGAATATTAATTTCCTCTACTTGCTCAACAGACACACCATCCTTTTACCAGACTCAGCTGAAGTCTCGAACGTAGGGATTGATTAGTGCCAAATACAATGCTCTTAGTTTTAGAGATGTTCAGGACTAGTTTATTACTAGCCACCCATTCCAAAACGGACTGCAACTCTTTGTTTAGGGTCTATGGATAGATACAGTATCTCTCAGCCCATGATATGGTAGAAGATGTAAAGCCACAACATATACATTTCTTCCACTAACAGATGTCAATAACATCAAAGGCTGCACTACAGTCTAACAATACAGCTCCCACAATCTTCTTACCATCAATTTCTTTTAGCCAATCATCAGTTATTTGTGTCAGCACAGTGCATGTTGAGTGCCCTTCTCTATCAGAATGCTGAAAGTCTGGTGTGGCATTGTTCAAAGAAAAAAAAGCATTGTATCTGGTCAAACACCATTTTTTCCCCCCAACAGTTTGCTAAGAGCCGGCAGCAAGCTGATTGGTCGGCTGTTAGAACCAGTGCTTTACCATTCTTGGGTAGAGGCATGACTTTAGCTTCCCTCCAGGTCTGAGGACAAACAATTTTGCCGAGGCTCAGATGAAAGATATGACAAACAGGAGTGGCAATATATAGTCTGCTACCATCCTCAGTAGCTTCCTATCTCATTTGTCAACACCAGGTGGTTTCTCATTATCGATGGACAACAATCATTTGTCAGCCTCTTTGACACTAACTTTATAGAATTCAAAATGACAATGTTTTTCTTTCGTTATTGGGCATTTTATACATTAATATGATAGCTCACCGTTTGTTGTTTGGCATTTCATGTCTGAGTTTGCCCATGTTACCATTGAAATATGAATTGAAATAATTGGCAGATAGGCTCAATGGTTTTGGTGTGTGAATGCTTTCTGATGGTTATCCTCTACTACTGAGGTCATGCTTATGTATTTAGCTGACTCAAATGCAAACTCTGCTTTCTAATGCTTCTGTCTGTGTGTGTGTATGCGCGTGTGTGCTTGCCTGCGTGAGTGCATGTACGCACGCATGCGCGCGTGTGTGTCGAGGTGCATGGATGCATGTATGTGTGAATATAGTGTTAGGGTCTGTGTATGTCTAACTAATGGTCCCTCACGTTCACAGCGGGGCAGGGCGTGACTCCACTCTCCCTTGTTCTGACACTGAAGCAGCGGCTCCCCCACCAGGTAGAAGCCGGGATCACAGAACAGCTGCGTCTGAGAGCCGGGGCTGACAGCTGGACTGGACGCACGCAGGTGAGGCACAGCATTCTCTAGCAGGGGGCAGTCTGACACACAAACAAACGCAATTGAGGAGGAGAACGGAGAGGGTTAACGTTTCCACTAGACACGTGTTTATCCCCCTAATGGTTAAGGTTAGGACTTTGCCAGAGTAAGCTGATCCTAGATCTGTCCCTCACCAGCACAGAATATGCAGTCGGGGTTGGTCTTGACTCTCCCCACCACTCCATTGAGGAAGTCCGGCCACGCCAGGACGTTGCCTCTGATGTTGTTCCCCGGGCAGGTGTTGGCTAGTATTTTGATCTATGGACCCAGAGAAATATGGGGGTCACTTTATGCGACAGAGGTTTGTTTTATATGTTACACAGACATTTCAAACATTTGCCACCCAGAGATGCTAGTTTATGTACTGTAGTTAGTTATGTAGCCTGGACAACAGTCTTCTTCTGCTTGAGACTACTATTTTGTGTGTCAAACACGGTTAGCGTGGCAATGAAAAACAAGTTGTTCTAAAGCAGAAACAGACTTAGTAACTAACCTGGTCGTTATGTTTAGATAGTGATATACTAGCTACAGTTCTAATATGTGAGTCTGTAGTTCAGGTTGTCGAGCAGTAGCTAGGACAGTTGGATTTGTGCGTCAGTGGGATTTACTTGCTGTGGGTCGAGAACCCGGTCCCAGATGTGGAGCTGGCTGAGGGACCCGACGAAGGACTCCACGGGGTTGAAGCCCTCACCCCTCTGGTCCTGGTCCTGGCCCAGAACCAACGCCCCTCCACCTGGAGGGTAGAGGTCAAGGGTCAAAGGTTAACCACCTCTCTTGGTTTCTTCGGGTTCTGTGAAATGTGCCTTGGAAACCTAACCTCACTGCTATAATTTCATTAAGACCTGCAAAATAGCATCATTCTACTTTTTGATATGCTAAACTGTGCCCCACTTAGAAACCGTAAGCAGGCTACCAGGACACAAGGACACAATAAGCAGATACAAGATCAGGCTAAGGCACTACTGAAAATAGCACTACACCTGGGATGGTTAGCTGTGGTGCTATGATGATATATAGATTGACAATGAACTGCTACTTTATTTTGAGCAGGCTGACAGTAGCGCTACACTTGGGATGTAGGAAACTACATTATATGCATGGAACTATGAATACGGTGCATCATGACACTACGACACTAAGACCATAGCTATGAGCAGGCTGAGGATAGCACTACACCTGGGATGGTGGTGCCCACTGACAGGCCTTTCCCTCCGTCCGAGGGGTTGCCATTGATGTAGACCCTCCAGTCCCCGTCCCAGCTACGCCATGACACGCCGATGTGGTGCCACTGACCCGTGTTGACCGCCGGGCAGTCTGTGATACGCTCCTTACCGTTGACGTACAGGACCCACCTGGGGAACAGGGAGGGAGAGAGAGAGAGAGAGAAGTGGAGGCAGGGGGAGGCAGCAGAGAAAAGACAGAAAATAATATTGTTTTGTATTGTGTTTTGTGAGGACCCCGAGAATAGTACAGCTGTGGCTAGTGTCTTATGACAGCCGTAACATTTATGGGAAAGGGAAAGTTGTGTGTGTGTCTGTGTGGGTGTGTATGTGTCTGTGTGTGTGTGTGGCAGCACTGACCCGTTGTAGTCTATGAGCAGGAAGGCGTTGTCACTTCCCTCCACGGCGTAGGAGATGGGCGTGCCGTAATTGGTGGTGTCCGAAGACCTCATCCAAAAAGTACACGTGATCTCCGTCAGTGCCGGCATCATGCCGTCCATCATCACGTAACCATGGATACCTGACACCTCGAAGTCCAGGTTGAAGGATGTTGACATCTCTGAAGGAGAGAAAATGTTCAAGCCGGAAATTAAGTTTATCACGAAAAAGGTTTTATAAGTAAATAAATGGAGCAGTTGGATGGAGTCATTAAGGTTAGAAGGAGAGAAAAATGGTGAGAGAGAGAGAAATGGTTGACTACGAAAATGGATTTTGAAGTTGATATTGATCCATTTACCTTTCTCCTTTCTGAAAACAGGAAAGCTCTCATTATGATAGCCCTGTGTGAAACTAAATAGTGGTTTCACGAAGTGCACCTCTAAAATAGCACCCTGTTCCCTACATAGTACACTATGAAGACTAAAGAATAGGGTGCCATTTCTGACCCAGCCAAAGTTTTACTTCCATAAATGTTCTTCTTTGAGACTGTGGTAAAATCGCAATAAACACAAACTCCTCCACATCCTCTCTCTCTCTCTCTCTCTCTCTCTCTCTCTCTCTCTCTCTCCATGGCATCTATACCTGTCTCACACCTGGTTCCGTTGAACCCAGGAGGGCAGCGGCAGGTGTAGAAGCCCAGTCCGTCCACACATGTGGCCCCGTTGATACAGGGGTTAGCTTGACACTCATCCACATCTATCTGACACAGCCTGCCCCGGTAGCCCTCCACACACTGGCACCTGGACACAGAAAGAGACCAGTACGTCATATATACCTGTACAATACATTATGCGCATCAAACGCGTTGCTGTTCCTTGCACGCTGGCCTTCACTATCTTTCACTATTAAAAGCTCAACATATTGTCTAGATTTAAATATTTGTTTATCCAAAAAAACATCAACATGCAGATGAGTATGTTGGTAGGTGAAGTAAGATTTGGCAACTTGGTTGACAGCAGTCAGTCATATTTGATTATATTTTTGATGTAACCTTTATTTAACCAGGAAGCCCCGAAGGTCCGTAGACCTCCTTCCGCAAAGGGTTTTTATTACCTGAAGTTGTTGACGGCATCCCGACATGTCCCTCCGTTCTGACAGGGGGCGCTGTTACACTCGTCCACGTTGACCTCACAGCGGTCCCCAGAGTAGCCTGGGAGGCAGGTGCAGGAGTACCCCCCCTCCAGGTCGTCACACACACCCCCGTTCAGACACGGGCTGGACTGACACTCGTCTATCTCCAGCTCACAACGAGAACCTAGAAGAAGATCATGTTGTTGATCATAACGCCTTTTGCATGAATACAGGAGATCCCGATTAATTGCATTGTCGGCATTGAACGTTTGCTGCATAAACTGTAGCTGGCTTTTCATTGATGTTGCAAACAAATGTGGTTTTGCTGGTTTTGCCTTTGCTGTAGTTGCATGAAATGTGGCCGTTGATCATTATGAATGAAGGTAACTGAAGTGCCCAAGGGGTCTGGTAAAGAGGTAGAGGGATCCCACCTGTGAAGCCATCAGCACAGCTGCAGGTGTACTGGTTGACCTCGTCCACACACACTCCTTCATTCAAACAGGGGGAGGAGCTACACTCGTTCACCTCCGCCTCACACAGAGAACCTAGGACAGAGAAACGACATTAGCGAAAAGAAACGACAGTCCGTCATCAGGTCGGTTACAAATGACCAGCACTAAATGCCTAGGTGACAGTCTGCTCCTGCTTTAGCCAAGTCCTATGTCGTAGTCATGTTTGGCAAGGACTGATAGGACTGATGTTTCTACAGAAAAGAGACTGGTACCCAGGCTACTAAATGTCTAGGAGAGACAAGAAAATGAAAAGGGAATGAAGTGGAAGGGAGTGGAAACTGGGTACAAGACATTCATGATGTCCCCATACCTACAAAGCCTGGTCTGCACTGGCAGAGGAAGTCTCCCATGCCGTCCTTACACAGACCCCCATTCTGACACGGTGCCGAGTCACACTCGTCTATGTCACTCTCACACTTCGCCCCTGCAGGTAGAAATACATGTTCACAGCCTTATGACGAGACAACTGGCATTTTGGCCCTAACTTTGTATTGCTCCGACGAACGTTGTTTTGGACCGAAAGCCTACACACGACTAGAAGTTTGAATAGATGAAGAATGCATCCAGGGGTATAGTTTACCTGTGAAACCAGGTAGACAGGTGCAGATGTAACCCGCCCCCACCTCCTCACACGTCCCCCTGTTCTGACACGGGTTCAAGAAACACTCATGGAAGACCTGGGGAGAGGAACAGTGTTGTGGTTAGGAGTCATGTTTATGAATATGGAGTGGGAGAATTTCAGGACTAGGGGAGAAATGTATTCATACACTCCATAGTCAATAACCATGACCCCGACCTGGGTTCAAATACTTGAAGAAACATGAAATACTTTGAGCATTTGCTTGAGTCTGCCTGGAGTGCAACAGGTGGGTGGGGTTTTCAGTTTATAGGGTCCTTTCCGTTGGTTTATTGAGGCAAGCTCAAAGGCTGCCACTGCATTTTGACCAATCTGATCAGATCTCTTGCCAATGATTGGGCAGAAAGATCCGATTTGGACTGCCTGTGTAAAACGCAGCCAAACAGGCACAGAAAGTATTTCAAGTATTTGAAACTCAGGTCAGATCATAACTCATAACCATAGTGCAGTCAAGTCAACCTATCTGCTGTAAACCCCTTAAGGAGTCTCTTGAGGACATGGGTCAGTCAGTCTCACCTGGCTACTAGCCTGATAGCCCTGTGAAACCACCACCTCTGGGGCTGATGTCACACTCTCCTCCTTAGGCAGGAAACTAGAGCCAAAACCTGATGGAGAGATGGAGGGAGAGAGGGAGGGAGAGAGGGAGGGAGAGGGAGTGAGAGGGGGAGAAAGAAGAGGGGGAGGGAAGGAGGGAAGGAGGGATGAAGGGGGAAAAGGAAGGGAGGAAGGAAAGGCGGAAGGGGAGAGAGAGAGAGAGAGAGAAAAAGAAAGAAAGAAAGAAAGAAAGAGAGAAAGAAAGAAAGAGAGAAAGAAAGAAAGAGAGAAAAAGGAAAGAGAGAGAGACAGAGAAAAAAAAAGAAAGATAGAGAATCAGAGAAGAAAGGAGAGAGAGAGTTTCCACTCACCACCAAACTGGCAGACACTAACAAAGCTCATTTAGTCTGGTTGGCCACATCTACCAGCCACCGTTTGTTCGCACCCTTAAGGCTTTTAATTCCTCGGTTATTTCCATTCAGTAGTCACATGACGAAATCATTTCCATTCTTTCCTGATCCTTTTTGCAAACCCTTTTCCATTCAGTGGCTCAGTCTCAAACAATGATGTATGTCTATGGTCTTAAATTATACCCTGGTACCCATCCAGTGTCATTTTGACCAAAGCCATGTGTCAGTAGTCCTATGGGGGAACGCTATAGGGAAACAGGGTGTCATGAAGTACACTATAGTTCAGTTCATACTTTATTGGACATTTTTTTGATCTTTTTGGCTGCATATATAAGAAACAGGGCGTGATTTAGTGCACTGCATAGGAAATAGTGTGTGATTTTGTGCACTACATAGGGAATAGTGTGTGATTTTGTGCACTATATGGGGAATATTGTGGGATTTGAGACTTAGGCAGTGTAGTGTAACAGTAACTCACTGGAGCAGTGCTGTATCGCGGTGGCCCCGGTGACTGTTGTGGTGCCGTAGAATGGGCAGGAGAGGCAATAGGAGCGGCCGTGGTCTGGCTGGTAGTAGTCTCTGGGACAGGGGTAGCAGGGGACCAGCCCTGTGCGAGAGAAATGACCTGCCAAACATGGAACTGGAAGAGGAGAGGGAGGGAGGGAGGGCTAGTGTCACTAATGAAAGTATGGAAGTAAGCACAGTAATCACATTTTTATGCTAGGTCGGTGAGTTCAGTCTGAATGTAAATGCAGTCATGTCTGTGTTTCCTCTCCCCTCTGACTCTCTCTCTCTCTCTCTCTCTCTCTCTCTCCTCCCTCCCTCCCTCCCTACATCCCTCCCTACATCCCTCCCTCCCTACATCCCTTCTTCCCTCTCCCTCTCTCACTTTCTCTCCTCCCTCCCTACATTACTCCTTCCCTCTTTCCCCCTCCCTCCCTCCCTCCCTCCCTCCCTCTCGCTCACCTCCACACTCAGCCATCTCCCTTGCCCCACTGGTGACGGTGGAGGTCTCATCCGGACAGACCAGACACTCTCTGGATCCCAACCCAGGCTGGTAGTACCCCAGCGGGCACGACTCGCACGTCTCCAGCCCGTTCACAGAGTAACCTCCAGGCTTGCACTGCTCTGAAACACACCCATGGAAACACATACAATATAACATATACTAATAATGAGTTTATTGAGTTTATAACCTTCAATATTATTTAGGAGTAACACCACCTGGTGTTATTACATTCATGAGGAGTAGAGTTGACGATACAGTATTTTAGGACCAGGAGTTTCCCTGGTCAGATCCAGCTAGTTACTGGGACCAGGAGTTTTCTTGGTCAGAGAAAACTAGTTACGGTTACCCAGAGTTTTACTGGGCAGAGCCAACTAGTTACTAGGGCCCAGAGTTTTTCTGGTCATATCCAACTAGTCACTGGGACCAGGGGTTGTCCTGGTCAGATCCAGCTAGTTACTGGGACCAGGAGTTTTCCGGTTCAGATCCAACTAGTTACCGGGACCCAGAGTTTTCCTGGTCAGTTCACATGGCCCTATGTACAGTATGGCCCTATGTACAGTATGAGTCCACCTGAGTACCTTGTCCGTGTGATTAACCTTGTCCGTGTGTTTAACCTTGTCCGTGTGTTTAACCTTGTCCATGTGTTTAACCTTGTCCGGGTGTTTAACCTTGTCCGTGTGTTTAACCTTGTCCGTCTGTTTAACCTTGTCTGTGTGTTTAACCTTGTCCGTGTCTTTAACCTTGTCCAGAGGATAGTGTTTTACCTTTGCACTCGTCCTGGTTGCGTGCATGGAGGTAGGCTGTGGATGATCCATCGGGACAGGTCTTACACTCCATCTGACCCTCCTGATCCTGGTAGGAACCCAGCCAGCAACTCTCACACTCTGCGTACTCCAGGGAGTAGTAGGTCCCCACTGGACACTGGACTAGAACACACAACAACACACATTATAACCACACATATTAACACATTACCACATATAACCACACACAACCAGAGAATAGTTAGTAGGTCCCTACCGGACACTGGACTAGAACACACAACAACACACATTATAACCACACATATTAACACATTACCACATATAACCACACACAACCAGAGAATAGTTAGTAGGTCCCTACCGGACACTGGACTGGGACATCCAGCAACACAAAGGAACAGTGTAAGGCCAAACCTTCATTCATTCATCCATCCATTCATTCATTTGTTCATTTGCACACTGTGAACCTGTTGACCATACTGCGTAGACATACTGCACGGTGTGTATCCCACGGCCCACTACTCACCACACATCCTCCCCTTCAGCACAGACCCAGGTCGACAGAACAGAGAGGCCCTCTTGCTCTCCAGGGACTTGGGGTCAGCCACCACGATCATCTCAGACGACACGTGATAGGATGACAGCGGCTGCTTGGCCAGCGTCCGCTTCAAGCGATTGGTTAGCTGCTCCAGGATCCGCAGCAGGCGCTTCTGATTGGCTACCTCCACTGAGTCGTTCCGGGATGAGGGCTGCGGGATGCTTGCTGGGAGAATGGACGCAGCTCAAAGGACGGGACTCGAAACAACAACACAAACAGATTCAAGTGCACAACTTTGTTTATGTTGAGCGTGCCACCAGCCTACCTGTGATGTTGAAGAATATCTGTATCTTGTGGTCTCTGGTGGTGATCTTACGGTGCCTTTTGCTGCGGTAGTGGGAGGTTCCCGTCCTGGCACTACCACCCTGCTGCTTGGGGGTTCGTGGGCTGTCCGTAGCGAAGCCCGAGTCGAAGTAGGCATAGTCCTGACCGCTCTGGGGTCCCAAGTTACTGCTCCATCCTCCTGGGCCTTGGAGAAGGAGAGGGAGATGGAAAGGGGCGGGAGAGGGGGGGGAGAGGAGAGGGAAGGGGAGGGAGAGGAGAGGGAAGGAGAGGGAGAGGAGAGGGAAGGAGAGGGAGATGGAGAGGGGCGGGAGAGGGGAGGGAGAGGAGAGGGAAGGGGAGGGAGAGGAGAGGGATGGGGAGGGAGAAGAGAGGGGCGGGAGAGGGGAGGGAGAGGAGAGGGAAGGGGAGGGAGAGGAGAGGAGAGGGAAGGGGAGGGAGATGGAGAGGGGCGGGAGAGGGGAGGGAGAGAAGAGGGAAGGGGAGGGAGAGGAGAGGGAAGGAGAGGGAGAGGGAAGGAGAGGGAGATGGAGAGGGGCGGGAGAGGGGAGGGAAAGGAGAGGGAAGGGGAGGGAGAGGAGAGGGAAGGGGAGGGAGAGGGAAGGAGAGGGAGATGGAGAGGGGCGGGAGAAGGGAGGGAGAGGAGAGGGAAGGGGAGGGAGAGGAGAGGGAAGGGGAGGGAGAGGAGAGGGGCGGGAGAGGGGAGGGAGAGGAGAGGGAAGGGGAGGGAGAGGAGAGGGAAGGGGAGGGAGATGAGATGGAATTGGCGGGAGAAGGGAGGGAGAGGAGAGGGAAGGGGAGGGAGATGAGAGGGAAGGGGCGGGAGAGGGGAGGGAGAGGAGAGGGAAGTGGAGGGAGATGAGAGGTAAGGGGCGGGAGAGGGGAGGGAGAGGAGAGGGAGATAGAGAGGGTCGGGAGAGGGGAGGGAGAGGAGAGGGAAGGGGAGGGAGAGGAGAGGGGAAGGAAGGGAGAGGAGAGGGGAAGGATGGAGAGGAGAGGGAAGGAGAGGGAGATGGAGAGGGGCGGGAGAGGGGAGGGAGAGGAGAGGGAAGGGGAGGGAGAGGAGAGGGAAGGGGAGGGAGAGGGAAGGAGAGGGAGATGGAGAGGGGCGGGAGAGGGGAAGGAGAGGAGAGGGAAGGGGAGGGGAGGGAGAGGAGAGGGAAGGAGAGGGAGAGGAGAAGGAATGAGAGGGAGATGGAGAGGTGCGGGTGAGGGGAGGGATAGGAGAGGGAAGGGGAGGGAGAGGGAAGGAGAGTGAGATGGAGAGGGGCGGGAGAGGGGAGGGAGAGGAGAGGAGAAGGAAGGGAGAGGGGGTTATGAAGAGCAATGGTTAGGAAATACTGTACATACATCTCAAGGCCCTACTGCTTGTACAGTACATTCTTATAGGTGGGATAATTCCTTTTTACAGATCTAACCAGGGAAGAAGCCTATAACAAGGTCACATGATCACATGGTTAGGTGGTCAGGGAAAACTCCTGGTCCAAAAGCATATGAAGGTCTTACCGATGGCGAATCCATTTTCATAGTCGTAGTTGTACTCCAGACAGTGGCCTTGGGATTTCACCTCTAACTTGCAGGCAACATCATCGCGACTGCAGATGGTCGGGAGCTATGGATACAATTGCGAGAGAAATGAAACATATACAGTGTGTGTGTGTGTGTGTGCGTGTGTGCGTGTGTGCGTGTGTGCGCGTGTGCGCGTGTGCGTGTGCGAGTGCGCGCGCGCGTGTGTGTGTGCGTGTGCGCGCGCGCGCGTGTGTGTGTGTGCGTGTGTGCGTGTGTGTGTGTGTGCGTGTGTGCGTGTGTGTGTGTGTGTGCGTGTGTGTGTGCGTGTGTGCGTGTGTGCGTGTGTGTGCGTGCGTGCGTGCGTGCGTGTGTGTGTGTGTGTGTACTCCTGTGTTCTCACCATGTCTCCTAGTTTAGTGTTGAACTCCCCAGTGAAGGACTTGACCAGATCCAGGTCATCACAGCGAGAGGCTTCGAACAGCATCTCAAAGGGCTTGAAGCCGTGGTTGGCAATACGGTTCACTGAGAGTACGGACAGGACACGCGCACGCACACACACACACACACACATGCACACACACACACACACGCACACACACACACACAGTCAGAATTTCAATCATGTGTAGTCTGTATGCACACATAATACTGTAACTGTAACATAAGAGGAGAAAAGAGAAGATGGGACAAAATATAAAAAGAAAATGGATGAAATCTCTGTATCCCAAATGGAAGCCATACCCATACCCAGAACTCAAAGACCAGAGCCCAAAGACCAGAGCCCAAAGACCAGAGCCCAAAGACCAGAGCCCAAAGACCAGAGCCCAAAGACCAGAGCCCAAAGACCAGAGACAAGAGACAAGAGCCCAAAGACCAGAGACAAGAGCCCAAAGACCAGAGCCCAAAGACCAGAGACAAGAGCCCAAAGACCAGAGACAAGAGCCCAAAGACCAGAGACAAGAGCCCAAAGACCAGAGCCCAAAGACCAGAGACAAGAGCCCAAAGACCAGAGCCCAAAGACCAGAGACAAGAGCCCAAAGACCAGAGCCCAAAGACCAGAGCCCAAAGACCAGAGACAAGAGCCCAAAGACCAGAGCCCAAAGACCAGAGACAAGAGCCCAAAGACCAGAGACAAGAGCCCAAAGACCAGAGACAAGAGCCCAAAGACCAGAGCCCAAAGACCAAAGCCCGAAGACCAGAGCCCAAAGACCAGAGCCCAAAGACCAGAGCCCAAAGACCAGAGCCCAAAGACCAGAGCCCAAAGACCAGAGCCCAAAGACCAAAGCCCAAAGACCATAGACAAGAGCCCAAAGACCAGAGCCCAAAGACCAGAGCCCAAAGACCATAGACAAGAGCCCAAAGACCAGAGTCCAAAGTAGTACACTACTGTATATAGTGAATAGGGTTCCATTTGGGATGCACCTATGACTAAGGTCACTCACAGGAGCAGTCGGGTCTATCGGGCGAGTGTGGCGGCTCCCACACTCCGTTGTTGGCACAGAAGTAGCTGTGGACAGTCTGCCGTGTGAAGCTGTATCCATCGTTACAGTACAGAGTACAGTTGACCCCGTCCTCTTCATCAGAACAGGCGAACCCCCCATTCACTGGCGCAAATGGTTGCTCACAAGTAGACCCTGGGACATAAGAAAGACACACAGGGTTTTATGGGTAGGATAGTTATGGGGCTGGCTTAATTATATATATATATATTTTTTAAAGCAAGAATGAACTTCTATTTGTTGCATGGGCACCCTGTCTCTACATTGATGAGTAATGTGGTACAATAAGAAGTAAGGAAGAACTGTGGATAGCAAAGGAGCAGTACAGTACCAAACAAGTGATTTGAGATCTATCCCTAATCTCCAAATTAAACATTGTGTAACAAAATTAATGTGACATAAAAACATGATTATTTAAATATCCCTTTAATTCCCTCAAGAAGCCCAGAATACAGCAAAGATACAGAATACAGTAATCCAGTGAACTCTAGTAAACTCTACTTCCTGTTACCTTGTACAGTGATGGTGAGGTCACAGGTGCGATTGTTGCCTGCCTGGTCGGCAGCTGTGTAGCTCACCACCGTCTCTCCCACAGAGAAGAGAGAGCCGGGTGTGTGGGTGGTGGACACACTCAGACGCCCACCTGGGAATGGTACACAACACAACAACAACAATAACCAACACTTACATACTGTACAGAAGCCCAAATTATATTACAGACCTATGTGCCAGTTGCTACATACATCTTTGGATGAATGTATAAATGCCTCATGAGCTTAGTTCAACTTTCGTACCCCATCAGAACCCAAAATATATGCTTTTGTACTCTTTTGTAAACAAAGTAAATGTAAACAAACACTATATAGACTCTAAACATGGTTAAAACTCTAATTTTGATATCATGGATGGTCGATCCTTGCATCCATCGCTCTGTCTACTGTATGAATTTGAGAGGGGTTTCATTTCTCCAGCGCCATCCCCAAGGTTTTGAACAAAACAGGGGCGGGGATATTTATTTGTTATCGTTTCAACTGCTACAAACAGTGTACTTTCTTATCATTTCTTATCATTTTCTTGGTTGAATGCAACCTTCCCACAATCAAGACCAAAATTATGATCATTATTCTGAGTTACTGATTAGCAGTGTTCAAGGTCTATACAGTATATTTCCCCAAAAGTGTATTGCACTTCTGGAATAGGCCATCAGAGAGCAGTGTTGGGTTGCCAGTTAGTGTATACATAGCAGAAGGAGTAACTGTGGGATGAAGTTTCCCCTAAGTACAGATCTAGGATCAGCTTCCCCCCAATCATAACCTTAACCATCAGTGAGGAAAATGTCATACTGACCCAAGATCAACGTCTAGAGGCAACGTCACTCTACTCCAAATGAGTCAGTCTAGTCCTGGTAAACCATATAAGTTATAATAAAGCAGGGCATGTTGACACACGAAAACGTCTGGCTGGTGTCTCTCTGGGCATCACATGGCACCAGAATAATAATCATCATCTGGGCAGTCTGGGGGTAATTGCTACCAGCTGGAGGGATGGATAGGTTGGCGAGATAAAGAGAAGAGAGAGAGTTGGAAAGAGGGAGAGGGATAAAGAGAGAGGGAGAGAGAGAGAGAGAGAGAGAGAGAGAGAGAGAGAGAGAAGAGGGATCTCCACAAGCTGACCTATCATATTCCTCTCCCACGGACACACACACCACTTTAAACACTTTATTTGAATCCACCAATCAAATGTACAAAAAAGGCATCCAAACATTTCAAGTGCATCGCACTCGAGGGTACAGAGAGCACCTCCTTCCCCAAACAGCTAGGCTGCCCATGACTGCTGAAACAGAGCAGTACCTAGCCAATTGCTTTGCCCTAGTTGTTGTCAGGCCCGCAATCTGGAGGCCACGCACTGCAAGCCTGCGTACGTGGCCGAGACTACCAAATATCAGCCCCACCAGCTTGCACCTCCACCTGAGGCTGTCCGAGCGTGCACCGAGGGGCTGGTATTTAAGCAGCTTCGCGGCAAAGGCCTGCTCCATGTGGACGTCCAATGAGCAGCCCACTTCCAAAATGAGCACCTCCCCCTGGCCTCCCCCACAACAACAATATTTGGTGTATTTATCTGAACTATAATGCATAAAATGTGTCACACACACACACACACACACACACACACACACACACACACACACACACACACACACACACACACACACACACACACACACACACACACACACACACACACACACACACAGTAGAGAAGAGAGACATTCTCATTCCTGCCAGGCTGACAAGTCTGGCTGAGTGGTGTCCTGGCCGTGTCTCCCCAGCCAGCCAGTCTCTAATTAAATAGAACCCAGGCAGCACCAGGGACACGTGTGTGTGTGTGAAGCGGGGGGCTGGGGGAGTGTTGGGAATCAGGGCGTGGGCCTGATGGAAAAACAAAACATGCTGACGTTGGATCAACGTCGCAGTGACGTCGTCGCGCCACCTCAGCTGAAAACCACCATGTGGTTACTTCTGTTTGTTGAAGGCATATCATGTGTGGACCTTGGCAGGAAGGTTAGTGTGTGTGTGGGTACTGTATGTGTCTGAGTATAAGTCTGAGTATGTGTGTGCGTTCATGCGTGTATATACTACGTGTCTACGCTAGGTGTGTACGCACACGTGTGTGTGTGTGTGTATCTATTTCTGTGTGGACCTCGCTTTGTGCACGGGGGCATTGTCATACTGAAACCCGAAAGGGCCTTCCCCAAACTGTTGCCACAAAGTTGGAACACAGAATCATCTAGAATGCCATTGTATAATGCAGCGTTAAGATTTCCCTTCATTGAAACTAAGGGGCCTAACCCGAACCATGAAAAACAGCCCCAGACCATCATTCCCCCTCCACCAAACTTTACAGTTGGCACTATGCATTGGGGCAGGTAGCATCCACCAAACCCAGATTCGTCCATTGGATTGCCAGATGGTGATGTGTGATTCATCGCTACACAGAACCTATTTCCATTACTCCAATGGCGGCAAATTTACACCACTCCAGCTGACGATTGGCATTGCGCATGGTGACCTTAGGCTTGTGTGCGGCTGCTGGCCATGGAAACCCATTTCATGAAGCTCCCGACGAACAGTTCTTGTGCTGAGTGTTGCAACCGAGGACAGACATTTTTTTACGTGCGTTGTGCTTCAGCCCTCGGCAGTCCCGTTCTGTGAGCTTGTGTGGCCTATCACTTCGCAGCTGAGCCGTTGTTACTCCTAGATGTTTCCACTTCACAATAACAGCACTTACAGTTGACCGGGGCAGCTCTAGCAGGGAATACATTTCACGACTGACTTGTTGGAACGGTGGCATCCTAGGACAGTGCCACGTTGAAAGTCACTGAGCTCTTCAGTACGGGCCATTCTACTGCCAATGTTTGTCTATGATTGCATGGCTGTGCGCTCAATTTCTACACCTGTCAGCAACGGGTGTGGCTGAAATAGCCAAATCCACTCATTTGAAGGGGTGTCCACATACTTTTGGCTATGTAGTGTACCTGTATCTCTCAGATGTCTGAAGTGAATTGAACCAGCACCCCTCTTTAATAGCATGGCAATGACATTAACATACTGTCTGTACCACACCCTTGTCTGTCTGTCTGGTTCCCACCATTCTATTGTCACACACACACACACACACACACACACACACACACACGCACACACACACATATGCACATACTCAGACACACACACACACACACACATTATTTCCCACCGTCTCTCTGTCTCCTTTTTCGAATCACCTGACGGAAAAGACCCTGTTTAACCATTAGTCCCCTCTGGAGTGAGAGAGCGAGAGAGAGAGAGAGAGAGAGAGAAACCGAGAAAGAGAGAAAGAGAGAGAGGGAGCGGAAGAGGTGCAGTCTGGGATACCGCATACCTGAGTTGTCGGAAAACTGCGGCACCTCCCAAACGACGGCCGTCTGCATGTCTGTGGCCTGGAAAGTGGGAGGCGACCTGCACCTGTCAATCACAGGGGGCTCCGTATCTAGGAAGGAACACCATCACCGTTGTCAGGGAGGGAACAAAGTTTGACCATGACAACCAAGTATGCACAACACATTTAGAAGAGGTAAAGAAGGACATTTCATGTCCACCTGAATGTTGGATTTTGATTGAGTGTTTAGCACTGTAGCTACGTTAAATTAGAACTACTAACATATTAGCAGTAGTAACATTCCTAAAATCGGATAACAATACAATGTAACCCTATGTTAAAGTATGCTACGTTATATAGTCTTAGTGGTATGCGCTGTTTTCAAGGGCACCAGTTAAGCATGTGTGTGTAATAAAAAAAAAACACTGCGTTTCTTCATAATAGCACATGGAAATGTTTACGGCTTACCGCAGTGCTTTTCCCCCTTGAGTTCTGAGGGTATCAAGTGTGTGACACTGGACACCCTTATTTTTCACACGTTGTGCACTTGAGTTTGCTTGGCACCTATGACTACTGTGTAGACGAGTTATTTAGCCAGACGCTTTTACCCAAAGTGACTTACAGTAGACGCGTGTTTAATACGTTATGTGCGGGCCCACGAGGGAATCGAACCCGCAACTCCGGAGTTTCAAGTACCAACTGAGTCATTGGAAATAGGAACTACCACAAGTATTTCCTGAAAACGTAACCTGATCAGGAAAAACTCTGGCCGCTAATTAAAAGCTACAGTATAACTAGGGCCTGGAGTTTTTCCTTTTCCTGGGTCAGGTCGTGTGGTCAGGAAAAATCAGGGCCACAATCTCAACTACTTGTTTCACATTGGTTTTGTTTTGTTGAGTTGTTTTATGATTGGGATGTGGTTCTAATATATGGTTGTGATATGTGTTTGTGATCTGATGGTTGGGTGTGATGTGGTTATGAGGTGGATGTGATGTGGTTGTGATGTGGTTGATTTTTGGTTGTGATCTGACCTCACCAATGACAGTGACAGTGAAGGTACAGTTAGCCTGGTTCCCGGCACGGTCTGTAGCTGCATAGGTGATCCTCTCCTCTCCTATAGGGAACAGCTGGGGAGGGGTGTACACAGGTTTCACCTGGACCAGGACCTAGAGGGCAGAGGTCGGAGGTATTTGATTTTTGATTTAATTTATTAGGATCCCCATTAGCCGACACCAATGGCGACAGCTAGTCCTAATGGGGTCTGACACAAAACTAAAAAGACATTACAGACAAAGGACTTTACAATTGACATAGATTTAAAAACATTAACATTGAGTGTGTGTGTGTGTGTGCGTCTATCAGTTACACATACAGTACCAGTCAAAAGTCTGGACACACCTACTCATTCAAGGGTTTTTCTTTATTTTGACCATTTTCTACATTGTAGAATAATAGTGAAGACATCAAAACTATGAAAGTACACATATGGAATCATGTAGTAACCAAAAAAGTGTGAAACAAATCAAAACATATTTTAGATTTTTGCACACTCTTTTGACTGATACTGTACATGCCAGTACATATACACAACAAGTAGGTTACATGCGGGAGAGGAGTTGTGCCGTGAGGTGTTGCTTTATTTGTTTTTTGAAGCCAGGTTTGCTGGTCGCTTTCTTTATATAAGATGGTTCTGTATAATACTATATCTTTCCTTGAATTTGTTCTGTGAAAAGACCCCTGGTGGCATGCCTGGTGGAGTAAGTGTGTGTGTCAGTGCTGTGTGTAAGCTGACCATGCAAACAATTTAGAATTTCCAACACATTAATGTTTCTTATAAAAACAAGAAGTGAGGCAGGCAGTCTTTCCTTAACTCTTAGCCAAGAGAGACTGGCATGCATAGTATTAATATAAACCCTCTGATTACAATGAAGAGCAAGACGTGTCGCTCCCTTCTGCTTCTGCTGCAGCTTAACTAGGCCTTTCTTTGCATCACTTGACCATATGACCGGAAATAATCAAGATAAGATAAAGCTAGAGCATGCAGGACTTGCTTTATGGAGTGTTCTGTCAAAAAAGCTGAGCATCTCTTTATTACGGACAGACCTCTCCCCATCTTTACAACCATTGAATCTATATGTTTTGACCATGACAGTTTACAGTCTAAAGTAACACCAAGTCATTGAGTCTCTTCAACTTGTTCAACAGCCACACCATTTATTACCAGAGTCAGGTCTAGAACTTAGGGAATGATTTGTACCAAATACAATGCTCTTAGTTTAATAGATGTTCAGGACCAGTTTATTACTGGCCACCCATTCCAAAACAGACTGCAACTCTTTGTTAAGGGTTTCAGTGACTTCATTAGCTGTGGTTGCTGATGAGGAGATAGCTGAATCATCAGCATACATAGACACACATGCTTTGTTTAATGCCAGTGGCAGGTCATTGATAAAAATGAAAGAGTAGAGGGCCTAGAGAGCTGCCCTGCGGTACACCACATTTGATGTCACCATGTTTGACATTAGAGAACCTTCCATTAAAGAAAACCCTCTAAGTTATTTTAGATAGATAGCTCTGAATCTACGATTTGGCAGAGATTCAAAAGCCATAACACATAATTCTTCTCAACAACAGGTTATGATCAATGATATCAAAGGCTGCACTGAAATATAACAGTACAGTTCCCACAATCTTCTTATTATCAATTTATTTCAACCAATCATCAGTCATTTGTGTCAGTGCAGTACACGTTGAATGCCGTTCTGTACAAGCATGCTGAAAGTCTGTTAATTTGTTTACAGAGAAAAAGCATTGTATTTGTTAGGGGTAATTAGGGGTCAGTGGTCAATAGAACACCGTTACCATTCAAGGTCCTAAACGATATCTTAACCGCCATCGATAAGAAACAATACTGTGCAGCCATATTCATTGACCTGGCCAAGGCTTTCGAGTCTGTCAATCATCACATCCTCATCGGCAGACTCGATAGCCTTGGTTTCTCAAATGATTGCCTCACCTGGTTCACCAACTACTTCTCTACTAGAGTTCAGTGTGTCAAATCGGAGGACCTGTTGTCCGGGCCTCTGGCAGTCTCTATTGGGGTGCCACAGGGTTCAATTCTTGGGCCAACGCTCTTCTCTGTTTACATCAATGATGTCGCTCTTGCTGCTGGTGAGTCTCTGATCCACCTCTACGCAGACATCAGCATTCTGTATACTTCTGGCCCTTCTTTGGACACTGTGTTAACAACCCTCCAGATGAGCTTCAATGCCATACAACTCTCCTTCCGTGGCCTCCAACTGCTCTTAAAGGCAAGTAAAACTAAATGCATGCTCTTTAACCGATCGCAGCCTGCACCTGCCCGCCCGTCCAGCATCACTACTCTGAACGGTTCTGACTTAGAATATGTGGACAACTACAAATACCTAGGTGTCTGGTTAGACTGTAAACTCTCCTTCCAGACTCACATCAAACATCTCCAATCCAAAGTTAAATCTAGAATTGGCTTCCTATTTCGCAACAAAGCATCCTTCACTCATGCTGCCAAACATACCCTCGTAAAGCTGACCATCCTACCGATCCTCGACTTAGGCGATGTCATTTACAAAATAGCCTCCAATACCCTACTCAATAAATTGGATGCAGTCTATCACAGTGCCATCCGTTTTGTCACCAAAGCCCCATATACTACCCACCACTATGACCTTCTTCCTTTGGCCGCCTCTCCTTCCAGTTCTCTGCTGCCAATGACTGGAACGAACTACAAAAATCTCTGAAACTGGAAACACTTATCTCCCTCACTAGCTTTAAGCACCAGTTGTCAGAGCAGCTCACAGATTACTGCACCTGTAAATAGCCCATCTATAATTTAGCCCAAACAACTACCTCTTCCCCTACTGTATTTATTTATTTATTTAGCTCCTTTGTACATTCTCCCATTGCAAATATACCATTCCAGTGTTTTACTTGCTATATTGTATTTACTTTGCCTTTTTTTGCCTTTACCTCCCTTATCTCACCTCATTTGCTCACATCGTATGTATACTTATTTTTCTACTGTATTATTGACTGTATGTTTGTTTTACGCCATGTCTAACTCTGTGCTGCTGTATGTGTCGAACTGCTTTGCTTTATCTTGGCCAGGTCGCAATTGTAATTGAGAACTTGTTCTCAACTTGCCTACCTGGTTAAATAAAGTGTGAAGCAAACCCATGCACAGACACAGTGTGTGACCGTGTGAGAGAGAAGTCTTGCATCTCGCTCTTTTCAACATCAGCGGTACTGCTCGTGGCAACCTTTTGCCTCAGGTCAGTTACGTATGCAAACACTAGCATCCCCTGGAGGAGTAAAGAGACAGGCCTCTCCTCACCTCCTGCCCAGAGTTGTCAGTAGCAGCAGGCACGTTCCAGCTGATGTTGGCAGTGCCACGCCTCTCGTCCGTCTCTGCCACCACGTCTTTGGGGCACTGGACCCAAGGGGGCTCTGAGTCTGGATGGAGTGAGAAAACAAAACCACAGATGAAAGGCAGAGATGGAGAGGTTGAGAAAATAAACAACAAATAAATGACAGTCTGAAGTATTCGAGTGGATGGAGAGGATGGATAAAGAGGGTGAGAAAATAAACAACAACGATAAATCTCTGTAAAATCCTAAATCAATTTGATTCTGTTTCAATTCCAGTCAGTTTAACTTGACATGATGGGACTTGACATGAGGGCACTCCACATTATTGTCATTCAATAAGATGGAATTAACTCCAACTCTTCTAAGAACAATACCCAGTGGGTAAAAACTGGTTGAATCAACGCTGTTTCCACGTAATCAAAAACAAAAAAATCTGTGATGGCGTTGAATCAACATGGGAAACTGATTTGACTTGAAAAAAGTCATCAACTTACAGGCATTTTGTATTGTTTTCATCCAACTTTGAACCTAAATCCAATGACATGGTGAAATGTTCTGTTGATTCCACGTTGAATTCACTTTTGTTGAAAACTCAACCAAACGTTGAACTGACGTCTGTGCCCAGTGGGTACACTTACAAGAGGGATATGAACTAAAGCAACAAACCGAGGAAGAGACTTTGGCTTCATCCCAAATGGTACCCAATCCCCTACATAGTGCACTCCTTTTGAGGGGATGCAGACTTCTACATCACACATCGTCATATGTGGCCCTGCTACTTGTTATCACTGTGATGTCACATATAACCTCTGATCTCTCTAACACAGCACGTCAGAGCCCCCTCTGTTTTTAATTCATTGTGCTGTAGTCTAACACATTGACTTCATAGCCAATTATATGTCCATCTTTATTATCGACATCACCTCATAGCCATATAAGTCCATTACAGCTGTCGCTATCTCTGTTCCATCCCTTACATCAACATTAACCCTCTAGGATATACGAAGTACATGTCCAGGAATACTGCAAGCTGTACCTCTAACAAACTGTCCATACAACTACTAGCGCAAAGCTAACCCTTTGTACTGAGCACCAGTTCCACACAGCTAGTTGTGTCTAACACATCTAACACCTGATTCCCTCTAACCTTTACTAAGCCAGGTAGGTCATTGAGAACAGGGCTGGACTACATGTTGTGTGGAAGTTCACAGCTGGACATGACCCATCTAGTGAAGTATCCGTCTCTATTAAACTTACACACAGCCGTCTGATCAGATCTGCCAGGGTTTTCCCTTTATTGGAAGGGAAATATTTTACTGTTTGTGTAATAGGTATTATGAGAGAGGCTGGAACCAGGTCAGCTCTATACTCTTCTCTATTCTCTTCTCTACCTAACTCTTCTCTCTTCTCTAATCTCTTCATTTTTCTTCTCTACCCATCTCTTCTCTCTTCTCTAATCTTTTGTCCTCTCTACTCTTCTCTTCTTTTCTCTCTAACCCCTCTCTTCTCTAATCCTATTTTCTCTCTAATCTTCTTCTCTCTACTCGTCTCTTATCTCGTCTCTTCTTTTCTCTCTTCTCTTTTTGCTCTACTCTTCACTTCTCTCTACTCTTCTCTCTAATCTTCTTTTCTCTCTACCCCTTCTCTTCTCTCCTCTTCTCTTCTCACTTCTCTCTTCTCTTCTCTCTTATTCTTAATATTTTCCTCTCTCTCTCTCTCTCTCTCTCTCTCTCTCTCTCTCTCTCCCTCCCTCCCTCCCTCCCTCCCTCCCTCTCTCCCTCCCTATTAAAAAGAGAGGGATGAGAAGAGCAGATGTGCCAGTGAGAAGAGAACCAGAGGAGACCCACCTTGGCCTCAGCCATCCTATGGATCTCAATGACATTCCCCATCCCTCTCTCCACTCCTTTTATCTTTACGACGTAACTTCCACTTTTTAATGGCACAGCCTTAATCAGCCTGCTTTCTATTGGAGGCCATGAGGGATGCGTGTGTGTGTGTGTGAGCATGTGTGCTGGCGCGGGCGCGTGTGTGTGCATGCGTGTGTGTCCATGCGTGCATGTGTGTGGATGTGTGTATGGATATAAAGCCAGAAACAGTACTCTTTCTACAGCCACCTCTTTCACCTGCAAAGCATCTGGAGAAGCTGTATACAATTACAGCGTTGTTCCCCCAACCCTCAAACACAGGGATTGGTCCTCCTCTGTATTAGGGACTACTAAAGCAGTCAGCAGAAGGTTCACATGGAAAGAAATGCACGGAAGGTGCAGAAGGGGTGAATGGAAAACTGTCTCACGAGCACACACACACACACACTCACACACACACACACACACACACACACACACACACACACACACACACACACACACACACACACACACACACACAGTATCCTACATTTTATTTTACCTGTGCAGGTGGCTTTATGGACATTAGCGCTCCAGTCCCCGGAGGAGAGACAGCGTGCCTCCAGGTCTCCCTGGAGACGGTAACCGTGGCGACAGGCAAGGCGGCACAAGGTGCCAGGCTTCACTTTCCTCTGTCCACAGGCAGGGGGCGACAGCAGGACGTTCCTCAAAGTCACCATGGGGGGACAACGCACCTCTGAGGCGAGAGAGAGATATACAGTACAGTACCAGTCAAAAGTTTGGACACACTTACTCATGCAATGGTTTTTCTTTACTTTCTACTATACTATTTTCTACATTATAGAATAATACGGAAGACATCAAAACTATGAAATAACACATGTAGTGACTGAAAAGTGTTTCAAACCAAAATATATTTCATATTTGATATACCAGATTTCCACTGAACAGATTATAGGACCGATTTCCACCAGTCTAATGTCAATTGCTTGTGTTTCTTGGCCCAAGCAAGTGTCTTCTTCTTATTGACGTCCTTTAGTAGTGGTTTCTTTGCATAAATTATTTCATGAAGGCCTGATTCACACAGTCTCCTCTGAACAGTTGACGTTGATATTTGTCTGATACTTGAACTCTGTGAAGCATTTATTTGGGCTGCAGTTTCTGAGGTGCAGTTAACTCTAATGAACTTATCCTCTGTAGCAGAGGTAACTCTGGTTCTTCCTTTCCTGTGGCGGTCCTCATGAGAGCCAGCTTTTGCGACTGCACTTGAAGAAACTTTCTTGAAAGTTCTTGAAATGTTCCATATTGACTGAACTTCATGTCTTAAAGTAATGTTGGGCTGTCTCTCTCTATTTTGGTTAGAGTCCGTTTGCGCTGTTCTGTGAAGGGAGTAGTATACAGCTTGTACGAGATCTGCAGTTTCTTGGCAATTTCTCGCATGGAATGGCCTTCA